>NC_084478.1:10871085-11221692 GCF_027409185.1 Cynocephalus volans
GTGAGCCACGAGTCGCAGGGAGGACAGCCAGCTCGCTGGGTGGCAGGTCTGGGGTGGACACAGCTCCTCTCAGACGTCCGTCCCAGCCCTTTGTCACTGACTTCTGAGCCACACTTTGGGCCGCTTGTCACGGCATTCCACCAGCCACTGTTCCCGCCTTCTAAATTCCCAGTTGCTAGGCACGGCCACCATGGCAGTGCCCGTTCTTCAATGGGCTACAGCCCTGTATTCGGTGTCTTTTCTTGGTCATGTCTCTTCTTTGTCTCTCTGTTAGCCTTGGGGGTCAGAGTATGTTTACCAGTGGACCATCAGAGCCCATCTCAAGTCTCTCTTGTCCCTCCCACATTGTATTTAATTCATAACACAGGGAGGTAATGACATGTTTTAAAGCAATAGCAGTGTATGAATGCAGGTGTCAGCAGAGGTGGCACCGACCTGGGTGAGATGTAATTGTGAAAGGCCATAGACAATTAACACTTTAGGAAAGACATGGTTAATTCATGGGAAATGACCTCCCAGTTGAGTCATAGGCTTATTGGGACATAGTACACATAGTGAAATGGTGACTGGGCATAGCTTCAGATGGGGTTTCTGTAATAAATAATGAGATGGCCAAAAAGGCCAATGATGTCAGCAAGCCAGTGCGGAAGGCTAGATGTCATGTGGAAGTCAAAACTCCACTTTGCCTCCGGTGCTCCCATGACAAGGAATTTCTCCTAAGCAAATGAGCAGAGATTGTGCAAAGATTTGAGTGCAAAGCACACCCAACGAACTTTACAACTGGGACTAAAAGGAAAACTATTAAAACTTTATGAAGAGAAGACATTCTTTTTTTTTTTTAAATTTAATTTAATTTTTTTTAATTTTATTGTTTCGATATATATTGTGGCTTATTATTGTTCCCCATCAACAAAACCTCCCTCCCTCCTCCCTCTCCTCCTTCCTCCCAAACAATGTCCTTTCTGTTTGCTTGTCGTATCAACTTCAAGTAATTGTGGTTGTTATATCTTCTTCCCCCCTCCCCCGCCGGTTTTTGTGTGTGTGTGTGTGAATTTATATATTAATTTTTAGCTCCCACCAATAACTGAGAACATTTGGTATTTCTCTTTCTGTGCCTGACTTGTTTCACTTAATATAATTCTCTCGAGGTCCATCCATGTTGTTGCAAATGGCAGTATTTCATTCGTTTTTATAGCTGAGTAGTATTCCATTGTGTAGATGTACCACATTTTCCGTATCCACTCATCTGATGATGGACATTTGGGCTGGTTCCAACTTTTGGGTAATGTAAAGAGTGCGGCGATGTACATTGGGGAACAGGTATACCTTCAACTTGATGATTTCCATTCCTCTGGATATATTTCCAGCAGTGGGATAGCGGGGTTGTATGGTAGATCTATCTGCAATTGTTTGAGGAACCTCCATACCATTTTCCATAGAGGCTGCACCATTTTGCAGTCCCACCAACAACGTATGAGTGTTCCTTTTTCTCCGCCAGCATTTATCATTCAGAGTCTTTTGGATTTTAGCCATCCTAACTGGAGAGAGATTGTATCTCAGTGTGGTTTTGATTTGCATTTCCCGGATGCTGAGTGATGTTGAGCATTTTTTCATATGTCTGTTGGCCATTTGTATATCTTCCTTAGAGAAATGCCTACTTAGCTCTTTTGCCCATTTTTCAATTTGGTTGTTTGCTTTTTCTTGTGAAGTTGTTTGTGTTCCTTATATATTCTGGATATTAATCCTTTCTCAGATGTATATTTTGCAAATATTTTCTCCCACTCTGTTGGTTTTCTTTTAACTCTGTTAATTGTTTCTTTTGCTGTGCAGAAGCTTTTTAGTTTGATATAATCCCATTTGTTTATTTTTCCTTTGGTTGCCCGTGCTTTTGGGGTCGTATTCATGAAGTCTGTGTGCAGTCCTGTTTCCTGAAGTGTTTCTCCTATGTTTTCCTTAAGAAGTTTTATGGTTTCAGGGTGTATATTTAAATCCTTAATCCATTTTGAGTTGATTTTTGTATATAGTGAGAGGTATGAGTCTAATTTCATTCTCCTGCATATGGATATCCAGTTATCCCAGCACCATTTGCTGAAGAGGCAGTCCCTTCCCCAGTGAATAGGCTTGGTGCCTTTGTCAAAGATCAGATGGCAGTAAGTGTGTGGGTTGATTTCTGGATTCTCTATTCTATTCCATTGTTCAGTGTGTCTGTTTTTATGCCAGTACCATACTGTTTTGGTTATTATAGCTTTGTAGTATAGCTTAAAGTCAGATAGTGTCAAGCCTCCAGCTTCATTTTATTTTGCTCAGCATTGCTTTGGCTATGTGTGGTCTTTTATTGTTCCATATAAATGTCTGGATAGTTCTTTCCATTTCTGAGAAAAATGTCTTTGGAATTTTAGTGGGGATTGCATTGAATTTGTAGATCACTTTGGGTAGTATGGACATTTTCACTATGTTGATTCTTCCAATCCAAGAGCATGGGATATCTTTCCATCTTCTTGTATCCTCTCTAATTTCTCTCAGCAGTGGTTTGTAGTTCTCATTAGAGATTTTTCACCTCCTTGGTTAACTCAACTCCTAAGTATTTTATTTTTTTGGTGGCTATTGTAAATGGGAAGGCTTTCTTGATTTCTCGTTCTGCATGTTCACTATTGGAGAAAAGAAATGCTACTGATTTTTGTGTGTTGATTTTGTATCCTGCTACTGTGCTGAAATCATTTATCAATTCAAAGAGTTTTTTTGTAGAGGCTTTAGGCTCTTCGATATATAGGATCATGTCATCTGCAAACAGGGACAGTTTGACTTCATCTTTTCCAATCTGGGTGCTCTTTATTTCCTTCTCTTCTCTGATTGCTCTGACAAGTACTTCCAACACTATGTTGAATAGGAGTGGTGAGATTAGGCATCCTTGTCTAGTTCCTGTTCTTAAAGGAAAAGCTTTCATCTTTTCCCCATTTTGGATGATATTGGCAGTGGCTTTGTCATATATGGCTTTAATTATGTTGAGATACTTTCCCTCTATACCTAACTTATAGAGGGTCTTTGTCATGAATGAGTGCTGAACTTTATCAAATGCTTTTTCAGCATCTATAGAGATGATCATATGGTCCATCTGTTTGACTTTATTGATATGGTGTATCACATTTATTGATTTGCGTATGTTGAACCAACCTTGCATCACTGGGATGAATCCCACTTGATCGTGGTGAATATTTTTACATATGTGTTGCTCTATTCTCTTTGGCAGTATTTTAGTGAAGACTTTTGCATCTTTATTTATCAAGGATATCGGCCTGTAGTTTTCTTTTTTGGTTATATCTTTACCTGGT
Organism: Cynocephalus volans; assembly: GCF_027409185.1. Classification (NCBI taxonomy): domain Eukaryota; kingdom Metazoa; phylum Chordata; class Mammalia; order Dermoptera; family Cynocephalidae; genus Cynocephalus; species Cynocephalus volans. The sequence goes on from NC_084478.1 coordinate 10,874,415, forward strand.
TTTTGTATCAGGATGATGTTTGCTTCATAGAATGAGTTTGGGAGATTTGAGTCTCTTTTAATCTTTTGGAATAGTTTGTAAATAATCGGAGCCAATTCCTCTTTGAATGTTTGGTAAAATTCTGCTGTGAATCCATCTGGTCCTGGGCTTTTCTTTGTTGGGAGCCTTCTGATAGTAGCTTCAATCTCCTTTATTGTTATTGGTCCATTCAAATTTTCTAAGTCTTCATGGTTCAGTTTTGGGAGCTTGTGTGTGTCCCGAAATTTATCCATTTCCTCCAGATTTTCAAATTTGTTGGCGCATAGTTGTTTATAGTAGTCTCAAATGATTCCTTGTATTTCAGATGAATCAGTTGTAATATCGCCTTTTTCATTTCTAATTTTTGTTATTTGAGGCTTCTCTCTTCTTTTTTTTTTTTGTTAGCCATGCTAATGGTTTGTCAATTTTATTTATCTTTTCAAAAAACCAACTTTTTGATTCATTGATCTTTTGTATTGTTTTTTGGGTTTCAATTTCATTAAGTTCTGCTCTGACCTTAAAGATTTCTTTCCGTCTGCTAACTTTAGGTTTGGATTGTTCTTGTTTTTCTAATTCTTTAAGGTGAAGTGTTAGGTTGTTCACTTGCCATCTTTCCGTTCTTCTGAGGTGAGCATTTAATGCAACAAATTTCCCCCTTAATACTGCTTTTTCAGTATCCCACAGGTTTTGGTATGATGTATAATTATTTTCATTAGTTTCAAAACATTTTTTGATTTCCTGCTTGATTTCTTCTTGGACCCACATGTCATTAAGTAGACTGCTGTTTAATTTCCATGTGTTTGTATAGTTTCCAGAGTTTCATTTGTTATTAATTTCTAATTTTAATCCATTGTGTTCTGAGAAGATACACAGGATAATTCCAATTTTTTTGAATTTATTGAGACTTGATTTGTTAGCTAATATGTGATCTATCCTGGAGAATGATCCATGTGCTGATGAGAAGAATGAATATACTGAGGTTGTTAGTTGGAATGTACTGTAGGTATCTGCCAATTCCAATTGGTCTAGAGTATTGTTTAGATCTTGTGTTTCTCAACTGATTCTTTGCCTAAATGATATGACTAATATTGAGAAGACATTCTATAAACCACTCTCTCTGCTGAGTTGTCTGTAGTTGTTCTGAGGATCATAATACATGTGTTCCACAGCCTACTTAGAATTAATATTTTGTCACTTCAAGGTGAATATACACACTAGAAGTTCCACGAGGCATGTCCCTTTCCTCCTGCCCTCTAGGTCATGGCTGTCTTACCCATTGACATCTACACCACCTTCTACTTCTTAGAGATCATTTTGGGTTCTTTTTCACTTAAATTTAGAAAGATGTTGCTGAAGAAAAATAGTTTTCTTATACACAGGATACTGTTGAGCATACTATAAAGCAAATGTACTTCACAGGGCCTCCAAACCCTTTAGTCTCAGATTTAGCCTAAACTTTTGGGATTACATGTAGAAATGTTAACCTTGCAAAAGACTGGAAACTTGCCCCAGGCTAAGGTCTCTGTTGTAAGATATAGAACTGTAGCACAGCAAGGTTGCTGGCTCAGGGACAGACAAATACTTGATTGATATGTAAAAATTCTGGGGAAATTGCTGTAGGGAAAAACAGTGTTTGCTAAGATCAAGCTTTTGTTGGCAGATTGACTTAACCTTTTGTAAATTGCATTATGGAATGTCACATTGCTTATTTCAATGATGTTACTAGTTTTCCATTTGTTAGCCATAATTCTGCTGATATCCTTATTTTTATAATGGTTAAATGAACTGAATTTTCTTGTAAAACTTCCTTGTCTTTACAATAAAAGGGAGACGCTAACGTTGGAGGTGGCTGCCACACTCGGTTTCACTCCTCCTGATGGAGAATTACCTAAGTGCAGTCTGTCTGGGCCTCAATGCATCCTTAGTGCTTGAGTATTTGCGTAATTCTTTTTCTTAGTATCCGTTACACAGATAAAACAGGTGTAACAGGATACCAAGAAGTTGACATCTGTTATGGACTGAATGCTTGTGTCCCCCACCTCCAATCCCCATGTTGAAATGACCCCCCGGAGTGATAGTGTGTGGAGGTGGGGTCTTTGGAGGGTGATTGGGTCCTGAGGGCACAGCCCTCATGCATGGGATCAGTGCCCTCTTAAGAGGCCAGAGAGCTAGTTTGCTCTCTTTGTGACAGGTGAGGAAGCAATGAGAAGTCAGCAATAGGAAGAGTCCTCACCAGAACACAACCGTGGTGGTGCCATGACGTCAGACTTCCATCCTCCAGAACTGTGAGAAGCGCATGTCTGCTGTTTGAGCCACTCAGTCTGTTTGAGCCACTTATTCTGCTCTCTATAATACGATCTATAATGCCTCACTCTGGTTCCCTCTCTATGATATTATCGAAAAATGCTTCTCTATGATTCCTCTGTCTGTGATATTATGTGTAATGCTCCTCTATGAATCCTCTCTCTATGTATTATCTGTAATGCTCCTGTATGATTCTTCTCTTCATGATATTATATGAAATGCCTCTCTATGAATTCTCTGTATGATATTACATATAATGCTCCTCTGTGATTCTTCTCTCTATGATAGTATGTGTAATGCCCCTCAATGATTCCACTCTCTATGATACTATCTATAATATCCGGCTATGATTCCGTTCTCTATGATACTATCTATAATGCTCCGTTATGATTCCTCTATGATATTATCTATAATGCACCTCTATGAATCCTCTCTCTATGTTATTATATATAATGCTCCTCTGTGATTCTTCTCTCTATGACACTATATGTAATGCCCCTCTATGATTCCAGTCTCTATGATGTTATCTATAATGCGCCTGTATGATTCCGTTCTCTATGATATTATCTATAATGCTCCCCTATGATTCCTGTCTAGGATATTTTCTATAATGTTCCTCTATGATTTTTCTATGATATTATGTGTAATGCTCCTCTATGATTTCACTCTCTATATTAACTCTAATGCCCCTCTTTGATTCCACTCTCTATATTATCTGTAATGCCTCTCTATGATGTTATCTATAATGCCCCTCTATGATTCGGCTCTCTATGATATTATCTGTCATGCCCCTCTATGTTTCCTCTTTCTATGATACTATCTATAATGCCCCTCTCTAATTCCACTCTCTATGATATTATCTATACTGCCCCTCTATGATTCTGGTCTCTATCATATTATCTGTAATGCCCCTCTATGATTGCTGTCTCTATGATATTTCCTATAATGCTCGTCTGTAGTTTTTCTCTCTCTAATATTATGTGTAATGCCCCTCTGATTCCTCTGTCTATGATATTATGTGCAAGGCCCCTCTATGATTTCGCTCTCTATGACATTATCTATAATTCTCCTTTATGATTCCTCTCTATATGATACTATGTATAATGCCCCTCCATGATTCCTCTCTCTATCATATTATCTATAATGCCCCTCTGTGATTCCGCTCTCTGTGATATTAGCTAATAATGCCCCGCTATGATTCTACTCTGTATGATACTATCTATAAAGCCCCTCTATCATTCCTCTCTATATATTATCTAAAACGCTCCTCTATGATTCTTGTCTCTATGATATTATCTATAACGCCCCTCTCTGATTACTCTCTCAATAATACTATCTAATAATGCTCCTCTATGTCTCATCTACGATTTTATCTATAATGCTCCTCTATGATTCTTGTCTCTATGATATTATGTGTCATGCCCGTCTATGATTCGGCTGTCTATGATATTATCTGTAATGCCCCTCTATGATTCAGCTCTCTATGATATTATCTATGATGCTTCTCTATGATACACCTCATGCTTGGTGAAGGACCAGGGTTACCAGCTTTGTGCAGGGTGAGGCTGTGCTGCCTGTGGGGGTCCGGCTCCGTGTGGGGTGAGTTCACACAGATGAGGGTGGTGGGCGGTGGGACATGCTCCTGCAGGGTGAGGGCGTGTAGCCCTCGAGGGGGACCAGCTCCGTGCATGGTGAGGGAGCAGGTTCGGCCAGGATACCGGCTCGGTTCACCTTGAGGACTTCAGACTTTATCTGTCCAGGTGACAGTGTGCGAACTGTGGTGGGGAGCTGCTCAGTGCCGGGTGAGTGAGCGCAGGTCACGGGAGTTCCTGCTCTTTGGGGGGAAGGGCGCAAGAACAATCTTCTTGGGGTGAGGCGTTGGGCCTGCATGGGAACACGCTCCATGCAGGTGAGGTCATGCGACCATCGGGGGACCTGCTTTGTGCATCGTGAGGTCTCCAGACCTTATCGTGTCTGGGTGAGGGCTTGTGGCCCACGGAGGGGTAGTGCTCCTTACGGAGTGAGGGCAGGAGGCCCTCGGGGCAGGATCTGCTCCTGCGTGGTGAGGGCGTGCGGTTCACGCGGGTGACGTGGTCCGTACGGAGTGAGGGCATGCGTCCCGAGGGGGTGGGACATGCTCCGTTTGGGAAGAGGACCGGCGGCCCGCGGAGTGTCCTGCATCGTATTGGGTGAGGACACACGGACTGCCCGGGGTGACCTGGTCCGTGCTCGGTTAGGGCTCCAACCTTATCCATGTGCTGGTGAGGGCGCGCAGCCCACGTGGTGGACCTGTGCCTGGCAGAGTTAGGTCGCTAGACCTTATAGTGTCCGGTGACTGTGCACGGCCCCTGGGCGGGAAGACCTACCCCTGTGGGCTGAGAGCATGCGACCCTCGTGAGGACATGCGACCTTCGTGAGGAAATGCACCATCTGTGCAGGTTGAGGGCAAGCGGCCTGTAGTGGGACCTGCTCAGTGTGGTTTGTGGGCCCCAGGCTTTATCGGTTTCCAGGTGAGGCACGGCCCACGGGAGGGACCCGGTTAATGCAGGATGAGGGCTTGAGTCCCACGAGGAGTGGGGGGACTTGCTATTGCTGAGTGAGGGCACACCATCGGCGAGGTGGGGACCTGCTGCTGCATGCGAAGTGAGGGCTCCAAACTGTATCGGTGTCCAAGTGAGGGTGCGTGTCCCGCTTGGGGGCCCTCTATGATTCCTTTCTTTATGACATTATCTACGATGTCTGTCTGATTGCTCTATGTATGTTACCTATACTGTCCCTCTATGATCCCCCTCTCCACGTCATTATCTGTGATGTCCCTCTCCGATACCCTCTCTGTGATGCTCTAACCCATAATGTCCCATCAGGTCACCCCTCTCTATGATATTACCTACTACGTCCCTGAACGAAACCCTTCTGTATGATCCTACTATGATGTCCCGCTATGATACCCCTCTCTATGATGCTATTATCTATAATGCCCCTCTGTGATTCCTCTCTCGCTCTCTCTGATACTATCTAGTATGCCCCTCTATGATACCCCACTCCATGATGCTATTATCTACGATTTTCCTCTGATTAACCCTCTTCATGACATTATGTATGATGTCCCTCTATGCCACCCCTCTCTATCATGCTATTATCTATGATGCACCTCTATGATTCGGCTCTCTATGATGCTATCTATAATGCCCCTCTATGATTCGGCTGTCTATGATACTATCTAAAATGCCCCTCTATGATACCCTCGCTATGATATTATCTAATTATGCCCCTCTATGATTCCTCTCTCTCTCTTATTGTGTATAATGCCTCATTTGATATTATCTGTAATGCACCTCTATGGTTCCTCTTTCTATGATAGTATCTATAATGCCCCTCTCTAATTCCACTCTCTATGATATTATCTATAATTCCCGTCTACGATTCCTCTCTGTATGATACTATCCATAATGCCCGGCTACGATCTCGCTCACTGATATTATCTATACTCCCCCTCTATGATTCTTGTCTCTATGATATTATCTCTAATGCCCCTCTATGATTCTTGTCTCTATGATATTATCTCTAATGCCCTTCTATGATTCGGCTCTCTATGATATTATCTATGATGCGTCTCTATGATACACATCATGCGCGGTGAGGTCCAGGGTGATAGGCTTCGTGTGGGGTGAGGCCGCGGTGTCCGTGGGGGTCCTGTTCTGTGTGAGGTGAGTTCACGTGGATGAGGGGGTGGGCGGCGGGACATGCTCCTGCAGGGTAAGAGTGTGCGGCCCTCGAAGGGGACCAGATCCAGGCGTGGTGAGGGCGCAGGTCCGGCCAGGGTACCTGCTCGGTGCACCTTGAGGGCTCCAGAGTTTATCTGTCCGGGTGATAGCGTGCGACCCACGGTGGGGATCTGCTCAGTGTGGGGTGAGTGTGTGCAGGTCACGGGAGTTCCTGCTCTGTGGGGGGACGGGCTCAAGACCTATCATCTCGGGGTGAGGCGTGCGGCCTGCGTGGGATCCCGCTCCATGCGGCGTGAGGGCAGGCGACCATCGAGGGGACCTGCTTTGTGCGCATTGAGGGCTCCAGACATCGGTGTAAACGTGAGGGCTGTGGCCCGTGGAGGGGACTCGCTCCATGCGGGCTGAGTGTGCGGGTCCCCCTGGGGTGAGACATGCTCCGTTTGGGGAGAGGACCAGCTGCCACGGGGTGTCCTACTCTGTGCGTGGTGAGGTCTCCAGACCTTATAGGCATCTGGGGGAGGGCTTGTGGCCCGTGGAGGGGTAGTGCTCCCTGCGGAGCGAGGGCAAGAGGCCCTCGGGGCAGGATCTGCTCCTGCGTGGTGAGGGCGTGCAGTTCACGGGGGTGACCTGGTCCGTGCAGAGTGAGGACACGCGTCCAGAGGGGGTGGGACATGCTCCGTTCGGGTGGAGGACCCGCGGCCTGCGGAGTGTCCTGCCCTGTGTATGTTATCTATACTGTCCCTCCATGATTATCCTCTCCACATTATTATCTGTGATGTCCCTATCCGATACCTTCTCTATGATGCTCTTATTCATAATGTCCCATCAGGTCACCCCTCTCTATGATATTATCTACTATGTCCCTGAAAGAAACCCTTCTGTATGATCCTAGTATGATGTCCCGCTATTTTACCCCTCTCTCAGATCCTATTATCTATGATGCCCCTCTAAGATTCCTGTCTCTCTCTCTCTGATATTATGTAGGATGCCCTCTATGATACCCCACTCCATGATGCTATTACCTGGGATTTCCCTCTGATTCTCCTCTCCATGTCATTATGTATGATGTCCCTCTATGGCACCCCTCTCTATTGTATTATGTATAATGTCCCTTTATGACACCCTTTCTCTGCTATTATCAATGATATCCCTCTATGATGCTCCTCTCTATAGTACTATCAATAATGTCCCTCTGTGAAATCCCTCTCTATGGTATTATTAATAATGCCCCTCTATGACACCTTTCTATGGTATTATAAACAATGTCCCTCTATGATACTCCTCTCTATGATGTTATGAATGATGTTCTTCTATGATACCCCCCCTTGGTAGGATCTGTGAAGTCTCTCTATAATACGGCCCTCTCATATATTACCTATGATGTCCCTTGATGACACCCTCCTCTATGGTATTATGTATAAAGTCTCTCTATGATACTGCTCTCTATGTTGTAACCCAGCACGTCCCTCCGTGAACCCTTCTCTGAGACGCTACTGTCTGTGATGTCCTCTATGATACCCATCTCTGTGATGCTATGATGTCTGATGTCCCTCTTCAATGCAAGTCGTGTGGGTTGAAGGTGCGGGTGGACTTGCACCGTGCAGTGGAAGGATGTGTGATCCTCGGGATGGGAACCGGCTCCATGTACGGTTAGGGCTCCACATCTTAGTGCCTGGGTGAGGATGCGTGGCCCATTGGGGGGACCTGCTCTTGAGGGGTGAGGGCACGCTGTCCGCGGGGGTAGGGAGGTGGCGATCTGCTCCTGCTGGGTAAGGGCACGCAGCCTGCTCTGGGCACCGGCTCCGTAAAGAGGGAGGTCGCGCGTCCCGTGGTGGGGGAACATGGTCCATTTTGGTGCAGGGCGTGCGGCCCGTGGGCATTCCTGCTCTGTGCTGATGCATATGGCCATGAGGCAGGAAGAAGTGCTACCTTGAGCCCTGGCCAGGGGGAGCCGAGGTCAGGCCAACAGGACCACTGGACAGTCAAAACAAAAGCACAACAGCCCGCCGCCTCCAAAACTGAAAGCGACAGTTAGAACACGCGGCGCACCATTTTTCTGAAATGCATTTGTTCTCTCAAACTTGTCAATGCAAATCCCTAAGAGCGAGTCAGCAGCACTGGGTGCCTGAGGCCAGCTGAACAGAGTTTGCCGCTGCCAGCAAAGAAAACCGTCAGGTAACTGGGACCTGTGTCATTATGTGCAGAACTGCCCAGCCACCCGTATCACTGGAGCACTGCTTATCAGAACTCCACAGTGAGCTCCTTCTGCTGACGCAACCTCGAGTGCCCGAGGCCTGCTTCATGACAGCAGAGGGGACAGGACAGAAGTAAGGAATTACCCTCAGGTCCAGAAACCAGGGAAAGCCAAAGGGCCACACCTGCCTGACTTTTGGACACTGTAGCCCAGCAATCCAATCACAGAGAAGGAGACTGCAAGAACACAGGTCTTTCGGCTTTGCATCCTCCAAATCAGCAGCCCAGTGCCAAAGCCCGGAAATGACCTTAACTCAAAGGATCTTCTCCCTCCAGGCACCCATAGCTCCCTTTCCCTGGAGAGGCAGCCTCCCCACAAGCCCACGCAATCCTGATCCCAAGACTGTGCTCTGAATCTTCACGGAAGGACAAGTGTCTTCTGATGCACCACCCCCCCCCCCAGACTCTGCACACCACGAAGTCAAGGATCACAGAGGTCTTGTGCACCAGGACCTAGCACAGACCCTGGAGTGTACTATGTTCAGACGCATGGAGGACTGGAGGAATGGGGGGAGAAAGGATGGATGGAGGGAGGGATGACAGGATGGACCGAAGGATGGATGGACTGAAGGATGGATGGAGGGATGGAGGACGAACAAAGGGACAGAGAGAGGGATGTGGAAAATGAGGAAGCTTGTTCTGGAGAGAACACCAAGGGGGTGGCTGGACAGTCGCTCCATGAAGTGGTTCCCCATGATGTCAACCAGCCATCTCAGCAGAAGCCAGGAATAGAGATGGAATCATACCAGCAGAGAGACTGCCAGTTTGAACTGCAGGGGACAGAGAAATTGGGACAGAATGAAAGAAGACTGCTGGACTTCTTTGACTCTACAGGATGTGACCACGGAGATATTCAGATGAGCACATGCACTATTCTTTAAGAAAACTGAGGAATGACGCTGAAGGCGATTCAGAGACCACGGGGCTGCTGCTCCTACCACAGGGCCAGGGAACAAGGCTGTTCCCTCCTCAGCTGCAGAGGGCAGGGCCCTCGCAGAGACAATGGGGGCACCCCCTAGAGGCATGAGGGTGATGCTGCCCCACCAGTGAGCCGGGAAATCTGGGCATCAGGCCAGAGAGGCTTGTTCCCCAGCCTTAAGAGCTGACGGCATTTGCCTTGCTAGGTTTCGTACTTGCTTGAGACTCGTCACCCCCTCCTTCTGTCCTATCCCTCCCTTTTGCAATGGGAGTGTCTATCCATGCCTGTCCCACCACTGCACCACTGTATTTTAAGAGCACATAATTTGTCTGGTTTTGCAGGTTCATGGAGGGAAAAGAATCTTGCCTCAGGATAAATCATACCTCAAGTGTCACCCATATCTGATTCAGATGATATTTAGATGAGGCTGTGGACTTTAGACTTCAGAGTTGATGCTGGAATGAGTTAAGAGTTTTGGGTCTGTCAGAATGAAATAAATACATTTTGCATGTGAGACGGTTATGAGTTGTGGGGGGCCAGGGGTGGAATGCGACAGACTGAATTGTGTCTCCCCAAAATTCATAAGCTGAAGCCCTAACTCCCAATGTGACCGTACTTGAAGATAGGGCCTGTGAAAAGGTGATAAAGTTTAAATGAGGTCATAAAGGTGGGGGGCCCTAATCCAACAGGGCTAGTACCCTTATAAGAAGAGGAGGAGACACCAGAGCTCTCCTCTCCACCTTGTGAGGATGCAGCAGGGTGTGTCATCTGCAGGTCAGGAAGAGAGTCTCCATCAGAAACCAACCCTGCGAGAACTGGACCTGGGACTTCTGGCCTCCAGAGCTGAGACAAAATAAATATCTGTTGTTGAAGCCCCAGCCTGTGCTGCTGTTATGGTAGCCCAGGCACACACAGAGAGCACTACAAGAGCTAAGTGAGATGCTCGGTGCCAAGAGTTAACCGCAGGGGAGCAATACATAACAAATCGCCTCTACCCAGCAGATTCACTCGCTGGTGGGACACAGAGAGAAAGCTATGGAAACTGAGCGAAGGAAGCTATTCAACACAAATAGCAAGGATTTTTGGTAGGCAGAAAGTAAACCCTTACTCCCACACCCACTCCCCACCCCACTCCAAGGGAATAATACAGGGGCATTTGTAGCTATTCCACTTTTCTCTCTCCTTTACAAACCCCAACGTTTCTAGTTTCCAGGGTCAAGGAATATTTGCCCAAGCATCATGAAGAGGTTGAAATGATCAACAAATATTCATTGGTGATTGTGAGCAAGATGGAGTCGTGTAAGCCAGTGTATCTCCACCCTGGCCGGGGACATCATGCAGGGATTCGGACTTAATTGGTCTATGGTGCAGCATTTCTTAAATGCTTGCTATGAGTTGAATGTGCCACCCCCCAAGTTTCATGTACTAGAAACTTAATCTCCACTTTGACAGTGCTAAGAGGGTAGGAAATTCAATCACGGTATTTGATAGGTGAGGCCTTTAAGAGGTGATTAGATTGTGAGGACCGTGCCCTCGTCAACAGATTGATCCATTCATGGAGCAATGGGCTGGTTCTGATGGCTTCATCAGGAGAGTGACAGAGCAGGTTAGTTCTCTGTCGCACATGCCATGTCTCTCACTGTGTGACACACTGCATTGCGCTCACCAGATGTGTCCCCTGGACCGGGTACTTCCCAGCGTCCAAAACTGTAAGAAATAAATTTTGTTTCTTTATAAATTACCCAGATTCAGGTATTTTGTTATAAGCAACAGAAAACAAACAAATACAATGCTCTTTAGATAATGTAAATTTGAAGTTGGGTTAAGAACCACTCATATAAATGACACTCAAAGGTAAATTTATTCCTCTGTCTCCTGCATGCTGTGCATCTCATTGGAGAAGAAAGATTCGAGGTGAGCAGGGTCAGGAACTGTGATTTTGTGTTACATGGAGGAGTTTGTATTTGGTTTCTTCCCAGATCCTGGCACAGAATTCCTAAAACCCTTGGAATTTCCTGAGCAATGGGGGTGCTAGGAGAATCTTTTTTTCTTATCTTTGGTCTTTGGCTGTAGCTCCTGACACAGAGCTCCTAATCCCTTGGAAATTCCTGGGTGATGGGAGTGTCTTTTGTCCTAACAAGGCAACTCTTGGTGGGCTCCTAGATGGGGGATGGTCACCAGAAAGACCAAGCCATGATTAGAAGCCTGGAGGGTGAGAGGGCTGGAGACTGAGTTAATAAAATCCTGCCTATGTGATGAAACCTCCATAAACATCCCCAAAGTATAGTATTCAGACAGCTTCTGGGTTGGCAAACACATCCACGTGCTGGCGGGGTGGCACACCCCAACTCCATGGGGACAGAAGCACCTGCACTCAGGACCCTTCCAGACCTCGCCTTACACATTTCTTCATCTGGCTGTTCATCCGTATTGTTCATAATATTTAATATAATCAAGTGGTAAAAGTGTTTTCTTGAGTTTTGCAAGTAATTCTAACAAATTAATCAAAACTGAGAAGGGGACATGAAAGCCCCAATTTAGAGCTGGTCGGTCAGAAGCACTGTGACCTGGGTGACCAGGTGAGCTGGACCGTGCATCTAACTTCTTTAGCCGCAATGTTGTGCTGGGTCCAGGGTGGGCCCTTGTTTATCAAAGAAGCCTGGTCTGGTAGGGTCACATCGTAAGGTGTCATTACAGTGTCTCAAGATGGGGGATGTGGAGGCTGCCCTCATGTCCTGTAGCGCCTGGGTCAGTGACAGCATTACCTTTGATGTGCAGTAGCTCGCAGGGACAGCAAAGGAGGTGGTTTATACGTCCAGCATATGACATCAGAAAGGCTCTCCTTGCAGTGTCCTGTCATGGATGAAGTCACCTGAGTGTTCAGGCTACTCTTTGGCCCTGGTGGTTCTTGCGGTCCACCACACTCATTCTTTCAGCAGCTTGTCTAAGGCCACACAGCTAGTAAGTGGCAGAGTGTGAGATCTGAACCCGGGCAGTGCTGCCCCAGAGTGTGTGTTTTGAATCACTATGCAATTTTGCATCTCATGATAAATGCTCAAAATATAGAGGGAAAAACCAGATGTATTATAACCCCAATTTGTTAAAAAATATATCTATGTAGAAAACATAGCAACAGGTTGTAGCAGTTCTCTATCTAGAGTGTGATGACAGGTAATCCTTATTTTCCTTTTGATACTTTTCTGTATTTGCCGAGATTTTTCGTAAGTTGAGTGGTTAGTTGTATTTTTCAAAAATAGCCACAAAAATATTTTTGATTTACGGATGCTCTTGTAGAGGTTTGCCATTCTCCCATCAATAGGTGGAGTCTACTTCCTCTCCCCTTGAACCTGGGTGGGCTATTGTGACTGTCTCGAGGGACAGCATGTGGCAAAGAGACACTGCCTAACTTCTGAGGCTCAGTCATGCAAGATGACACAGCTTCTCCCTGGTCTCTCTCTCAACGCTGGCTTTGGAGCTGAGAGCCTCCAGGTAAGAAGTCCTGCCACCCAAAGCTGCCGTGCTGGAGGGACCATGTGGGATGCCACATGGAGAGAGAGATGCCTGGGGAGCCCCAGCTATTCTAGTCTCTAGCTATTAAATCTTCCATCCCCAGCTCCTTTGAGCCCAGTCAAACCCTAGTACCAGGGGAGAGAGTGATAAGACTATTGATACTGTCTGAGCCATGGTGTTATGGTGTTGGCAGCAGATAACCCAGACCTCGGTGTTATCACCACCGTGCTTTAACCAACTGAGCTAACTGGTCAGCCCCAGGTTTCCTTTAAATGGTAGAGATCCCTGCTCTGAAGGTGAGCCAGCCCAATCAGAGTTGCCTTCAGAATCAGTCACAAATGACATCATTGATGGTGTCATAATAACACAGCCTTGTCATCACTGGCGCTGGCTGAAGTGGGTTTCATTGGACAGGTTCGGTCGTTAGCAACTGCTGTTGAAGGCTGACCCTAGCCTCTTTGGGTCTTCATGCTGGGAGACTAAACATACAGAGACTTTCTTCCCTTAAGGGATTGGATAAGGACCTAGGTGTCCTGCACATCTTCCAGAGTTCCTTTGTAAGCAAATGTAAATAATGGCTGTGGTAAGAGAGATGTAATATTGTCAGGCAGGATGCCTCCGGCGTGGACTAGGGCGCGTTCTGGTCCATCCTGTCTCTTCTGATAGCTTCGTCACCCCTTGCTACTCCACTCCTTCTACCCTGTCGTCCTTTCTCCTCTCCCAGAGCCCAAGTACATTCTATCTGTTGTCCATTGTTATGATGCTGCTGTATAACAACTCCTTTGAAATACTCAGTGGCTTAAAACAATAACCACTTTGTCCTCACAAGTCTGTGGGTCTGCTGTGTGGTTTGACTGGGCCAAAGCTGCGGATCTTGGCTGGGCTCACTTAGAAATCTTGGTCAGATGGGCCGAGATGATCCGGGATGGCATCAGCTGAGGTGACCCAACTCAGCTCCCTGTGGCCTCTCAACTTCCAGCCTTCTAGTGAGGCTTCTTCTCATGGTAGAAACAGAGGCCCCAGGAAAAGAGCAGAGGCTGCACCGCCACTTGGGGTCTAGGCTCAATTCATGTGTACTGTCACTTCTATTGCATGACACAGGAGTAGAGAATAGACTCCCTCTTAATGAAGAGGAGCAGGAAAGTCGCATTGAAAAGGCAGTGAAGACAGGGAGGGCTAGAGAATATGGGCCACTTTTGTGGTCTGCTGCAGAGATCAGAGGTTAACAAACTTTTTCTGTAAAGGGCGAGATGGTGAACATTCCAGCCTTTGTGGGTGATATGGTCTTTGTCGTACCTACTCAACCCTGCTGTTGTAACGTGAACGCTGCCATAGACAATATGTAAACAAGTAGATATGCTTGTGTGCCAGTAAAACTTTATTTACAAACCGGGCAGCAGGCTGGGTTCGGCCCATGGGCTGCAGTTTCCTGAGCCCTGACCTAAATGATCCAGGCCAAGTAGAAATCTTAGATCCAGGCTGTAGGATGCTGTTCTTCCTTGAACCCATGGCCTTGAGGACGTAAGTGCAGGTGTCATCTGCCAGCAGAAATATTCTTGTTGGAGAGAAGAAATTAAAACAGGTGGGAGGTTCAAGGGCTCCCTTGTAAGTTGCAAATGACTGTTTGCATCCATTTGGGGTTGTTCCTTGTACTTTATTGAACATACAGAGTTTCAGTTCATTTCTCAGTTAGCAAATCCTTGGAGTTCCCTCCCTTGCCTGGCTGGATTCTAGTTCTCCATCCATTTCACCTCCCAGGTGGATCCCAAATAGAGTCCTTCCCATTTTCCCACCCGGGTGTTCTCTTCTTGCACTGTCTCTGTTCTGGTCATCTCTTAACTCCAATTTCAGACATGACATCACCATTTCCTTCCAGGCCCCCAGGAAAGCCCCCGAGGCTCTGCAGATTATATCATGTTTACTTTCCTCTACCAATTATGTGTCTAATCATCACGATCATAACATGCTCCATCAAAGTTTAAAGATGTAATTTTCTCCAGAGCGAATTTTTATCTCAAGCATTATTGCCTGGAGTAGTTGTTTGACTAGAGGTTTGGTTAAATTTCAGGCAGCAAATACAATATCCAGGTCTCTTCAATTATTCTATTGCCAGCTGGGTTTTTCTGATGAGAGCTCCCACTGTGGGCCAATAGCCTGTCATCTTATTTTTCCCATCAGAGATTTTCTTTACCACATGTAATAGGTTATTACCATCTTGTTTTTGTAGAGATGAGAATGAAATCTTTGCTCTCTAATTTGACCCCTTCCCTTATATTACTGGTTCTGTTATTGGCTGCTCCTGCCTTATGCAATGCGCCTCTTCCCTGGATACTCATCAATGGGTGTAGTTTTGGACTTGGCACTCCTCAAACCTCAAACTTTTAAAGTTTTAAAGCAGCCGAGTTGCACGGACGGTCAATAAATCTATCACTGTGGCCATTTTATTGCTTGGAAGGTGATTACTTTGCCCATAGCGACTTTTCAATTTGATTAAAATCCAGCGTCGTCAGGTCATGACTGAGTCCTCCAGATATAGAAATACAAAAGCAATGAGAAGTCCGCACTCAGATATTTTTATAACCACCCTTCAACTTTTTAACCATCTATTTTGGCACTTTTGTGGCCCTCATCCTATAATTCAAATTCCCATGCTCTTTACCAAAGTAGTTTTTATTTAGTGCATATTTCAACCTCCGGTCTCTGTAGGAGCATGTTATTCTTTCTGCTAACTGGTGGTGAGCACTGGCCTGCTCCAGATTAGCTCCCACGGGATCTGTAAATCAGGCTCTGATGGCAAGAGAGCCTGGCAGATGTGTTGGTTCACTTGCAATTGTTTTCCAGGCAAGGGGAGCTGGAATAGTGCGAGTGGAATTGTGATCTCAGACAGGAAAGGAAGAGACATTCACCTTTGCTACTACCCTGGCAGCAAGAGCCCTTCTGACTGTATTTCAAGAAGAATTAAAAATGAGCGTCTGTGCCCAGAGCTCCTTGCCCAGGGCAGTGTGCCTCCAGCCTTGCATGGCTCTTGGCTCCTGACGGGTTTTCCTACCTCCCTTATCCATGTCCGTGGTGGCGCCAGGAGTGCAGAGGGCCGCTGCCATCTGCAGATTGCCTTGGCTCCCAGAAGCATCTTCACTCCACTGGTGCTGTGCATTATGAATATCTGCGATGACAACCACATAGACTGTCTGCCCGAGTGGTCCACTTATCTCCCAGGGGAACCAGTTACCAGTTTGGCTACAATTATTTGATTTTGAGTGGTATGCGTCAATCCTATTAGCCCTCGACACTCTCATTTTGACACCTTGCTTTTGCAGGATGCGGGACTTCTCAGAAATGTATCTAGTTGCTCCTCATTTTTGGATTTCGTATTTGCTAATTTGCCTGCTCACTCAAATTTATCTGTAGCCTCCGAATCAATACTTGTGGTGCTTTCAAGGTCATTCACAGACATGTGCACGTGCACAGTGGCAAAAAATTGAGTTGCCAGAAGTGCATGTTCCTCGCTGAGGTCGAAGAAGGCAACGCTCTGCCTTCTTGTTTTCAGTCTCATGCTTTAAACAAGTGTCCTTTCTGTGTTCTATTTAGTGCCACATTTTTCACATTTTTGTGCTTTTTGCTTGGTAATGTTGCTGTTTAAAATGGCCCTGAAACTGAGTGATGAAGTGCTGTCTAGTGTTCCCACGTGCAGGAAGGCTGTGCTGTGTTTTATGGAGAGAATACATGTGTCGGAGAAGCTTCACCCAGACGTGAGTGGTAGTGCTGTTGGCCATGAGTTCAATGTTAATGACTGAGCACTATCTATTAACTACAGTGTCTGTAGACAGAAACATGAGATACAAGGTTATGTATTGATTTGTTGACGAGAATGTGAGCAGAGGCTCTCAGGGCCCTAACCCTGTATTCCTCTAGGAGCGGTCATTGAGTTTTTGCTAATGTAGTGTCTGAAGTGTCTTTATAGAACACATCTTCTACCTATAATGAGAACTGACTGTGTATATATGTTACTACAGCAGAGATGCCTATGCTGAGATAACTTCTGGTTGTGTAAGAAAATAGAGCCCATGGGTTATCTTCTGCCATGTCCGTGTACATGTCCTGTTCACCTTTTCCATGACCGTTTTTCTCTCTCAGGTGTAACTAGCCTGGTCAATGCAGGAGCGATGAGTGGCACTGGAAACCTGATGGATTTTCTCGATGAGCCATTCCCCGATGTGCGGACATAATGTGGACTTCCACACCATCGACTGGCTAAGGGAAAAGTCACGGGACACCGACAGACCCAGAAAGGTAGGTGGCGTTGTGAAGGGACAAGCTGAAGGGGACCCCTACAAGTGGCTGTGGCATGCTTGAATCCGGAAGTTGTTTAGTGGGGGCTCAGGTTCATGTGTCATGTACCAGGTTAGGTTCTAAAGAAGTGTTAGGTGAGTGCAGAGATGTGGACAGATGGCTGTAGCTCCGGGTGCTGGGGGTGGGAGGCTGTGTCATATAGAAGTAATGGGGTGCAGAGCACAAGGAGGGGACTCTGGAACCAGATGAATCTGGCACACTTCCTGCCCTTGACACCTTCGGGTTAGGTGACTTTGGGGGTGCCATTTCTGGGCCCCTCATTTTCTCATCTGTGGGGACAGAGGTGATTATTCCTCAAGGGTAAGTGAGGCTGTGTGTGTGAAAGCACATGTTATGGGGCCAGGCGTCTAGTTGGCAGTCGATATATATTTTAATGGGCTGCAGTGAAGCTACGTGTAAGTGCTATGGGATCCTCTAAGAGGGACGGTTAGAGAAGAGGTTCTCAGAGGCTGATATTTCAGTTGGGACTTGAAGGAAGACTAAGAGTTCACTGGGCAGAGAAAGGGAAAAGCATGTAAACACCAGAGTGGCCCTTTCTTAAGTCAGAGGCATGAAAGAACCTGGCACACTTGGGCAATTCAGGGAGCTCCAGGGGTCTGGTGGGGGATTCCTGGAAGGGGAAGAAAGCAGTTGAGTCTAGAAACGAGAGTAAGGGCTGGCCGGTTGGCTCAGTTGGTTAGAGCGCAGCATTGCAACACCAAGGTCAAGGGTTCTAATCCCCTTACCGGCCAGCTGCAAAAAAAAAAGTGACAGGTCCCTGGCATGAGAGTGGGTGCTGAAGCTTTAGAGGTGGCCAGGGTGGCCGGGGAATGTGGAGGGAGACAGAAGGAGGCGGTCAGGACCCTGGGCAATGCCAGGAGTTAGGAGGTCTGGGGGAGGTAGGTGGGTGCCAGTGACAAACTCTGAGGAGAAGCAGGGAGAGGTGAGGGAGGGGACCAGCCGAGAGTTGTCCCAAGTGAGAAGAGTAGAGAGTGTTGAGGAGGGGCTGCTCCCAAGGTCAGCCTCCATGGAGGGGTAATGGTGAACCAACAACATGGGGGCTGTTGGCAACTTCAGGGAGAGCCTCTTCAGAGGAAGATGTGGAGGGACGTGGAGAGTGTGACTGTGTCACGCCATTTCACGAAGGTTGGCAGTGAAAGGAGGAAGAGCATTGCAGGAGTGAGGTTCAGTCAAGAAGATGGCGCAGCCTCTTGTCTCCAACATGGAGGAGCATGGGGACAGGGCAGCCTTCCCTCTAGAGCAGGGCTCAGCAAACTATGGCCCTTGGGCCAAAGCCAGCTGGCACCTCGTTTTGTAAAGTTTTATTGGAATGTAGTCATGCCCATTCATTTACATGTTCTTTATGGCTCCTTTTGTGCACAGTGGCCGAGTTGAGTAGTTGCAACAGACACCATTTGACGTGCAGAGCCCCAAATATTTACTGTCTAGTCCTATACAGAAAATGGTTGCCAACCACCGCTGGAAACGGTTGTGAGGGGAATGGTGATCTCGGAGGATTTTGTGAACACAGGGAGGCAAAGGTGTGTTCTTACAGTGTGTATAGACGTGTCCATCTGCCATGGTAACTGTGATCCATGCTGCTAATTCACAGTTCTTGCTGTTAAAATTAAACCTTGAAAACAAAAGTAAGAAATGCAGTCTCTGTTGAAGAGGATTTTGAATGAACAGACCTGATAAAGTAAGTTAAAACAGTAGCTCATATTCAAGATAGTGATACCCAGTCAGTGCCTCGTTCAGAATGGCTTTAAATAATGAAAGCTCAGATCACATTCAGTATGTTTTTCTAATCAAGTGCAGTTTTTGCTACTCTTGTTCCTTGGAGACTATGATGGCACCTCCATAGCTCTGTGAAGTAGGAAGCCCATTGTGTGATTGTGGCACACAACTGAATGAATAATGTAACTGGGAATTTGGTTGCTGAATGACCTTCATTTTCTCTTAATTACCACCCTGTTTCCTGAGAAAACAGTTTCAAGGAGCAAAGCATGAGTTGAAAAATGTGTGCACGTCACCTGCTGTGTCTGCTCTGCTTCCAGATAACCAGCGAAAGCAAGGAGTCCATATGGGGGTTCATCAGGAGCCTGCAGGACGCCTGGTCGGGCTGGGTGGTCATGCTGCTCATCGGCCTGCTGGCAGGTACGCAGGGCACGCAGCGCTCCCGGGCGAGCTGCGGACGCTGACGCCCCCGAGCTCCAGCCGCTTGGGATGATGTTCGGAATGTGGAGCGTTTCCCTTTTACCCCGTGCAAGAGATTTCTTACTGGAAATGTCTAAGAGCAGAATACATGATCATATAGTTTTCATCAAATGTGTCATCGACTAAGCTTCTGGAGAGCTGTCATTATAGAGCTGGTTGGCCCTTTCCACATAGTGCAAAGGTTTATGAGCATGCGGGAGTGTACTGAAAGCACGCGTTCTGCATTCTGCTGTCCTTGGTTATGTAGAAGCCAACGAAATATGAAAATGTTTTTTTTTTTTTTTTTTTTGTCGTTTTTTCGTGACCGGCACTCAGCCAGTGAGTACACCGGTCAGTCCTATATAGGATCCGAACCCGCGGCGGGAGCGTTGCCGCGCTGCCAGCGCAGCACTCTACCAAGTGCGCCACGGGCTCGGCCCGAAATATGAAAATGTTTTGAGCTGCCATAATCAAACACCACATGAGACTGGCTTTTGCTACTACTGGCCGGCCCTGGAATGACCTGTAAACACCGTAGGGCACTCAAAACCATGCTAGACACCCACAGGATCTGAGGTAGGCCCTGGGAGATCCCCAGCCCCGACATCGTTCTGACCCTCGGGGAGTCCGTGTCCTTTCTTTTTATAATCCCAACACCGTGTTTGCCAGTAGTAGATGTTTCCAGAGTAAATGGACGAATATCTGGAGGGGAAACCTGTCGTTTTAATGTCAAATGCATCAGCTCTGCATGGAAATTGTGTCCCCAAACTTAGTTCCTTTGAGGAGGCTGGGAGGGTTAATGTCCAAGAATATTAAAATTTAAGCATGGTGAAGAGATCCCCTGAATAAAAATCCCCTACATGTAACAACATAATCATTATGGCAGGAAAATTGATCAGAGAAGTGACTGTAATACAGGCAGAATATAGTAAGTGCTTTAAGAAAGAACAGTAATGAGACACATGATTTTGTGATTACAGGTGATTCCGATTTCCAGGCGACCTTTCATTTATTTCATGGGTAATTGTAGGAGAGGCTCGGTGGCCAGGGAAGGGCCCCATCTTCCTCGTCCGCCTCGGCATCCCAGAAAAAAGAAGCCAAGAGGAATGCTTGAGACCAGCCCTTTCCTACTAGCCAAAGCAACTATCCGTTCATTTCCCCAATTCTATTCTCCGTCCCCCAGCAGAGGCGACCAGGGAAGGAAATTAGTCTTGGCAGATACATGGTCTTCTGCCACCACGTTTGCCTGACCGCTTCTGTAAAGACCTTTGAAGGTGGCCGGGGTGGGGCAAGGCAGGGGGGAGGGGATGGAGTTTGCTCTGGATTTCGATGGCCCTACTTAGAATAGATTTATCAAACCTTACACTGTATCATTATTCTTGGCTCCTAGGAAGGAGAAATAAACAGGGTAAATGAAGACACTTGGAACAGATGTTCTGGTGTCTTGCTGGAATAAATGGCACAGCTTAGATTCATTTGGCTAGTGGAGGAGCGCAACTGGGCTATCTTTAGGTGACCTGATATTGACCAGCTGGTCTCACTATCAACTAAGTTGCTGTCAGTTCTCGCAGGTGGAATCACCTCGGGAGTGAAACAATATGTAGCACTGCCGGGGCTTCAATTAAACAGATTCTCTGGAGGGGGCGCGCTGGCATTGAGTAAAGCCCCCTCTTCTCCCCTCTGTGATTCAAATATGGAGGCCGGGGTGAGAACCACCGGAGAAAGGAAGGCCCGTGGGCTCATCTGCGCATGAGTACGGAAGGAGGGCAAGAATGGGAGGACAGTGGAAACAGAAGTGGCTCAAGTGTTCTTTTGGCCTGGATGCACCAATTGTCTGTCTGGCTGTCCATTCCCTCAGTGGCGCCCTGGCCACTCTATTCTGACCCCTGATGGAGAAGCCCAGCGGCATCTCCTCTGCAGGGCGTTTATCGGGAGCTGCCACTGGGTGGCGCTGTTGTACCGTGGAATAAAGCTGAGGCTCAGTCAGCACCAGAATCAGCAAGAATTGGGTGTGGGATAATGTGATGATGAATGAATGAATAAAGATGGAATTTGGGGTGATCATTGCGTCTTGCCCCTGGATATCTGCAGTATCCCTCCCCCACCTTCTTTGGGTCTTTGTTCAAATGTTACCTTTCATTTGAGGCCTTCCCCGACTGCCTTCTCTAAAATTACATCCTTCCCTCTGAATCTCATCCCCCTTTCCTGCTCTGGGTATGTATATATGTGTGTATGTAACAGCTTTATTGAAATATATTTCATATGCTACACAATTCACTCATATAAAGTGTCCAGTTCAGTGGTTTTTAGTATATTCACAGAGTTGTGCAACCATCACCACGATCAATTTTAAAATAATTTTATCACCCCCAAAAGAACCTCTGCACTTTTTAGCTATCAAAGCCAAAGCCCCAGTCCCCTCTCAGCCTCAGGCCACCACTAATCTACTTTCTGTCTCTATGGATCTGCCTGTTCTGTATATGTCTTATAAATGGAATCATACAGTACAATGTGGTCCTTTGTGATTAACTTCTTTCACTTAGCACGATGTTTTCAAGGTTCATCCACGTTGTAGCAAGTATCAGTGCTTCTTCCTTTTTATTACTGAATACTACTCCATTGTATGGACAAACCACATTTTGTTTATCTGGTCATCCGTTGATGAGTATTTGGGTTGTTTCTACTCTTTGGCTGTTTTGAATAATGCCACTAAGAGCATTTGTGTGCAGGTCTTTATGTGGACACATGTTTTCGTCTTGGGTATATGCCTCCGAGTGGAGTTGTTTGGCCAAATGGTAACTCTGTGTTTAACTTTTTGAGGAACTGCCAGACTGTTTTCCAAGGCGGCTGTACCATTGAACTGAGCTATATTTTCTCTCTAGCACCTATCACCTTCTAGTGGAGTCTCTGGCTACTTACTTACTTGTCTAGTGTCTCTGTCCCCTCCGCGAGGTACAGCTCCATGAAGTCAGAGACTTGGGTCTGCTTTGTTCGCTGCTGTATCCCCAGGATGTGGACTAGTGACTGGCACGTAGTAAGTAGGTGCTCAATACATATCCCTTGAGTGAATGAAGGGACCTGAGTTTTCTGATTTTTTCCCCCATTTATTTACTGCAGTCATCCACTCAATGTGGACATATAGCTCCAAGTATGTACCTGACGTGGGTACAGTAACGGACAAGGCAGGTAGTCTCCTTGCCCACTTACAGTGGACACAGGCTCTGGACGACTGATCTAACCCCCTCTGTGGCATGAAAACCAGACAATGAAACCTTTTTTCCTGTGATTTATAGCCTGTGGAAGTACAGACGTATATATACCTATATTGCTAACCATGAGATCACGATACAGTAGGTATGGAGATGGGGCAAGGCCCGAGAAATACACTTGGGCCACACTTAGGAACTCAGAGAAGGCTTCCCAAAGGAGGGATATAAATGCTGGAATCTGGAACATAAGGAGGACCCTGCCCAGTGGAGGGAGGGTAACGCTTGCCGAGATGGTGCAGAGAGGAGCTCCTGGCATGTTCCGAAAACATGGATTGGGCAGAGGGTGGGGGTTAGTGATGGAAAAATATGAGGCTAGAGAGATACGAGGTGCCTGTCGTCAGGGACAGCAATCTGTTGAGGATTTGGGTGTTCTCCCAAGAGCAATGGGAAACCGTGGCAGGCTTTTCCATAGGGACTGGCGTGGGTCAGATTGGCAGCTTTGAAAGCCTGTTTGACCACAGTGTGGAGAACCCACCGGAGGGGGGCAAGTTGGGCATGGAGACCCGAAAGGGGGCTCTGGCTGCAGCCCAGACAGAAATGATTCTGAAACGGTGGCCTGAATGTCAGCAGAGGCCATGGGGAGGAGGGGACGGGAGCGATTCAAGAGAGATTTGGAGGTGGAGTCGCTAGGATGTGGTGATTGCCCGGAGCGGGATGTGTACGCAGGTTTCTGGTTTGCACAAGTACCTGGATGCTGGGCCCTTCTCTCAGCTGGGAGCAAAGCTGGGCCTGGGAGGGAGATATTGTCGCTCAGCGTTGCATGCAGAGAGCTGGGGTGGAGATGTCCCACAGACCCGAGAAGCCAAATAGATGCGTGTCCTTTGACAGTTGCTGCTCATTGGCTTTGACTGCCTGGGGCTCTGTTAGAAAGGGTGTTTGAGGGTGATTGCACACGAGTCTGGCACAGTGGGTAAGTGGTGTCTGACAGGGGCATGTCAAAAGCGTTGTGAAGGCGAATCCAGTCGAGTGTGTCAGATCGATGGGTGATGTCTGCCATGGGCAGTGGAGCTGGCGGCTGGGCTCTGTGGTGACTGAGCACAGTAGGCAGGAGCTCCTACGTGCCTGGAGGGCAGAGCTAGATATGCACAGCTACAGATCAGTGGCAATAGAAGGACATGAACCAGGTGGCCAGGGTTGAGAGCGTAGTGTAAGAAGAGAGAAGGGTTTAGGGTCAAGCTTGGAGGAAATGTGCCTTTTAGAAGTTGGGTAGAGCAGAGATCAGGGAGACAGAGAAAACCAGAGAGCCAGGAGGAAAGCAGGGGAGGATGATATTGTGGAAACCAAGGGCAGGCGTGTTTCTAGAGGGATGGAGTGGTCAGCAGTGTCAAAGGATGCTGAGAGGTCTGGAACTGGGGTCAACACACTTTTTCTGTAAGGGGCCAGAGAGTAAATATTGTCAGCTCTGTGGGCCACACCCTCTCTGTGTCACCACTTCAGTTCTGCCTCTGTAGCATGAAAGCAGCCACAGACGGCACCTCATCGAGTGGCACGGCTGTGCTCCAATAAAACTAGATTTACGAAAACAGGCAGTGGCCAGATTTGGCCCATGGGCTGTAGTTTGCTGATCGGGTCCTGGAAGATGAGGACTGAGCAAAGGCCATTGCCTGAGCTGCGGGTCTCCAGGTGGACAGAGCGGAGTGAGGCTGAGCAGACGAAGAGACAGGCCGGTGGCTAGAGGGGAAGGTGGGGCCGGGCAGTGTTCACACTGAAGGCTGCTGGGAAGGAGCCATCAGAAAGGGGAGTTGGCAGGGACAGGAGAGAGAAAGGGGAACTGTAAGAGGGAGGGCCTGAGGACGCAGGGGGTCTGGGACCCAGGCGGGCCGCTGCGCATGGAGCAGAGGACAAGGGACAGGGTGTGCCGATGTGGGGCTGCGGATGCCTTTTGGGGTGATGCGGGTGTGAACCTGATACTGTCGTGAGGATTCAGTAAAAGTTTCACAAGTTAAAAAGCCGGAGAACATTCCATGCCTTTGGAAAAGACTAGAATGAGTTATTGTGGAAAGAGACGCGAGGCAGCCTTTTGTGGCCCGCTGAGCTGCACAGTCTATTATTTATGTTTTTGTTGGGACATAAGTGACTATACACGTGTGTGGGGCACAGCCTTGAATATCTATAGCCGTGTGCAACATGCAATGCTCCGACCAGGATAATTGGCACACTCGGCATGACACCATGTCATCATTTTGGGTGTCCTTTAACCGGTCCCTCCCTTGGCCATCTCCCCTCCCCCTTTCCCAACTCTGGTAACCTCGGTCCTGTTCTCTCCTTTGCAAAGTATTATTGGGATCCTTTTATCTTTCCTTCTTTCTTTTAAAATTTATTTTCCAGCTCCCACTTATTAGTGAGGACATATGGTGTTTCTCTTTCTCCTGCACATTCTATTTCATCCCACTTCTATTGGCCGCTATAGTCATTATCTACTTGTATGGACCCACGATCCCTTACCCAGAATTGAAAGAATCCGGAACGTCCTAATAAGCATGGGTTTCCCAAGTTTGCTTCCCATTTGGTGGCAAAACCTCACTCATTTATGATGCGAGGCCGTCATAGCTGTTATGCCTCCAATTTGTCTGCATTATCGTGTTTCCCCAAGAAATGTTATTGTGCGCACCCAGGATCCTGCCCCAGAAGCTGCTGAGGGGGCTTTGTCTTTTACAGTGTACATACCCTATTTCCAAAATTTGGAAAGGGAGGAATTCGGAAAGTTGCTTGGCCCCAGTGGCTTGAGATGAGAGTGTAAACCTGCATGTCTCACTCTCCTACCTGGTGTAAGCCACTGAGCGCTTTGTATCTCTCCCTGGGCTGCTGCTGCCCTCACCGTCTGTGTTCAGTGACTGCGAGGTTAATGAGAGAAGCTTCCTATGTAAGTGACAGCCCATGGCATGTTCATTCCTGCTCTGGTTTTGGGGCCTGCGTGGTCGCCACGCTCCTGCGTGGCTGCTGCGTTGTGCATTCCCTTTGTATCACGGGTGCCTCCTGTTAGTGGCTTGTGCTGCTTCCTCCAGGCACCTTGGCTGGGGTCATCGATCTTGCCGTCGTGTGGATGACAGACCTGAGGAAGGTGTCTGCCTGTCTGCCTTCTGGTACAGCCACGAGCAGTGCTGCTGGACTTCCAACGAAACCACTTTTGAGGAGAGAGACAAGTGTCCACGGTGGCAGAAATGGTCGGAGCTGCTGGTGAATCAGTCGGAGGTGGGTGTCTGGGCAGGGTCATCCTGGGGACTCCCGCAATTCCACATGCCTTTGGAACCCTGCGGGGTGATTCGTGAGTGTGATGTCACCTTCAAGTGTCTGTTGCGATGATAGTCCACGGTGTAATACTAGTGTGACTTGCTTTTCTCTAGCTCTAATGCAGCCACCCAGACTTCACTTGGAAAACCCTTCCTCACTGTTTCATGTGCTATATACATATATATTTTAAAGCCTTGTATTTGGCTTCATTTTTCTTACGGAACATAGTTTGTTGATCATGCTGAAGAAATACCATTAATTTTTATACCTTTTAATTGAGGAGAAAAGATGAATTATCTTTTTTTAGAATAACAGCTTTAGTGAGATATAATTCACATTCCACATTTAAAGTGTACAATTAACCGTCATCACAATCTACTTTAGAACATTTTCATCAACCCCCAAGAAACCCTGTACCCATTAGCAGTCACTCCCATGACCCCCCAACCCACTAGCCCCTGGCAACCGCTCTATTTTCTGTCTCTATAGATTTGTCTATTCTGGAGACTTCATGTAAATGGAATCATATAATGTGTGGCTTTTTTGTCTGGCTTCTTTCAATTAGCACAATGTTTTCCAAGTTCCTTGATCTCGTAGCATGAATTAATAATTCATTCCTTTTTATGGCCGAATAATATTTCACTATACGGATTTACCACTTTTTAATTTTAAAATCTCATTGTTCACATTTGTGGGGGGATATACCATATTTTATGTATCACTTTATCAGTTGATCAACATGGGTTGATTCCACCTTTTTGCTATTATGAACCATGTTGCTATGAACATTTGTGGACACATGTTTCATTTCTCTTGAGTGTATACCCAGGAGTGGAATTGCTGGGTCAGATGGCAACTCTGTGTTTGACCTTTTGAGGAGCTGCCAGACTGTTTTCCACAGTGGCTACACCATTTTACCTTCCCACCAGCAGTGCATGAGGGTTCCCATTTGCTCTCCTTCTTGCTAACACCTATTATTATCTGCTTTTGATGTTAGCCATGCAAGTGGGTATGAACTGGTACCTTATTGTGCTTTCAGTTATCTTCCACTACATTTTATGAGCGCATTACAGAGGATGATCCGGGCCTTCTGTGAAGAGAATGTCCCAGGCACAGGGGATGTGGTGATGAACCACAGACCTAGTGTTTGCCCTTCAAGGCACCTAGAGCTTCACATCTTATAAAAATCTTAGCTCAGGAAAGGCTTAACTTTTACCAAATTCAGTGCTTACCACAATGACTTTGGGTCATTGAAGGATCAGAAAGCCAGGTGAGGGGAGCTAGGAGCCAAGCTTCACATTAGGGGTGATGTGAGGACCGTTCAACTAGAACAGTTCTTGGAAGGTACATGTAATCTCTTTATACATCTCCTCCCTGCCCCAGTTTTTTTGCCTGACCAACTTAGCACAGCTGAAGACATTTGGAATGCACTTTGCCATTTTGCTAAACCCCTTTCTCATTGGAATTGAAAATGAATTTCTTCAAATCTCAGAAGTAGAAAGAGATCTTGAAATCTCACACATTCTCAGTGCTCTCTGTTCTTTCCTAAAAGAAACTCTCTACTTGGGCCTATGGGCATGGGCAGGCGGAGGTGGCTGGGCGCCGTATTTTATTTCTTCTCTCCTACTTGCAATATGTGTTTTGGGGAAATATGGCCATCCATCTTTTCAACTACTTTTAATATTTATACTTTGGTTCAAAGAATTACTGTTAGTAGGAGTGAGAATTTATTTTTAGCCTCCAAAAAAAGTACATATTTAAGTGGGTGAAAGATATTCCTCTGTCCGATATCTCACCACATAGGGTGTGAATATATGTGCTTGTAAAGGCCAGAGCAGTCTTCTGGAATGTGTTTTGCATTTAATAGGAACACATGTGGCTGTGTCCATGGCCTGACTTGTAGGTGACCTCTCTTTCCTTCCGCCCTCACTTGAGTCATCCAGATGGTAGCAAGAAGCTGAGGCCTAAAGAAATGCAGACTCCACTCAGCAGACCAGGTCCTCAACTGAAAAGACCCCAGACCTTGTGTTTGGTTCAGAAAAATGCTCCCCACATACCAGATAATTTGGAATCAGTGAAGTATTCTGAGGGAGATGATCAAGTTTTCCCTCAAGTAGTGCCTCTCAAATGGGACCTGAGACTCTGCATTTCTGGCAAGCTCCAAAGGCATGCTGAGGCTGCTGGGGCAGGCAGCTCACCTGAGTAGCAGCATTCCAAACCACAGCTCCTTGCTCATCGCCAGTGTGGTTGCTTCCTGGGGTGTGAGCGTGGCCTCGATGAAAGCTAGGAGAGACCAGTCCACCGCAGACAAGAAAGACAGGCCTTCCAGGCTTTGAAGACAGAATTTTCTGCATCACACCGTTCATTAGCTCTAGTGCAAGTGGTGATTAAAATCGAGCGTCATTCACGGCTTCGGTTGCCTCTGAGACGTCAACCGGTGGAATGTGCACGTGAACAGCTCCTGGAGGAACACCGGTGCTGTGTTTTGTGTACCCACTGTAGCGATGGCGACAGCCGATAAAACCGACTCTGGCCTTTTTGTTTTTACAAGACAGGGACTGGGCCTGCCCGATCCCATCAAAGCGTCTGCTCTCCCGACAGAGGGGTGGCATTGGTATGTTGCTCAGGTTTGCCATGGCTCATGTCCTCTTCCTTTGTGTCTGTTTAGGGTGCCAGTGCTTACATTCTGAATTACTTAATGTACATCCTGTGGGCGTTGCTGTTTGTGTTTCTGGCCGTCTCCCTGGTGCGTGTGTTTGCACCATATTCCTGCGGCTCTGGCATACCCGAGGTGAGTCGTGGCTGAATTTCTTTTGTACCAATAAAAAGAATAGCAAAGACGTCCGTAGCACTGTTGTGCCAAGCACAGTTCTGAGCATGAGCTCATTTTACTAACTCATTTACTCCTCACAGTAGACTATGAGGCAGGTACGATTATTGTGCATTTGGTAGTTGAAGAAACTAGCGCAGAGAGGTTAAGGAACTTGCCCAAGGCCAACAAGCTGGTCAACTGTGAGTTCAGGATTCATACTCTGTATCCAAGATTTCTGCTTTATCGCTTCTCAGATGATTAAACCATTGTCGTAGTAAACCAGGCATAACTCTTAAGGCCTGTGGAATCAGTTCATTAACCACATGCATAAATTGGCACTGGGATGACTCGGAAGTGCGCCTATGATATAATGTGAAAAAAGGGCAATAGCGGAGGTTTGTTGCTATGAAAGTTCACTGATAATTAAACTCCCTTGCCACATTGTGCTCTTCTGATGACCAGGTAATAGCAATCTTTACAAAACTTAATTTCACTTTCACCACATTCACTGTGAATTTACCCTTGTGAATTTAGCGTTCTTATAGTTTTCAGCACTTTCATGTAACCAAAGTATGAGGGAAGTGACCTCAAACATCAAGGGGAATGCCTGAGACTGAACTTGAAACCTACAAGGATCTACTGGGCAGAAAAATGATAATTGAGCTGATTCGCAAAGAGCTCAGACAGTGAAAATTTTAGCCAGAAATAATTTTAAAAATTCTCGTATTATCCCTCGAATCAATGCAATTCAGTTCTATAAGTTGGTGCTGCAGCAAGGCCCACAGGCGGTAGAGATGGTGAGTTTGAAGATGTAGTTGTGCACCAGTTGTGGCGACACGTCCCCACCATTGGGTGGTGCCCTCCACCACTGACGCAGGTCCAGGCAGTTACAGGTAGGGCTGAGTCATTGAAAGATGGTCAAAAGAAAAATTCAATATGGTCTTGTTTCAGGAAAGATAGGGAATAAATCTTAATATGTCATGCTGAATTTTGGATGGTTTATATTAACAAATTGCTTCAGGAACCCAAAAAACAAGCCGTATTACCATCGTATTTTCTCAGTACAGTCAGTTCTGCTACAGTGTGACATATGCATTCGTAAACATCACCATGCCATGCAAAATCACGCAATTTAAAAAAAAAAAAAGCGCTTATGGAGAAAAACGGTTAGGAACACAATACTCAAAAACTTCATCAGTGATACATATAAAAAAATAGGCTAGTAAAAACAGCAGCACAGTTTTACACATTAAATGGCCAAGAAATATGTCAATACTATGATAAGTATGTTTCTTCTTGAAAAAACTTGAAGTTGGCTGTGGAAGTGGGCGTCAGAAGGGCTGCAGCTTGTGAGTTACTGTGAAGGGGCTGCAGGAGGGTTATCTGGACCTGGAGGGGAAGCTGTGACAGCGGCGTGCACGGGTGTGGCTCCCCAGCACACGTGTGAACTGGTTGATGTTTGAGGCATGTGCGTATGTATGTTTTGTGTTTCCCTACATAGCTCAGTTCAGCTGGGTACGGTGTTCTGCATTCACCTCGTATTTCTCCCAGAGCAAATTGTGCATAAACAGACATGAAATTTGTGTTATGCTCAAATTCTTCCCTAATATATAGATAGCATTAGAACAAATTTGCATTTTCTAAACAAGTATTATAGCAGAGCTGACTGCATTTTATCTGACACCTAAAGCCTAAGGCACCCTGGTGTCTTAGTTTATGATCCCACCACCCGCTGATAGGTGTTGTTGACTCAAATATTTCCAAAATAAGGAGATGGCCAGTGGGGAATTGCTGGAAAATATAAAGCAGAAACAAAGGGCATGATGGGCAGTCCCGTCTTCCTCTTCCAGGAACCAGAGGTGTGAGCCTCAGCTTGTGATCTTACAGACAGACTTGGAGCTCGAGTATGAGCTCTGTCTTTGAGGGCTGGCCGGACTTGGTGTTCACTTGAAGTGGGCATCTTTAGTGGTGATAGCTGAACTCAAAAGACGTGAACTACCCAGAGGAGCATTGAAATTTCTTATATAACAAAAGTACCAGGAACACATCCATGTGGATGAAACTGAACAATGTGACATCAAGTGAAAAACTAAGTTGCAAAGAATATATAAAGGATGCTACTTTCTATAATAAAGTCCATAAACAGCCAAAACGAAACAATGTATGTGCTAAAACATAAAGAAAGGCAAAGAAATGATTGGAAGTGGTGAAGGGAAGGAGGACGTTTCTATTGGGGAGTGAACACAGGCCTTTCAAAGGGACCCACTCTTCTATTTCTTAAACTTGGGAGTGGGTACATAGTGCTTGTTTTTGTAATTTCTTTTAACCATATGTAAATATGGATATAATAGGTTCATTTCTCCATTAAGAACAGAGATTATAACAATCTTTTAAAGTATCAGGAACCAAATAACCTAAGTTTAGTCATTATGACTCAGCAGTAGCAAAATTTTCATAGTAGAGCTTGAAATTCTTAACCTAAGAAGGCAGTACCTATCCCAGTTCTTGGAGGAAAAGGGCAGAGTAAAAAGGAAAATAAGTAAATAAAAGTAAATTGAAGTGAATAAAAGTAAATTATTTTAAAAGAAAATAAAAGTAAATTTCGGTTCATGGATAAAAAGAAGCTCCTCCTGGTCAAAGCCCTACTAAATATGTGCACCAACCTCAGTTGAGACATGGAGCTATTCTTTCATTTTAGCAAAGATACTAACCAAACTATTTAAAAACAAATTTTGATTGCAATGCGCCTACATACATTTAAAAAATTGCTCATCCTCATAGCATTTGATTCCAAAACATTTTTATTATTTAAAATGAATGTTCCTTTGGAAACATTTTTTAAAATGCAAACTTAGAGAAAAATTATTTATTTGTCTTGAATACTCCAAGACGTGGGGTATCTGCTGCCTTCTTAGGTATAAGTTCTATAAGGCACATTTAAAAGTGAACACTCATAGTTTCTTGGATTTGGGAATTTAGAGAAAACTGGGTAAGAGTCTCTCTTTCTGCTTCTGTTCGCTTTATCAGTAGAACCACTATCAACTATACAAGGACTTCAAGAAGGTCGTGGAAAAATAGACTTAAAATACAAATCTTTCCATGAACTTTTTGAAGTATCCTCGTATATGAAATCATGTCTTAGAACTTACTCTGAGTTGATGTTTGTGTTCTTTACAAGAAATGAACACTCTTACAAATATTTACTTACCAGAAAGTGTTCTGGTTTTAAAGTTAAAAATAAGAAGTCACAAATCCACTGCAATACACCTTGTGAAAGCCCTGCTTGCTTCAGTCTCAATGAATCCAAGTTAAAGCAAGTCATTGGATTTTGGCATCTATTGGGAATGAATTTTTCCTCTTTAGTCCCTAATTTGATCATGAGAATTTTGTCAAATCATTTTAGAGAATTACAAAATACCTATTACACTGTTCAATTCACCACATGTCATGGCTGGCAAAGGCTCAGGTAATTTAGATGCTTGTAATTTTCTAAGTGCTATTATGCTTTTAAACTGTACCCTGTGGTCCAAATCCACATTCACTAACTGACAAAAAATTATAGGAAATTTTATTCAAGGCAACACAAAAGGGCAGGATTGTGTCAGGCATAATAAAACATCACTTAAAAAAAGGGATCTGAGATCCCCAGAGCACAGGATCAATTAGGCCAACTACCACCTGTTATGGCCTGGTTTCACCACCACTAGTTTGCCATCAGTTAAAGGCTCGTTCAAGAAACACCAGCTGACTGCGCAGCTAGGAGGCATCTGGCGTGTCCTGTAGGGAGGAGCTCATTGAGTTCTTCAGGAAGACACGCACAACCTGCTCACATGGGCTCTTTCCCTCGCCTGCTCCCTCTCTTTGAATTAGGATACGGATCTGTCAGTAGTTCCTGAGATGAAAATGGTCCTGTGCACACCCCTTTAACAATCTGAAGATTCGCTGACTTCATGACCCACCCCAAGTCACCACAGGTGACATGACGCTCAGTAGCAGGAATTTGTGAAAGAACCAAGAGTGTTTCAGGTGCATCTCTTAAATATTGAGAAATTAGGGCCACTTGTGCTACATTTTCCCGGAATG
Organism: Cynocephalus volans; assembly: GCF_027409185.1. Classification (NCBI taxonomy): domain Eukaryota; kingdom Metazoa; phylum Chordata; class Mammalia; order Dermoptera; family Cynocephalidae; genus Cynocephalus; species Cynocephalus volans. Next base: position 10,907,064 of record NC_084478.1, read on the forward strand.
GAGCAGTGGTTGTCCACCTGGGCTGCATTGTAGATTCACCTGGGGAGGCTGTACAACTCCTCACACCCTGGGTGCACCCGGGGCCAATTACATCAAATCTCTCTGGGGAGAGCCAATTCTCAATATTTCCTGATTCACAGTGATTCTGATGAGCGCTGAGGTTGGAAGGACTGTAATAGCTATTTGAGAAAAAGATTACTTGGCAGAGCAGTGTCCAGAAGGAGGCACTTTGAAGTTATGTAAATGGCACTGACAAGCGATAACACTGTCCCGTTATGTATTACACAATGGGAAAAGAAATTGACCATGAAATTCATGGAGTGACTCACTTGGTGTCTAACTAATCTGTGATTACAGGCGTGTAAATTGCCAGCTCGGTGGTAAACATTCACTCCATTTTAGCCAATTGTAGGAGAGGTTGGAGGTAGAGGTTATGTAGCCATGGTAATGTTTCTGTATCCTAAAGGACACCGTTTTGGGGGAGAGGACCCCAATATATGAAGTTAGTCACTGAGATTGGCACTGAGTTGAATTCTCAAAGCCTTAGGCAAAACGCTCCAGCACGCCTTTAGGAAGAAAGCCAATACTTGACATTTACAAAATGCGGCAGGTCTGAAAATGGAGCAAGACAATGCTCCCTGTAGTCAAAGTCCTTTTCAATACAAGAGATAGGATTAGGCGAAAGAAAAGGGGTTGCCATGGATTCAAACATCTGTATATCCCCCAAAGTTGCGTTATTAGAATGCTGAGCATCTTCCTTTTCCAACATGACTTTTTTTTGAAGATTTATAGTGTCTTCTCTGTTTCTCAGAGCCAACTGAATTAAGCATTTTTGGTTTTGGTAACACGAATGGATCATTCCAGGGGTTAGCTGGTTGGCAAACGTTTTCCGTAAAGGGCCAAATGGGAAATATTTCAGGCTCTGTGGGCCACACAGTTTCTGCTGCAACTGTCCAACTTGGCCATGTGGCATGGAAACAGCCATAGACAACACATAGTCTGTGAATGGGCATGGCTATGTTCCCATGGGCACTGAAATTAGAATTTAATTTTTTTAATATCCTCTGTGTGTGTGTGTGTGTGTGTGTGTGTGTGTGTGTGTGTGTTTATCATTATGTAATTTTAACTTTCTTTGTGGCCTTTTACCGTGAAATTAGAATTTTCTATAGTTTTCACGTCACAAAATATTGTTCTTCTGAGTAGTTCAACTCAAAAAAACCTTTTTTTCTCCTCCAACCATTTAAATATGTAAAAACCATTCTTAACTCGTGTGCCTTATGAATACTTTTGGTGGGCCAGAGTTGACCTGTGGGCCAGAGTTTTCCAACCCCTGAATCAAATCCAGAGGTTTATTTGCTTTTAGGAGGGTCTCTGTGCTATGAACAGAATTATGATTAACTATTTTTCTCTTAAAAGAAGTGGCTTAAGCCACCTTTCTTAGTATCCATTTTACTTTTAGACACAAGTAGATCCCTTTGGTATCTTCGTTGGTGCATTTTGTCATAGTCAAACCTGGACTGACTGATGAAGTGAGTGCCGTTCGTCCATGTTTGGTCCCAGTGTGTCTCACGGTGGGCACCAGCAGGTGGCTGCTGACCAAAGGGCCTGAATTCTGAGCAGCTCTTTCTCTGGCCAGTCACTAATTTGCGACTTCTTCATTCCAGATCAGTTACTACTTTCTCTCGGAGACATTGTGGAGGTCATTTTTGGCGGCCCAGGTGGTGGCCTTCACGTTGTGATCCATCAATCCCTTTGGGAACAGCCACCTTGTTCTATTTAATGTGGAATAACACACGCCCTGGTACATGGCTGAACTCTTCCCCTTCATCCTTCTTGGGGTGTTTGGGGGCTTGTGGGGAACCCTCTTCATCCGCTGCAACATCGCCTGGGGCAGGAGGTGCAAGACCACCCGGCTAGGGAAGTACCCGTTGCTGGAGATCATTGTGGTGACTGCCATCACTGCTGTCATTGCCTACCCCAGTCCCTACACATGCCAGAGCACCAGTGAGCTCATTTCTGAGATGTTCAACGACTGTGGGGCCTTTGAGTCCTCCCAGCTGTGTAACTACATCAATGACCCCAACATGACCCGGCCTGTGGATGACATTCCAGACCGGCCAGCTGGGTTTGGCGTTTACACAGCCATGTGGCAGATGGCCCTGGCGCTGATCTTCAAGATTGTCATCACCATATTTACCTTTGGCATGAAGGTAAGTGAAGGGGAAGAAAGTGAGGGTGGGTGCTGTTGGGGGGAAGAGCCCATGTCCTCCTTGGGACAGCACCCTACTCTCCTGAACAAAATTGTCATGGGAGGAAAAGGGGATCCGACCTTTCTTGAATGTTCTCATGTGATGGGCACTTGACATTCTTTCAATCATCAGGACACAATTCTTTAATAACCAACAAGCCTGTGAAATAAGGTTTTAATCCCATTTTACAAGTGAGGAAGCTGAGACTCAGAGACCCGGAGTGGCCTAATCAGACCCACAGTATATGGGAGACAGAGCTGGGCATGGAGCTCACTTCATCTCACTCCCAGACCAGGGGTGACCACAGCTTTGCCTGCTGGCAGGGTGATGCCAGGTGGTGGGACAAGCCCGTGTGTGGCCCAGTTTGAATCGATGAGCATGCATTGAGCATCCGCTGTATCGAGGCTCTGTGCTAAGTCCAAGGTGTACAGCACTCAAAACAGAATGCTGTCCCTAAAGAGCACATGCCTCTGGGAGAGACAGATGCAAACCCAGAGTTCTGAGACTGTGTGGCAGCACCTACGCTGCACACCACGTGATGGCCTCCCAGTCTGGGTGGGGCTGGGGCCACGACGGGGGCTCTTTGCACACATCGTCTCCTGACGAGGAGTGTCCTCAAGAGCTGTGGATGACACCGAGTGCTTTCCTCATTTCTGTTCCTAAAGCCAGAGAAGAGACAGCTTCTTTCTTCCTGCTTTTAAACACTGCATTAAAGTCAGACATACTTTGAAAGCACTTCCTAAAGAGCTTTCTTTCAAGGAACCTGACATTAAGTTGTTATTGCTTTTTTTAAAAAAAATTGAGGTAAAGTTTACATAACGTGAAATTGATCATTTTAAAGTGTACATGTTAGTGGTATTAAGTACATTCACAATGTTGTGCAACCATCACCTCGGTCAAGTTTCAGAACATTTTCTTCCCCTTCATAGGAGACCCCATGTCCATTAGCAGTCCCTCCCTATTCTCTGCCCCAGCAGCCCCTAGCAAAAACCAATCTGCTTTCTGTCTCTATAGGTTTGCCTATTTCGGACAGTTCATTTTAATTAAATTAATTCATTTCGGACCGTCCTTGTGGGACTGGCTTTTTTCACTTAGCACAGTGTTTTCAAGGGATATCCACATTGTAGCACGTGTCAGCCCTTCATTCCTTTTCTGGCTGAAGAGTGTTCCACTCTGTAGATTCCCCCACACGTTGTTTATCCACTCATCCTTTGATTGACATTTGCGTTGTTTCCACCTTTTGGCTATTGTGAATAGTGCTGCTATTGCTTACCTAAAAAACAAAATGAAACTTTTATTAGAGTGTTAGAGTGTGATAAAAGAGTATCATATAGAGATGCATACAGCTTAATGAATTTTCACAAAACCCACATGCTTGTGTAACCAGCACTCAGGACCAGAAGCACAACATTACCCACCCCCCAGAGCCCCTGATGTGTTCCATTACTTTTGCTTTCTGTGTGGTATTTCTATGAATTCTCTTTTTCAAAAAAAGTCTAAGAAACGGTGTCTCTGGGTGTGTAGTGGTCAAACACAAACCCGAATCTGTGCCTTAAGAACAAGGATGGGTAGACTTTATTAAACAGCTGACTGTGTCTGATCCATCATCTCCTTGCAAAGGAATTAATTTTTGTGTCCAAGGAAGATGCTGGAGCATCTTCTCGTGCTTCCTGAGACTTTACTTTGAAGTTACAGGGGATTAAATGGCTGTGGACTAAGGGGGAGCCCATATAGGAGCAATTTCCTAAGGAATATTCCAGACTCTAGAAATCACGCCCAAGGATCTGAACTTCAGTTCGCCTGGCATCCTCAGACTGATGACCACCTGGGGCGACATAAATGCAGCTGTGGCTCAGGGTCTGCGCTCACGTCTCAATGAACACAGAGTAGTTGGGAGTGTCCTATAGCAGTGTACGGTCACCAGACAAACTAAAATGCATTTGCAGTCAGCAAAGTAGGCAACACGCTACTTCTAAGATCATTCAGTTTACATAGTCTGTTTCTTCGCTGCCGCTAATGTGGCTAGAATATATTCAGGATACTTCTCGGAAGATGTAGTTGGTTTGGAAGATGAAACTGCCTCCCTCGTCTCTCTCTGACTGGTATCCACTGTCTATAAACAGAGCGCGAAGTCTTTGAAAGCTTTTTGGAAGTTCGGGGGCAGCTGCGATTGTGCGTTCAACTTCTTTATTTTACCAGGGAGCAGTTGCAGTCCCTTTTCCGTTTTCATGCTGTGCCTTGACATTTAATTTTAAAAGCCAACCTGAATGACATAGCAAGGGGAGAGAGAAAGTCACGAGTGTCTCAAGTGATAGATGTTCACTTTGAATGGTATTTGCACTGGGGCTTATCATTCTTTAATCCACAGCAGGCAAACTGGGCCAGACTTTGCAGGGGAAGAAATGAAAGTGTAAAAGGGCTTTCTCTCCATGTTGCAGTAGATTCGACTGACTAAGGAGGTCAAATCACTTGTCCCACCTTTTCCCAGCTGACTGATTTTGAAGAACGGTGCCTCCTTTGAAGGCTGAGCAAAATGCAAGCTTGTCGAGGGGGCACCGTGGTTCCTGGGGATCGGGAAGGGGGACTCAGCTGCCTTCCCTCATGCCGCTTTTCTCTGTGCTCCCTCAAGATCCCGTCGGGCCTCTTCATCCCCAGCATGGCCGTGGGAGCAATGGCGGGCAGGATGGTGGGCATCGGCGTGGAGTAGCTGGCTTACCATCACCGTGACTGGATCATCTTCCGGAACTGGTGCAGGCCCAGAGCAGACTGCGTCACACCAGGGCTTTACGCAATGGTGGGAGCTGCAGCCTGCCTAGGTACAACCAGGGGTGGGGCAGGGAGGGGGTGGGGGCACTGAGCTGGCTTAGAGGACTGGCGAGAAGGAAGGCGTGGACTTGAACATTTCCATTACTCAGGATAGGCTAGGTTGTGCTGCTATAAGGAGAATCCCCCCAAATCTCGGTGGCTCACACACCAAGGCTTATATCTTGCTCACTATATATACACACACACATATATATTTGTAAAAAACATGGGTGAACAGAAGATTCTTCCCACCCAGTCATTCAGGGGCCCAGGCTGATGGAGTCTCCACCATCTTACAGCCATACCACCTAGAACAGTAGTTCTTAACCAGGAGTGATACTGCCTTTCAGGGACACTTGGCAGTATCTGAAGACACTTTAGGTTGTCACATCTGGGGAGGGAGTTGCCACTTGCATCTATTGGGTAGAGACCAGAGATGCTGCTAAACATGCTATAGTGTACAAGACAGCCCCTGACAACAAAGAATGCTCCAGTCCCAAATGTCCCTAGTGCTGAAGTTGAGAAACCTTGGTTTAAACTCCCTGGAAGACCAGGAGTCAGTATGGATTCTCCCTTTGAATACCAAAGGACACAAAGCTGGGTCTCTCTCCTCTCTCTAGTCCCTAAGAATCCTAAAATTACAAGGCTTATGGGGTTGCTTGTTCAGTCAGATCCACTCGCCCAAAAGCCAGACGTGTGGGCCTAGGTGAGTGGACAAGCCAGGGTCCCTCGTTGGAGCAGAGCCCCCAGCCAGGTGTGACTTACAGCTCCCTGACGCGATGCCACGTTGAAAAGAACCTGGCATCTGTTCCTGAGGCCTGAGCATGGGCGGCATGTGGGAATGTCCCCTTGGAACACGTGTGAGGAGCATTTACAGCTGTCTATCCATTTCCACACATCGTGCCCTCCCGAGGATCCGGGGTCAGGCTTCGGAATCTCACTCGTGTCTTGTGTTGCAGGTGGCGTTACCAGGATGACAGTGTCGTTGGTGGTCATCATGTTTGAGTTCACGGGTGGTCTGGAGTACATTGTGCCCCTCATGGTGGCGGCTGTGACCAGCAAGTTGGTGGCAAATGCCTTTGGGAAAGAAGGCATCTACGAGGCCCACATCCACTTGAACGGCGACCCCTTCCTGGATGTGAAGGACGAGTTCACCCACTGCACGCTGGCCACCGACATCATGCGGTCCCGGCCGGGAGAGCCGCCGCTGTCGGTGCTCACCCAGGACCGCATGACTGTGGAGGACGTGGGGACGCTCATCAAGGACACCGACTACAACGGCTTCCCCGTGGTGGTCTCCAGAGACTCCGAGCACCTCATCGGATTTGCCCAGCGGAGGGAGCTGATACTCGCAATAAGTGAGTAAAGAGGGAAGCTCGCCTTTTGTCAGGAGCCAAGAGGCAGCTCTGTGCCCCCCAGTGATCAGAGAGGTGCGAGAGAATGCGCGTCACGCCAGGGGCTCGCAAGCGTTCGTGTGTGCGCGGTCACCCGGGGATCTGGTGGAAATGCAGACGCTGATGGAGCAGGTCTGGAGCGGGGCCCAGACTGCGCTCCTCACGGGCTCTCCATTGATGCAGATGCTGCTGGCACCCAAGTCACTCTGTGAAGCACAAGGGCTCAGACCCAAGTCTTGCGTGGCTGGAAAGGGACCACGTGTTTGCAAGCAGCCCCCTGCGCCTGCTCCTCTGGGAGGCAAGCTGCAGACGCTGCCTTTTTGAGAATGTGCTGGATGAAGCTCAGGAAGAGATGTGAGTAGCCCGGGCCGAGCTGCTCTCAGAGAGCGACTTTCAGGTGGGCTGTGCAGCCGCTGGGGCTTGTGAGGTCTCTGCCCTGCCACCTCCCTGCCACTGCACAGGCTTTCCTTCACTTCATGGCATTACATGTGATCCGGCTGTTAGCGGCCACATGGGTAAATGATATCGCTTGAGGCTGCTCTGTGATTATTTTCCTCCTCGTGTTCCAACTGAAATCAGCTGCACCGAGGGCCAGGCTGTTGAGTTGGGGGAGGAGAGAAGGGGCAATGCCCAGGTGGGGGCACTTCAGAGGAGCAAGCCTGTGGGCCCCAGCAACCTAGGGCCGGCTGCTTTGAAAGGGGAGCAGGAGGAAGGATTCTGCAGACAGAGGGCACTGAGGGCCAGAGGCCTGGGCGTGAGTGGTTGGAAGCCCCGGGCAGGGAGGAGCAGTGAGCCTCGGAGATGGAGCCCTGCTGGACCTCAAGATGCAGCAGGGGCGGAGGCCGGCATAGCCCTTGCACCAGCACGTGGCCAATGCCATCCACTCAGCATCCTCGCTCCGCGATCTGCATGGCATCCAGCATCCTGTGGTAGTCGGGGGCCCATGGCCGGCTTCCGTGTGCACGTGATGATTTTACTGTGCGTGCCATCTTCCAGAGTATTCGTGACGCTCATCAACGGGACTTGCCCTGGTCTCGTTGCCGATTGCCTCACCGCGATCATGTCTGCACCAGACGAAACTGCTTGCTTCTCCCTGCTGTTTGTTTTTTATTTCTAAGGTGCTTCCCTTCAACTGCTAAATCCTCTTCCCAATGTTAAGTAGCTTTTAAAATATCTTTAACGTATCTCCATCAAAGGCTTTATAAGATAAGCATAAGCTATGGCCTCTAATTTATCTTGCTGTTCAAACATTTTTACCTCCCCCGAAGCAAAAATTGATTTTGTATTTTAGACACCATAGCAAGTTTGTGCTTCACTGTTCAGTTTGTGTTCACTGTTTGTTGCTTTAATATAAGTCCTGTTCCTTAACAGGTAGGTGGTTTCAGGCCTAAATATTGCCTTATAAATAACAAGTTTTTAAAACTTGTTTAAGTAGGGTTGGGTTTCTTTTAAAGTAACGTATTCAGCAGCCTTTAAAAAATGTATTCAATCCCTGAAATCTTTTAAGCAAAGGTTGAAACTTAAAAACTAAAGTAATAAATGTCACAGCATCCACTATCTATTGTGTGGTTACAGGCACAGCTGCTAAGAGACAGCTGACTAATTTCGCTGAAACCCATTACTGTAGTCAAGGGGGAAGCACTAACTGTCGTCAAGTGGTTAGGGAAGACCCTTAGGCTTGCCCACCATGGACTCTCCTAGAAGCTGTGTTTGGAGCGTCTGAAGAGGCACCACACAGTGTCAATAGTACCTCTGTGCTTTCAGTCAGACCCGTAATAGTACAGAAGCAGCTATTTACACAGTTTGTGCCAAAGCAAGGAGTGTGTTGCTCTGAGGAATCACAAGAGCTGTTTTCCTGGTCTGTGGAAAGAGAAGAGTCCCTGTACTCTAGGGGAGAAATTCATGACCTGTACTTGAGGAATTATCTGCCCTTTTATTTATTTATTTATTTATTTATTTATTTATTTATTTATTTATTTATTTATTTATTTTTCGTGACCGGCACTCAGCCAGTGAGTGCACCAGTCATTCCTATATAGGATCCGAACCCGCGGCAGGAGCGTGCCGTGCTCCCAGCACAGCACTCTAACAAGTGCGCCACAGGCTCGGCCCTATCTGCCCTTTTATGAGTATAGAAATGTGACGTTCACATTTAGCCAGTGTCACTTTTAGGGGAAATGGGAGCAAAGATTACAGACAGATGCAAAATAGATGCGATAAAAAAAGAATGGTGAATGAGGTAAATGATGAGTTTTCTTACACATCATGTTTACAATTGTAACAACCGCTCACATGAAGCTGAAAATGTTTTATTTTCAATCCGTCTCTGGAATACCAAAGCACAGCTACGTCTCTGCTAGAGGGAGAATAGTTAGCACTGCCCGGGCAATGTGGCCATCTTCGTCATCACATGTTAATACATGGGGCCGTACGTGACCCGTGTTCCAATTCCTGGTGAATGGGACTTGGCCTCTCGTTTCTCTTTGCAAGTATGAGGCTCTTTCTGTACTCAGCGGGGCTCAGGCTCTTCTAATCTTGAGTTGTGCAGTTAAGCCAGGAAGGCTTCAGAGAGGCCTCAATGGGAGCCACAGAGGAGATGAAAGGAGGGAAGGGTAGGGTGGCGGGGAAGAGTGGAGGGACCTCATCTCCTCGTCTGGTGGATGATTGAATGATGACTCTTCAGCACGTGGAAGATGCTCACTTGCAGAAAGGGGTCCACATCCAGGACTGAACAAGAGGATAAGTGTCACATCTGTTGGACAAGCTATTCAGAGGTATAGAGGTGTCTGCCTGGGAGGGCTGTTAATGATTGGACTAGATCATGGGGAACAGTAGGGCCATCTACTTCTTTCTGCTGGGGATGTTAAAATATACATATATGTAAATATGTAGATATAGATATAGATATACAGATGGATGTGAAGGGGGACTTTTCCATGCTTTGGTAGACAATAACCTGTCATAAGATAATATGTTTTTTCTTCTATATAGTGTTTACTTTTTTATCCTATCATCTATGTACCGACCGCTACTGTGGTTGCTTCCAAGTTTTTATTTTAATCATTTTCATTAATTACATCTGTTTTATGGAAGCATTTCTGGTTAACAAGATGGTAGAGTATTACCTCCCTAAACACATAATTACTCTAAAGTAGGGGTTCTCAACCTTAGCACGATGGACATTTGGGGCTGGATCGTTCTCTGTGGTGGGAACTGTCCTATGCACTGTAGGATGTTTAGCAGCATCCCTGGCCTCCACCCACCAGATGCCAGGAGCACCTCCCCTTCCCAATTGTGACAACCAAAAATGTCTCCAGACATTGCCAAATGTCCCCTGGGGGTGGGGGGTGGGGGCAAAATTGCTCCCAGTTGAGAACCGTTGCTCTAAAGCCACTTAATAGCTTACCAGATGTGTGATTCTTTCTAGTCTTTTAAAATTTCTTGGCCTATCACAGTTTGTAAAATTCATCTTACAAACACTATTGATTATGCCCTCTGTGTACAAGGGTACTTCAAAAAGTTCATGGGAAAATAGAATTAAAGGTTGTATGAATCTTTCCATGAACTTTTGAAGTATCCTTATATTGCTGCTAGAAAGTAGAATGTCAAGTTGAATAACCTCAGTGGCTGCTCATAAAATGTACATCATATTTCAGGGGCTGTGGTCACTGAGACTAGCTCTAGTAGAATATATGACAAACCACCTATGTTAAAGACAGTTAGAAAAAAGTTTAACTACTTTAACTTTAAAACATTTAAAAATAAGGACTATTAGGTTTTTAAAAAAGTAAAAGTAATACACACTCATAGAATATTGGGGAAATTAGAAAAAAAAAGGAAAAATTTAAAAAGGCATCCACTTTCTTATCACCATTGAAGGACATGGTTAATATTTACCCCATTTAGAGCATTTCCTTCCTGGCTCTTAAAAAATATGTTCATTTTGGGCTATAATTTTTTGGTTTCTTTCCCAACATGGGCTCCCAAGAGTCCCTGGGGCCTGTGAGTCTATTCTTTCCTACCACTAGCTCATCCACTGGGTGAGGATTTGGTTTATTCTTTCATACAGAAATATTTCTTGAGCGTCCACCATGTGTTGGTGCTATCCTAGGAGCGGTGGGTCCGTGGATGACAATACACAGTCTCTGTCCTCTGTGAACTTATGTGCTATAGTTTTGTTGCAGGCATTTTGGTGACTGACAAAGATTTCTGGTCCAAACTGGGAGTAGGTGGTTCACTCTAGTAGAGAGTTGCAAAAAGATTTCTTGCCGGTTCTTCTTCCATTCACCAGCTTTTGGCCTATACATAACAGCTCTAACCCCAAAGTTAATATACATGCTTATAATAGAGTTCCAAAGTGGCCTAGCAGAGCCCTTCTGGAGAGAGCAGCAGTTACCGGTGTTGGAGCACAAGCTCAGATTTCTGGCTCCGACCCTAGCCGATGCCTATGATTCTTGCTTGGCAGTGAATAGCTCATGGGCTTTCCTTCCTAATGCCTCCCACATGAAATAGGCTCTGTTCTACATGGCAGGCAGAACCAGATACACTGTCATTTGGTAGACCTACCATTCATTCATGCGTGCATTTAGCAAATATCTGTTTTTTGTCTACTGTGTGCTAGGCATTGTCCAGGCACTGGGAGTGCACTTGAGAGCATGAGTTCATTGAGGTAGTGGCTGTTAGAATCAGGGCTTTAAACCCAATCAGTAAATTCAGAGGAAATATAAGCTTGTTATTTATTTTAGGAAGTGGATTGATGGTTCACTAAGTCATATTGGGTTTTATAAGAGGTTCGGCAAATCCATGTGATCAGTTCTTAATTGGGGTCTGTGGCTTGATTCAATCCTGACATTCAACCTGTTAAAATAGATGGAAATCTTGTTATGTGGGACATTATGGGAGTCAGTGGTCTACAAAAATGAGCAAGTATGTGTTGACCGCTGCCTCCCTGCCATAGTGCTTAAAGATGGAAGCATCTTGGTTTAGGAGAGAGGTACACAGTGTGTATCGTGCACGATCTACATTTGAAAACATGTGCATCAGTGTCGTCTCGTGTTTGTGGTTGAACCATATTCCATTTGATGTAACTGGATTTCATCTGACCCATATAATGTGCAGGCATTTGCCCAGCAGGCCCACTGTTCTGCTTTTAAACAGAGACCCCCTTTCAGACTCAGCCTGACCCCAAACACTGCCAGATTTCCATTAAAGTACTCTATTGTACTAAATGGCCTTAGAGGAGGCAGTTAGAATTTTATTTTTGAAAGAACAATATAGGTGAATAGTAGTCTTGAGAAGGCAAGAAATGTTATTACAGAAACCAGGATCCATTCTAAGGCTAGTCTTGCTGTACATTTTCCCTAAGCTTTTCTCATGAACCAAAAGAAAGATTAAAATTCCAACAGAAGGAAAATCGCCTTGCAGAAATATCTTGAGACCGATGGATTTATTTCATGCGTGATTTAAAATAGCCCGGGTTTCTAGCACTACATTAAGCTGTGTTTCTAATGAGTTCCTGTTACCCTACTTTTCTTCAGCTTTCTTTCACATGGCCTTGCCTACAGACAGAAACAGGCTAATTGCTACCATAACAGTTTTACTATCTTTCTTTGAGAAATCCACCAAATGGCCCATTTTTAAGACAGGAGATCCAAGGGGTTGGGGGATGTAGCTTTTCTGAGGTTGTTTCTTTGCACACAAGGGCCATATTTGGGATTGAGCTGCATTTCTGGGTTGTGAGCCTGGGCTGGTCTTATTGGTTCCTTCTTCCTCTCAAGATTCACAATGCCATTTGGGCCAGTTATGACTGATTTTGTAAGAAAAAAAAAAACCCGAAAAAAAACAATGTATTAAGGTTATTGGGCAGCTAAGTGAGGTTTCTTGTCCCGTCAAACTTCAGCCTCTGAGTAGATGGAGGAGTGTTAGGAAAGCAAGAGTGGAGGGCCCTTGGCCATTAGGGGAGCCCTGGATTGCAGGGGGGAAGCAATGAATATCCCCAAAGGAGCCGTCTTGATCAGGCCCATTTTGCAAGACTTTGGCAACCAAAGATCTGGTCACAGCAGGGGGAACCTGGCATAGCATAGCTTAAGAGAGATGCCAGTTTCACAGATCTTTGGCTGAAGCCCCTCATTAAAAATGTGCAGTTTGTCCTCTAAACCCCTTTTCTGTAGGATTCGAGGATGACGTGTGGGGCTATAGGGTGGAGTTTCTCGGCCAGGATTTTTGTGTGGCTTATTGTTCCTGCTTGTCCCCGTTCTAGAGAATGCCAGACAGAGGCAGGAGGGCATCGTGAGCAATTCCATCACGTACTTCACAGAGGAGCCCCCTGAGCTGCCGGCCAACAGCCCGCACCCCCTGAAGCTGCGGTGCATCCTCAACCTCAGCCCCTTCACGGTCACGGACCACACCCCCATGGAGATGGTGGTGGACATCTTCCAGCAACTGGGGCTCCGGCAGTGCCTGGTGACACGGAGTGGGTGAGTGGCGGGACAAGTGTGGACAGAATGTGTACTGTGGCCAGACTCGGGAGAAAAAGATGCATAGTCAGCCCTTAGGGAACTCATGGTCTGCTGGGGTGGACCAGTGCTTGCCAGGTGAGGTCAGGGAGTCGTGGTGAGTGTATTGAGAAGGAAATGTACAAGGAGCTTTGGGACCTGGAGCCGGGATGGCCAGTGCAGCCCAGGAAGGCGGGAGACGCTTGCAGGCTACCCTCCTGTTTGGGCAGAGTCTGAGGGTGGAGTCAAAAACGGGAGGAGCCAGAGGAGAGGGGCTTGGTGCTGCTTTTCTACCACCCGGATGGTACTTGGCTCAGGGAGAAAGTATGGCCAATTCTGTCCTAACGCAACATAGGCGTTCCTCAAAATCACAGCGCTCTGCAAAAATGAGCAGTGCAGAACACAGGACTTATGGGGAAAATGGGGTTAGGCGCACAACACTCAAAAACTTCATCAGTGACACGTTTAAAGAAGCGATGGAAACATAATACAAATGGTAGTGCCATTTTATACAGTTAAAAAAAGTGGGGAGAGGAAGCAGAGAAAAGGAGAAAGGGGCAGGGCCAGCCTGTGGCTCACTCCGGAGAGTGCGGTGCTGATAACACCAAGGCCATGGGTTTGAATCCCATATAGGGTGGTCGGTTCGCTCAGTGGCTGACCGTGCTGCTGACAACACCATGCCAAGGGTTGAGATCCCCTTACCGGTCATCTTTAAAAAAAAGAAAAAAGAAAAAGGAGAAAGGAGGAGGGGAAGGGAGGGGGAAAAAGGGGGGGGGGAGGAGATCCATGTGACCCAGGCAATGGAACCAAGCACGTTCTCGCCTCTGCCTACGGTGCTTTGCTCTCCTGTAGCTTTCTACCTTGCACTGTAAACTCAGAATTTGATTTAAGAAATGTTGTTCAGGCAAAGGTGAGTCTGGGAAATATCCCTCCATTTGTGTGGTTCCCTTGGTTAACTTCATGTGTTTGGTTTGTTAGCTCCAAACCAAAGCACAGGGACTGAGGAGGCTAGTGCTGTCCTCATTTTAAGGTTCTTGTGAATCAGATCTTTCCCAACTCGGAAGCAATGTAAGCATTAATTCTGTGTAGCACAGACTGGACCTCTCCGCCAGTGGAGACTTCAGCTCATGCATGCCTTTCTTATTGTAAATGTAATATAATCAAAACACCGGGGGAGAAGTCTACCCATGGCGCTTCCACCCTATTATCATTTCTTGTATTTCCAGCCAATATTTTTATATACATATGTGTTTATGTAGTTGTAACTGGTATAATTTCATATCCTACCTTGTCCACTTAGTATCAGAAATTTCATAAGAGTCATTTAAAAAATCTGGGTAACATTCCACCAGGATGAAAGACTATAATTTACTTAACCACCTCCCCCCCTTTTTTTTTCAAATTTGGGTTTCCTATAATGCTTTATAATTATGGATAATGCTACTAGAAATTTCTTCATCCCTATGGCTTCTTCGTGGTCTGAAATACTCCTTCAAGATAAAAGATCTGATATTGTGAGTCTGCCTGACAGTTTTGATGCACTGTGCCAAATTAATTTACCAGAGTTGTATCCATTTAATAATGATCCCAATAATGAATGAAACCTGGTAGCTTAGCACACAAAGGCCAGATATAGGTAGCCCAGGAAACTATTCAACTCACTATATATTTATATGACAATACATCATACTTCTGCGTGTTTTTTCTTTCCAAGCTGAAAATTTTAAATCTACCTACCATAATAAGCCACATGGTCTTGGCTGCACTTCTCACACCTTTCAAAGAGCCTCCATTGATATCTGGTTGCATTTCAAGATAGAATAAATGGCTTTCATTGATGATATTTGACAACCAACTGTTAGAAAGAAAATGGCCCATGGATAAAGAGAACATGCAACAAAATTCACTTTTAAATGCTGAGGTCAGGGAACGATTTCTACAAATGCCTAAAATTCCTAATTCCTGGTGGAGGGAAGACCACTTCAGCAGTAAGAAAGCACAAGGAACCAGCACAGCAAGAATTTAAGAACTATAACTCCTCACACTCTAAAGCAGAGATCAGCAAATCCTTCCAATGGTAACACTCAGTGCCACTTCAGGGTATAAAGTTCTAGCACCGTGTCAAATAACCCAGAATTCATTCTTTGTTTGAGGAGTAACCCGAAGTTTCGATGTAGACCAAAACAAATCTTATTTTGACATTTTATGCTGGAACTTTAAAATGTTACTCTTGGGGGTCAGTGTAGTTTGATATGATGAGCTGAGTGTATTTTTAGTGAGAGATAATTTAAGTCTCTCCTAGGAGGATGTTCAAACAAATCTCCTAATATCAGATTAGTTATTAAGACCACAAAGGCTTGCCCTGTCCTGCAGAGTGTTGAGTTGCTGCAGTGCAGGGTGTTCTAATTTCCACCTTTTTTGCACTGGCTACAGGTCTACTTTCAAAGCATCCACCTGTCCTTTTGGGTAGGACACCAGTGATGAGGAAAACTGAAGAGCAAACTTGCTCAGCCTGTTCTCTGCCCTTCGTGACTGAGGTATGAGTCTTTACACGGAAGATGTGCGCTTGCTCCTCTGTGAGATACAGAAATTCTGGTGTCACGATTGAGGCACATGGGTGGATTTAGAAAGTATGATCAACTGCTTCATTTCAGTTAATCCCAGCAATGGGATGAAATACTGGATGCATATGGCGGGGACATTTCAAAACTAAATCGGGGAGTTCTTGTTCTAAGAGCGTTATATATAATTTGAGTACATTTGGATATTCTTCCAGAAATTCATACCCTCTGGACTTGCTCCCCTGTCCTCCATGTATTTCCTCAAAGGGCTCCTACCACTGTTTCAAATATTTCCTCTCCAAAGACTCTTCTCTTTGGAACTTCCAGGTCACACTTGGAAAAGCAAAAGGGAAAACCATTTGCCTATCCCTTACCACAAGCAATAAAAATAAAAATAGAAGAAAGGTTACCAAATAATTAAAACCAGCATTATTTTGAAAAATCGGATCTTGATCACAGCTCCCATCCATCGCTCGTTCTCCGTGTAAATGCCTTGTCGTCCTTTTAGTAAAGAGGCCACTGGGAGGAACAGAAGGGAACCACACACAGTGTTCATTATTTCTGTTTACTGAGTACAGAGAGCGGAATCAGAGCAGATGTGAGCCCATAATCAAAACCAGAGAGTATGAGGCAAAGCAAGCTACTGACCTCCATGCCTCACAACTTCCAATTTGGAGTCCTCCTAGACTCTAAGGAATGTATATTTTTAAAATTTTTACTTTGAAGCAATGTTAGATTGACTTAAAAATTGCAAAGGTAGCTCAGAAAGCTTCTGTATACCTATACTCTTTGCCCAGCTTCCCCCCAGTGTTCACAATTTACACAACCACAGGACGTTTGTCACAAATAAGAAATTAACAGTGATCTGAACTAAACTTCCAGTTTTATTTGGATATTACTAGTTCAGGGACTATATTTTTAAAGGTTTATATTTCTCTATTATAAAAATAATACACACCTGTTATTTTAAAATACTTAACTATTTTAAGTTTCTCCTTATAGACATGTTAGAAAGTATAAAAGTTTACAGAAGAATTAATGACCCATGGTCCCTCCACTGTTAACGTTTTACTGTATTTCTTTTCAGTCCTTTTTTCTATGAGTCATTTTCATTGGTTTGATATACTTAAATCACTATTTTTTACTTAATTTTGTAAAAAAATTCCTGTGTTTAATACACCATATTTAAATGTAGATATAAAAAGACTGGCCCAAAGAGCCGCAATAATTTCCTGCCCCTAGTGGTAGAGTACTTTAAACAATGTTTTAAAATTCTAAAATCAACAGCTGATCCTCAAACAACCTTTCTGTGAAGGCAAACTTCCTTATGCCCATTCTGCCCTTGAGGGATCCACAGCAGCCCGAGGAAGCTGGACACTTGCTCCAGGTCACCCTTCCTTGAAGAGGTGGTAGGGGCTGGAATGGAAATCCCCAGTCCCAGCCCAGAGGTCTTTCCCTAACATTCTACTGACTCACGATACTCCTCTTATCCAGTTCTTCCCATTGCATCTGGCTCATTTCCTGTTTCCTGCCCATCTGAGAAAAGACACAAGCCAAGAGTATCATGGGACTGACCAGGATCCAGACCCCTCAGTCTTTGCTGCATCCCTTCCCCCCACCCCTTCTCTCCCCTTCTGCTCCTACCTCACCTCCACAGTTTCCTAAGGCCATTCCTGGGAGCCTCTAAGGCGTGCCAAGGGCAGACCCAGCATGAGCCCTGCACAGAAATGAAAGGCCAACTTGTCCTGGCCTTGAGATAACAAACGTTGACAGACAATGTGTGTGGTCCATGACTAAACAGGCTTGCTCATTTTCATTTCTTAAACCTGTTTACTTTATCCAACTGTATTCTCCTTATGCCTCTGGAGGATGATGAATGGGATCAACTGTCCTGGATAATTCCAGAAATGACATGCCATTATCTGAGCCCCAGACATGGGGTCCTACCCAGTGTCCATGTACCCGGAGAACTTCCCTATTATTTATCTGCCGTCACTGTCTTTTGGAACAGGATGGGGTTGGCCACAAGGACGAGGAGCAGTGGCAAGTACGTGCTGACATAGTGGGGGATGGTGTGGTCCAGACCCCTTTCAAACCTGAGGGAAGAAAACTGAGTCATTCTTCTTGAATGCAAAGCTTTGGCTAAAACATGCAGACTTATCTGGAAGCTGAGATAAGAGGGTGAGGGCGAAAAGAGAAATGCACAAATCTACTTCTGACCCTACCAAAAGGAAATCTGACTCATTCCTCATGTCTGAGAACAAGCAATAATTTGCAGGAGAATAAGGAAATCAATCATGTTTCTGTCTCATAAATGGGAGGACCTGTAAGGCATTTAAGGAAAAGACACTCTGGGGTAGAGGATTCCCTACATGGGGTCTCTTCAAGGAAAAAATCACAAAATTCAAGTAGAAACAAAGGCACTCAACTAGTTAGGTTTTGAGCACTTACTACACGCTACACATTAGCCAGTAGCATGAATGACATCTCGTCCCTCTCCCTGAGCAACTCAAAATACCTGAGCTTCATATTTCAAAGGAAATTTGTTCTCATGATTATGGATATCAATTGTTTCTGTGATTCTTTTCAGGGAAAAGGACAAGGTTTTATACTGATGAGTCATAGGCATTGCCGGTCACCGTAGGATGTGTGGGGAGCCACACAGTGGATGTTACCAAGTAGGAACTATCAGCTAAGAAATGCATAACGTAGGAGAGAAGAAAAATGGTCCATAGGCAGAGAGAACCAAGGCAAAGGGGAGAGAAGATGGAGCAGGCCCAACCAAAGGGGCAGGCAGAAAAGCAGATGACAGCCAGCCCCTGTGGCCACAGAAGGTGAAATGATAAAAACAAAAGCACTTTTAATATTCATGGAGTGTTCAAACCAAAAGGTAAAAAATGGCAGAAAATATGAAAAATCAGGCAGGAAAAATGCAATACCCATCTTGCCATAGGAAGGATTTCTATGCTTCCACCTCCTTTTGTATAGGCACTTTCATCTTCAGCTATGAAGGCTGCAATGCAGTCTGGAAAGGCTCAAGGGGAGAAAGGGAGACAAGGAGCAAGAGAAGTGACTCCACTGCCAAGACAGAAAGTACATGCAAATGAGAGTGAGCCTTTGAGCTTGAAGGACCCGAAGGCTCTAGGTTGGGAGATGTGAGGACTAAGAGCTGATTAAGGATTAAGATGCTTCCTGAAGACCTGACAGCACCTCGGGGCACCTTGTGAGCCCCCCAGCATTCACGCCATTAGGCTCAGATTCCACTTTGCCAGGGGTCTCCAGGGTCCCACAGGTGAGGGCAAGCGACAGAAACTCCCTTTCCAATTAAGTGCGTTCTCTTATAGCAGCTGCTGACACTGTATCTGCCCTATTCAAGTTCTCCAGGAAAGAGAGCACACGAATGGATCTACACGGAGCTCCTGTGAGTATTCACGGTTGATAAGGCAAAACCAGTTTGGAGACCGCTAACTGAGTAGCTGAAAGAAATTGAAAAAGAAGGGGGAGAAATGATCAACACCGTGGGCCAGCAATTTTTTTCTGTAAAGGGACAGATAGTAAATATTCTCTGCTTTGTGGGTCATACCACAGTCTCTGTCACAACGACTCTACTCTGATGTTGTAGTGCAAAAGCAGCCATAGACAGTACATAAAATTGGGCTGTGTTCCAATAAAACTTTATGTACAAAATCAGGCAAAGGGCCAAATTTATCCTGAGGGCTGTGCTGTGCTGATCCGAGTCCACACAGCCCTAAAATCACAGGTACTGCTCACCTGTTTTCCAGTTTTCCATAGGAAGTTAGAGTATATGTCCTTGCAGGTGCCTTGAGGCCTTGTAAATGGTTGCATTGATGGGATTTTAAACTTGAAGAAATGCCTGAAACAGTTTCAGTGGCCACATCTTCCTGCATCTGTGTTCAGGGTAGCCAAGAGTGCAGGATGGAAGAAAAGGGAGAAAGCGCAGGAAGCAGAGGCACAGAATTAGCTCCTCCCAGAGCTCCCGTTTGCTTCTCATCTCGAACTCCTGCTTAAAATGTTAAACTCACCTGCTCCTCCAGAGGAAGCGTGAAGAATAAAAATTAAAGAGTGGGCATGAGGAAGCTTCACCAATACGGAGAGGATATACCAAAAGCTTTGCATACCTACTGTGAGCATGCAAACAAGAAAAGCAGAGGCCGGGAAGGAAATCACGGGTGCAAGGCCCTGCAGCAAGCCCTCCAGGTCATGATTGTGAGTGGCGTCACATGGCACAAGACAATGGGGTGACCTGCAAGGCGACCCCTGTGGGTCAGGGCATGTCCATTTCCTGCAGAACACAGAATGGGCCTGGGGTTGGAACACCTGGGCTGCCAGGCGTGCTGGCTTACCTGGACACAGAAGGGTAGTAAAGCATGACAGCTCCCTCCAGGCAGAGTAGGGTGGCCAGGCCCCAGACCATGATGTGGTACAGCAGGATGGTGCTGGAGAGGAAAAAATCAGACAGCAACAGCATAGGGGGACAAAAAAGTCCACAGTAAGACCACCAGACTGCTTCCATGCCCTGGAAAGGTCAGGGAAGTACACACACAGCAAAACCCTTCTGCAGAGAGTGTCCTTATGTTGCTACTGAGGTTGTGGATTGTTGTATTTTGGTTTTTCTCAATTAAGGTGAAATGCATGTAACATAAAATTACCTATTTGAATGTGAACAATTCAGTGGCACTTAGTACATTTGCAATGTCATGCAACCACCTCTGCCTAGTTCCAATGCATTTTCATCCCCCCAAAAGGAGACCCCATACCATTAAACAGTCACTCCCCATCCCTCCACCCCCAACCCCTGGCAACTGCTGCTTCCTGCTACTTTCCATCTCTGTGAATTTGCCCATTCTGGACATTTTATATAGATGGGATCATACAGTATGTGGCCTTTTGTGTCTGGCTTCTTTCACCCAGCATAATATTTTTGAGGTTCATCCATGTGACACAATGTGTCAGAACTTCATTCCTTTTTATTGGTGAATAATATTATGCTATACGGTTTTATCATATTTTGTTTATTCATTCATTCGTCAATGGATATGTAGTTCCACCTGTTAGCTACTGCGAACGGTGCTGCTATGAACATGCATGTGCAAGTGTTTCTCTGAGTCCTTGCTTTCTTTTCTTTTGGGTCTACATCTAGGAGTGGAGTTGCTGGGTCAGATGGTATTTCTACGTTTAACTTTTTGAGGAACCACCAAACTACTTCCTGCAGCAAATGTACCGTTTTACATTCCCACCAGCAATGTACAAAGATTCCAGTTCCTCCCTATCTTTGTCAACACTTGCTATTGTCCACTTTTGATTTTAGCCAGCCTAGGGGACTGGCTGCTAATTTTGAGACTTGACCTAAATGGGACCCACTTTCAATAAAACCATGGAATAGACAATTCCATCTCTAGTACCCTCTGAACAAATTTTTCAGTTCCCATCTACTATATACTGAATGTTTGTGTCCCCTCCCACACATGAATTCCTATGTTGAAATTCTAATCCCCAAGGTGATGGTGTTAGGAGGTGGGGCCTTTGGGTGGAAATGAGGTCATGAGGGTGGAGCCCTCATGAATGAGATTAATGCCTTTATAAAAGAGAACCCAGAGAGCTCCCTCATCCCTTCCACCAGGTGAGGACACAGTGAGAAGGCACCATCTGTGAACCAGGAAGTGTGCCCTTATCAGACACCAAACCTTCTGGGAACTTGATCTTAAACATCTAGCCTCCAGAACTGTGAGCAATAAATGTCTGTTATTTATAAGCCACCCAGTCTGTGGTACTTTGTTAGAGCAGCCCAAATTAGCTAAGACAATATCTCACAGGCCTGGTACCTGTGCCTTGCTCCTCTCAACCCTCCAAGCCCACTCAGCCTCCCTCTTATCCACAGCCTGCTAGCCTAATCCCAGGAAGATGCTCTGAGGCCAGAACACCTGGTGATTACTAGCAGCATGATCTGGGCCAAACCCTCTTCTCAGAGCCTTGGGTTGCTCTTAGCCACAGGAAAGATAAACTCTCAATGGCCTGCCTGTGCCACTATAGTCAGGGCCAGTGGACATCAGGCCATGCAGCTGTCCCAGAACTGTAAACCAAATAAACTTCTGTTCTTTATAAATTACCCAGTCTCAGGTATTCTGTTACAGCAACACAAAAATGGACTAATGCAGAAAATTGGTACCAAGGAGTGGGGTGTTGCTATACATATAGCTAAAAATGTGGAAGCGCCTTTGGAACTGGGCAATGGGCGAAGGTTGGGGGAGATTGGAGGACCTATAATAAGACAAGAAGATGAGGGAAAGTTTGGAACATTTTAGAGATTGGTTAAATGGCTGTGACCAGAATGTTGATAGAAATGTGGACAGTAAAAATAATGCTGATGATGAGGTCTCAGGTAGAAAAGAGGAACTTATTGGGAATTGGACAAAATACCACATTTGCTACACCATAGTAAGGAACTTGGCTGCATTGTGTTCATGCTCTAGGACTTTGTGGAAGGTGAGACTTAAGAGCTGTGAACCAGAATATTTGGCAGAAAAAATTTCTAAGCAGCAATGCATTCAGGAAGCTGCATGGTACTTGCAATAAATATAACTCAGCAGTTATGGCAGAAAAGGCATGATGTAAAGCCAGAATTTAAAAGAGAAGCAGAGCATAAAGATTTAGAAAATTTGCAGCCTGGCCATGTGGTAGAGAAGCAGAGAACAGGAGAAAAACGCAAGGGTGAAGCAGATAGACTGGTTGCTAAGGACATTAGCTTGGCGGTGAGGCAGCCAGGTGCTAACAGGCAAGGCAATGGGAGAAAAGCCATGATGACATTTCAGAAATCTGGAAGGGCACCTCTCCCACCACAGACCCCTGAGGCATAGGAGGCCCAAGGTGTCCCAGAGAACAGACCTGGGGCACCACTTCCGTCAGGAACCCACTCCCTGCATCCCAGCTGCTCCAGCTGGAGCATCCCTGCCTCAAGCAGCCCCAAGTGTGGTTTGTGTAACACCTCTGGAGAACAGAAGCTGGAAACCGTTTTGTGAAGGTTAATTCTAGGTGCCAACTTGGTTAGATGAAGGAATGCTGAGAAACCTGGTAAAACTATCTTTTCAGGTGCGTCCATGAGGGTGTTTCCAGCAGAGATTAGTATGAGAGTCTGAGTGGACCGGGTGGGAAAGACCCACCCTCAGTGTGGGTGGGAACCATCCAATCTGCTGGGGACCCAGAGAGAACAAAAGTCAGAAGAAAGAGGTGAAGCTCTCTTGATCTGCTGGAGCTGGGATAAACTCTTCTCTCCTGTCTGTGGACATCAGAGCTTGAGACTCTTCAGCTTTAGGGATCCAGGACTTACACCAAGAATACCATCAGCTTCCCTGGTTTTGAGGCCTTTGGACGTGGAGTGAGCCACGCTACTGGAATGTAGCTTATAGACAGCCTATCGTGGGACTTTTCTTCATAGCCACGTGAGCTAATTCTCCTAATAAATCCCTCTCATATAATTATAATGTATTCTATTGATTCTGTCTCTCTGGAGATCCCTGAGTAGTACACTTGGTTCCATCCACATCATGTTAAGTCTTCAGGCTGGCAGAACATGAGAGCTGTGGAGGTATGGCAGCCTCCACCCCAATTTCAGAGGATGTACAGAAAAGCCTGGGGGCCCAGGCAGATACCTGCCACACATGTGGAGCCACTGCAGAAGCCATCTACTAGAGCAATGCCAAGCAGGAAAGTGGGATCGGAGCTCCCACAGAGACCCCCCCAACAGAGAAATGTCTAGGAGAGCCAACACAGCAGGGCTGCCACCAGGACCCCAGAGCTGTAGGGCCACTGGCAACATGGAACACCCACCTGGAAAAGCTGCAGGCACCAGTGCAGCTCAATGGGCTATGCCTTGCACAGCACTGGGAGTGTGGCTGCCCAGTGCTTTGGGGGCCCAGATGCTCCATTGTGCCCAAGATGCAGGACTTGGAGTCAAAGAAGATTATTTTGGAGCTTTAAGACTTAATGTCTATCCTGATTTGCTTTGGGCTTGTTTGGGGCCTGTTTCTCCTTTCTTCTGGCCTACTCCTCCCTTTTGAAATGGGAATGTGTAGCCAGTGTCTGTTCCACTATTGTATCTTGGAAGTAGATAAATTTGGTTTTGATTTTTACAGGTTCCTGGCTGGAAGTTTTGCCTTTGGTCTCAGATGAGACTTTGGACTTTGAAGTTGGTGCTGGAACAAGCTACGACTTTTGGGACTGCTGGGATGGAATAATTGTATTTGTATGTGACAGTGACATGAGTTTTGGGGGGCCAGGGGCAGAATGATAGTTTGGATGTCTTGCCCCCACCAAAACTCACATGGAAATCTGACCCCAATGTGGCAGTGTTGGGAGCTGTTTGAGTCATGGGGTGGATCCATCATGAATGGATTAATGCTCTCCCTGGGGCAGGGGGGATTAATGAGTGAGTTCTCACTCTATTAGTTCCCATGAAAGCTCGTTGCTTAAAAAGACCATGGCACCTCCTCTCTCTCTCTCTTGCTTCCTCTTGCCATGTGATCTGCTTGTACCCACCAGCTGCCTGCTACTTTCAGCCATGACTAGAAGGAGCCTGAGGCCCATGACAGATGCAGCTGTCCCAGAATCATAAGCCAAATAAACCCCAGTTCTTTATAAATCACCCAGTCTCGTGTATTCTGTTATAGCCACACAAAAACGGACTAACAGGCCCCCACTGCTTTCTATTACTTATGATATGAGGCTGGCCATCGAGTTTGAGGACAGTAAGGACAGGATATTTGAGTACAGGATGTAGGAGGACAGGGAGTGTGAGGAGAAGTTTGAGGACGGGAAGTATGAGAAAGGAAGTGCCAAGACAGGAAATGTGAGGACAGTTTGAGGACAGGAAGTTCAAGGACAGTTAGTGTGAGGACAGCTGGACTACCAGAAATATGAGATAGGAAGTTCAAGGACAGGAAGTTCGAAGACAGGATGTATGAGACAGGAAGTTCAAGGACATGAAGTGTAAGGACAGTTGGAGGACAGGAAGTATAAGACAGTAAGTTCAAGGACAGGAAGTGTGGGGACACGAAGTTTGAGGACTGGGAGTTTGCAGACATGAAGTGTGAGATCAGTTGAAGGAGAGGAAGTATGACAGGAAGTTCAAGGACAGGAAGTTCGAGGACAGGAATTGTGAGGACAGGAAGTATTAGAACAGGAAGTTCCAGGACAGGAAGGAAGACAGGAAGTTTGAAGACAGTTAAGGAGACCCCAGCAATGGGGTCATCTTGTGCTCAGGAAGGTTGGAAATATTTGCTGGACCATCAGTATGGTCAGTCTAGGAACTTCATTTGGCTGCACATTATTTAGAGAAGAGGGGCCAATGATAGGAGAGTCTTCCTACACTCTTAACCTATACGCACAGCCTTCAGGTATGTGCAAAGGTAATGCTGAGTTCAAAGGAATGAAGCATTGACATACGCAACAATGTGAATGGACCTCAAAACATCATGCTGAGTGAAAGAAGCCAGATGCAGAAAACCACATATCACATGATTCCATTTATATGAAATGTCCAGAAGAGGCAAATGCATAGAGACAGAAAGTAGATTAGTGGTTGCCAGGGGATAGGGTATGGGGGGATGGAGAGTGACTGGTAATGGGTTCTGGGGTTGTGGAAATGTTCTAGGGTTAGTAGTTATACTAGTAAATATATTTTGTGAATACAATAGACAGCACTGAATCTTCCATTCTAAAGGGTGAATGTTATGGTATATGAATTATATCTCAATCAAAAGAATAACATAGAGTTGTGTCAGAGTGATGAATCTCACTCAATGTCTACTGGCTGAGTGTTTACTGAGCAAAGTTTCTGCCTGCTGTAGGCACTGGAAACACTAAGAGCAACACAAAGCCCTGCCCTCATGGGGTGACTATCTTGAGAGGGTAACATATAAGAAGCAATGTCCTTGCCCCGCTGGCTGAGGAGGGGGCAGCCACAGAAGCCCTGGCTTAGGTGAAGAAGATTTTACATGAAATCAAGTTCAGAGCTGTGATTAATCTAAGAGGTGAGCTGATGTTTATAAGTGAAAGTGGCCAAACACTTCGGATAGCCCCAATAAGGGCCCCCAAAGACGTCCACATCCTCATCTCCAGAGCCTGTGAATATGTTCTGTTACACGGCAAAAGAGACTTTGCAGATGTGATGAAGTTAAGTATTTTTGAGATGAAGAGATCAACCTGGATTATTCGTGTGGGCCCAGTGTCACCTGATGAGTCCACAAAAGCAGAGAGGCTTTACCAACTGCACAGAACGAGAGAGAATGGAAGTGTGAAGACTTGACCCAGCATTGCTGTCTTCGAAGACAGAGGAAGAGGCCACAGCCTAGGAATGGGGGCAGGTTCTAGAAGCTGGGAGCATGGTGTGGCTGGAGCAGGGAGAATGAATGAAGGAGGATAGAGGGAGGACTTGTGGTGAGGTCCCTGTGGGTCACAGGATGGTGTTGGCTTTTGTCTAAGTATATTGAGAATGCACTGGAAGACTCATCATTTTTTCAAAAAAAGTACCGCAATAAAGAACAGTCTTAAAGTTTACAAAACACAGAATATGAAGGCTGGGTGGCTGGCTCAGTTGGTTAGAGCACAGCCTCGTAACACCAAGGTCAAGGGTTCAGATGCCTGCACCTGCCAACCACCAAAAAAACCCAAAACAAAACAGAATCTGAAGAAAAATTCAGTAAGAAAGTGGGGAGGTGGCTTTGGGA
This sequence comes from Cynocephalus volans, assembly GCF_027409185.1. Taxonomy (NCBI): domain Eukaryota; kingdom Metazoa; phylum Chordata; class Mammalia; order Dermoptera; family Cynocephalidae; genus Cynocephalus; species Cynocephalus volans. Next base: position 10,933,309 of record NC_084478.1, read on the forward strand.
AGAAATCAGCCAGTGGCTGTGACTCCAAGTTTTGGGGGAGATGACAGAAAGGGAAGAAAAGGGAAGATTCTTGGTTTTGTCTGGTCTCTGTTTACCGCCTGAATCTCCGACATGGAAGTGAATCCAGTTGGGTCTGGAGCTAAACTTGCCCTAAATCTGGGGATTCGCAGAAGAAGGACATGAACCAGGGTCCCTGTCCTTGGGCCCTGCATCCCCCAGGGAGACCTAAGGCCACATCAGTGCTGGCTTCACCTGATAAGTAAGGAGCTCCTATCCCCACTCCTTCCCAAAGCCACCTCTACCTAACATGCAAGTGCAACCATCTGAATGCTCAGTCCAAACAGGAAGGAGTCCAGACTCGAGAGACCGGTGATTATTAGATCATCCACGAGAGCAGGGGTTTCCTTTCTTGCTTCCCCACCTCCCCAGTCCCCATTCCCTGCATAGTTAACATTCCTGGACAGTCCGTATCACTCCTCTTTGTGCTTCAGTACACCCCACCCTGTTTCCCCACAGGATCTGAGGCACCGCCTTGCACAAGCAGCTGGGAAGAGGGAGCGTAGCACAGGCAGAGCTGACTGACTGGTCCAGCACCGCCTTCGCTTGGCCTCTTCTGTCTGATGGGACCCCGGGGGGCTAGGGCTCCATCAGACGTGCCGGCCATCATTCCTAATTCCACCAGACTCCTGGAAAGTAGCGTGACCCCCATCTCATTGGGATTTTAATTCAGAAAGATAAGCTGTGTAGACAAAGGGAGCAGTCAGGGATCTGAGTGGGATAGGATGCCCTTCTATAATGAGATGAGAGGGAAGAGACACGGAATTGCACACAGGGGAATGAGCTTCAAAAGGAGAAATATTTTGTAGCTAGCTGTCTGGGCAGACATAAGGGACTGACTCCAACATATTTTGCCTCCCACATTGGAAGCAGTGCCAGGAGGAGCCCTTCCTTAGCCTTCTTGGGGCTGGGAGCATGTTAGGTGTGTCTGAGCAATGCGGGGTCCTGCCCAGGAGGCGCAGATACCCAGTGGAGTGGCTTTCAGCAAAGGGCTGCAGCTCTAAGAGTGCACAGTCTCTCATTCCAGACCCTACCCTTGGGCTGCACGACAATTGTGGGCTGAGGTGGGACAGCGGGCAGGCGTGAGGCCAGGCAAGTCTGGGGCTGGAGCTCACCAAAGCCCGGTCAATGGTTCCCTGCCCCCAAACAGGCATGCAGGATAGGGCTCAGGTGCGGCTCAGTTATGCAGCGGTAGCCACACCAATACTTAGGCATCCAGCACTGAGCTTCAAGTGCTTCAAGAGCATCTTGAGGAGTCAGCACCATGGCAGAAGACATCAAGACCAAAATCAAGAATTACAAGATTGCTCCTTCTGACAGCCACTTCCCCATCCAGAACCAGACCAGAACTACCTGGACTTCCACCGCTGCAAGAAGGCAATGACCACTAAAAAAGCAATGCTTCTGTGTGTGAGTGGTACCACTGTGTGTACATGTCCCTCTACCTGATAGCCTGAGTCTCAGCTTGGGAAGACTATTGGGCTGAAGGGACATTTCCTGAGAAGATCTGATCTGGCTGCACCTCACCTCTCCTCTGTCTTCTGTCCTTCTCCTAGGGTGTGGTAAAGGGAGACCTACCCTGGGACCCTGAAGCATGACTTAACTAATAATAAAAACACATTGGAAACCTGTAAAAATAAATAAATAATAACTGAGGCTTCTGAAATGCCCAAGGGGTGAGAGTCTGAGCTCCAACCCAGCTCCAAGCATCCAGGCCCCAGCTGAAGACCACAGTTCCTTCGTCCAACCCCTGGACAGCTTCCACGTCCAAGTGAGTGAAAGTCCTCCCTAGACCCTCTTTATTCTCACACTGTCATTTTCTTAGAGCAAGGAGTGACTTCAATTCAAGTCACTTTTCAAAGATCCCAAGCACCTTCTGTTATTGTTTAACACCTGTATATCCCACAACCTGAAACCAGAGTAGCAGTTTAAATTTTAATTTTATATGTGCCTTAATGACATTTGTTAAGATTTGGATTACAAGAACCAATACTCCTGTGCCAAAGAAAATAGCTAAGTACTGAAAGGATCTAGAAGAGAGTCTGGAGTTTAATCCAGACATACTTACAAATTGCAGCCCCTACCCTGGAATACAGCAGGACACTACTGTCCCCACCAGCTGCGGTCTCTCAACAGCCACCTGCAGAATGAACCCCACCCCAGGCAAGCTGGCTCCTACAGAGAAGCTACGGAGGCTTCTGATCCCACACTCTCAGCTGTGGCTCAAACCATCCAGGGGGATCCTCTTGGAGACCCCACACCCAGGCTCCAGGAAGTACAACTTCCACCAGGTAGGGGTGAGGACTTGGTCTCCACAGCCACTGAGCAGCTGTCTTCTTTCTCTGCTGTGTAGCGTGTTCCTCTTTGATGGGAGAGCCTACCTCACTCGCAACAGAGAGTCATCCTAGTACTGGAAACCTGCCCTTGCTCTTGCCCCTCGGAGGCAAGATGTCTGGATGTCTCACCTTGGATGTGCACCTTCTGCATGATGGTGGGTCCTCAGAAGCTAGGCTCTGCCCAGTATCCTTTAGTCTCTGGCACCCAGCATCCTGCCTACCTGAACACTGAGCTGCAAAATGTATTTGCAAACACTCTCCTGGGTGTGAGGAGGGCTTCCTGATTGCCTCTCCTGGTCTCTCAGGGCTCGTCTGTCCTCTGGGTACAGACAGTGCCCACCCTGTCCCATCTGGCCCCATCTCCCTTGCATCCCCACCATGGGTGACGGTGAAGTAATGCATCCTCCTATGACAACAGGAGTAATGCACTTCTTCCAGCTGCTGCCAGCACTCCAAGGCTCTTCTTATCTCCATAACTGGTGGTCTATGAGACCTCTAGTTTTGTCGTAGCTCTGATCCCTCCAAATCTGATTGAGGCAATGGTTGGAGACACACCATTGCATAGGCTGCAGGAACAAAGCCTTCCCATGCTGCTAGTTGCCTACCCAAAGCCATTCTCTCCTTTATCTTTACTAACTTGTCACACAGAGCAGTGACATGCTTGGCTAGCAGACTATGCTTCCTACCTCTTCCAGCAGCTAAGTGTGACCACATGTACTACTCTGTTTTCTGTTGCTAATAACAAAATACCTGAAACTGGGTAATTTATAAAGAAATGAAATGTATTTCTTACAGTTTGGAGGCTAGAAAGTCCAAGTCCAGGGGGCATATCTGGTGAGGACCTTCTCCTGGGTGGGAACTCTCTACAGAGTCCATGGCAATGCAGGAAATCACATGGCAAGAGCGCATCTAACATGCTCACTCACTCTCCTTATGAAGCCCCCAGTCTACTTCCTGACAACCCATTAAACTATTAACCCATTACTCCATGAATGAATGAACCCAGGCATGTGGGCACAGTCCTCACAATCCAATCACCTTTTAAAGGCCCCACCTCTCAAATGCCATATTGAGGATTAAGTTCCACATGAACTTTGGAGGGGACATTCAGACCATAGCACCACGAAACTAAGTTCTGGCCAAGAATATGTAAGTAGAGTTGTGTGAAACTTCCAGAGATGCTGCTTAAAACTGGCTCAGGGGAAATGAGCCCTTTCTGTATCACCCTCTTCCTCCTTCTTGCTGCTTGGAATGCAGGTGTGATGGCGGGGGCACCAGCAGCTATACTGGGCCATGACACCTTGAGGATGGAAGTCAAACAATAGGCTGGTGGAGCAGGGTGGTAAAAGAAGCCTGAGTTTCTGATGTCCATCAGAAGAACCCTGGATTTCCCACCTCTGGGCTCCTTTAGCATGAAAGAGAAGTTCTATCATGTTTAAGACACTATTAGTTTATGTATTTTATGCAGCCAAAAAGAATCCTCACTGATGCACCTGGTTGGCTGCCTTTGGCTTTGACCATCTTCTCTGGAGGATTTTCACAGCCAGGCATATCTGTGTTCCATACAGATGTGTAAGAGTTGGTAGATAAGTTTAAAAAAAAAAAAAAAAGGAAGGAAAAAGCATAAAAAATGAAGTAAGCACTAAACCACAGGCCAGAGAGATCAAGGATAATGATGATGTGACACATCTAAGGGACATCAGTGGTTTTAGAAGAGGGATCTATCTAGACTACCCAATATATTCTACAATCTGCATATAATCTCTATTTGTTTACTGATATTTGTTTTAAGAGTGAATTTATCCAACAAGTGGTGCTGGAACAAAGCGATACCCATATGCAAACAATAAAGATGGACCCATTCCTCACTTGTACACAAAAATTAACTCAAAATGGACCTAAATAGACTTTGTATTGCATTGAATTATGTTCCCCCAAAATTCACTGAAGCTTGAAATGTGTCCCCCAAGTTTCATGTATTAGAAACTTGGCCCCCACTGTGACCGTTAAGCAGTAGGAAGTCCTATTATGGTAATTGTAAGGTGGGGCCTTGAAGAGGTGATTAGATTGTAGGACCGTGCAGTAGTGAATGGATTAGTAATGGTGGTCAGAGGCGTGATTCTGAGGGCTTTAAAAGGAGAGAGAATGAGGAAGTTGGTCTCTTGTTCTCTCTGCTCTGCTATTTCACAACGTGATACCCACGTCACTGAAGTCACCACCAAGATCCTCACCAGATGTGTTCCCTGGACTTTGGATGTCCCAGGCTCAGAAACTGTAAGCAATAAATTTCGTGTTCTTTATAAATTGCCCAGTTCTGTGTATTTTGTTATAAGCAGCAGAAATGGACTAATGCAGACTGAATGGAAGTGTTTGAACCATAAGAAAACATAGGTATAAATCTTTGTGACCTTGGGTTAGGCAATGGTTTCTTAAATACGACCGCAAGAGCATAATAAACCAAAGAAAAACAATTTTAAATTGGACTTCATGAAAATGAAAAGCTCTTGTGCTTCAAAACATACCACGAAGTAAGTGGAAAAACAACATACAGAATGGGAGAAAAACTTTGCAGATCACATATCTAATAAGGTACTTGTATCTAGAATATATAATGGACTCTTACAACTCCATAATAAAAAGACAAATAATCCAATTTAAAAATGGGCAAAGCAGTTGAATAGACATTTCTACAAGAAGGTATGCAAATGGCCAGCAAGCACACAAAAAGATGATCAACGTTATTAGCCACATGCTGAAATCAAAACCACAATGAGTTACCACCTCACGCACTCTAGGACAGCTAAAATTAAAACAAATGAACAGATAAGAAGTGTTAGCGAGGCTGGGGAGAAACTGGAACTCTCATACACTGCTGGCAAAATGGTGCAGTCACTTTGGAAGGCAGTTTAGCAGTTTCTTACAAGATTATACCTAGAGTTACCATGTGGTTCAGCAACTCCACTCCCAGGTGTATACCCAGGAGTATATGATGAAAACATGTTCACACAAACACTAGTATACAAATGTTCATTGAAGCATTATTCCTAATATTAAGCACAATGGAAACACCCTAAATGCTCATCAACTGATAAATGAAAAAACAAAATATAGCATATTCATACACCGGAATGTTATTCAGCAATAAAAAGGAATTGTCTTAGCCTATTTGGGCTGCTGTAACAAAATAGCACAAACTGGGTGGCTTATAAACAACAGATGTTATATTTATCACAGTTCTGGAGGCTGGAGGTACAAGATCAAGATGCTGGCAGATTCAGTGTCTGGTGAGGGCCCCCTTCTGGATCACAGATGACACTTTCTCTCTCCTCACACACTGGAAGGGACAAGACTACTCTCTGGGGTCTCGTTTATAAAAGCACTAACCACATTCACAAGGACTCCACCTTCCTGATCTAATCACCTCCCCAAAAGCCCTACCTCCTAACACCATTTCAACATACAAATTTGGGGGGACACAAATATTCAGATCATAGTAGGAATAAAGTACTGACACTTGCTACAACATGGATAAACCTTGAAAATATTATGCTGTTTAAAAAGCCACACACACAAGGTCACATATTTTATGATTCCATTTAAAGGAAATGTCCAGAACACGCAAATCCGGGGAGACAGAAAGTAGATTTGGGGTTGCCAGAGGCTGGAAGGATGGTAGAATGGTGAGTGACTGGTAACTGGCACAGTGATTCTTCTGGGGATGTTTAGAACATCATAAAATTAAATGATGGTGATGGTTGCATAACAGTGTGAATATACTAAAACTGCTGGATTTTACACTTTTTAATGTGTGAACTTTATAAAATTGTTGATAGAAAGCACGCAGGGGCTCCATCCAAAGGGGACCTGATTCAAGCAGACCATGAACTTGGTGGGGGACAAATGCTTCCTGGACTTGGAGCCAGAAGACCTGGATGCTCGCCCTGCCCTTCTGTGTCCAGCTCGTCTGTCACACAAGTTCTCTTGTGTGTTGCTCTTTCCTCAACACACATTCACATCCCAGCTACAGTAACAGCGACACCTACGGAGAGCCTGCTACGTGCCAGGCACTGTCCATGTACACATTTCACTGAGTTTACTTGCTCCTGCCAGTGGCCTTATGAGGTGGGTACCATTTAACAGCTGAGAAAACAGAAGTTCAGAGAGGTTAAGCAATTTTCCAACAGTCACACAGCTACCGAGCACTTGGGCAGGAGTTCAAAGCCACCAGTGCCCAACTTACTAGCCACTGTGTGATCCCCTCCAGACAGCCACCTGCAACTCCAGGGTCTCAATTCCGTGTTTAGCATAAAGTGTCAATATATTCTCAGAAGAATGTTTTTCCTCTGACCTTTGTATACAATCAAAAATTGCTTATATTCGCACCAATCCTTTTTTAGTATTTCTTCAGTTCCAAATATTTAATTTCTTGAATTACTTATTTTCCAGGTTTTGAACTCCTCAATATTTTGAATCTGCCTTTGGCCTCTGACACAAATGAGCTGTCATAGATGTTTCTGGGTGGAGGGGCCAGATGATAGTTTGACTGAGGGCACCTGCCCTACTGCAAAACACTTGCAAATGCTCGGTGGTAGCTCCACACTTCCCTCATGAGATGGAACTAGGGCAGAAATCCCTGCTCATTTTGGCAGCACATACCTCAGTCCTGCCGATCTCCATATCACCAGGTAGGCATCCACTGCGTAGCAGAACAGCCACCAGAAGCAGGCGCTGTACAACAGCTGGATCCACATCTGCAAGCAGGAAGAGCCCAGCATCAAAGCTTCCGCAGACAGGCATGAGATGTCCAGCCCATCCGTGAGATGACAGGCAACACAGGAAGGCTCCTGGCACACATGTGGACGTGGTCTCTGGAACTGAGGGCCGGCTGTGGCCTCTGTCCTCTGTCTGCTCAGCTGGACCTGACTGACAAACCCACTTTCTGGCACACTTGCAGGCACAGTAGACAAGGCTCCAAGAAGTGCAGTTTAAACTGGCATGAGGGTTCTAGGGGCTCGGAAGTAGAAGCTTTTTCTCTGGGAATGAATGAGTACAGGCAGAAAAGGCTCAGAAAGTCCTTCCAAGTAGAAGGGGATGGAAGGGGGCTCAGGGTGTTGGAAGATCACTAAGCCTTGCCGTTGTGGGCTGAGACAGGTGCTTCATCAGGAGGCCATGGAAGGGAAGGAAGGAAGCGGGCAATTCTGCTACAGGACAGAGAATCAGCACCACCTGGGTCAGCTTTACATCACTCCCTTGAGCATCCACTTGGTGAACAGAGCATAACGTGTGCATGTGTATTATACATATTTATTTATTTCATGGTTTATAAACCATGAATATGTTTAGTATATGTTATTATTATATGTAACATAATATGTTTGAATATAAAATGTTTGTGTGATGTAAGTTAAACATAAAATGTTTATATGTTACCATTATATATATTTCAATATATTTCCTTCGCTTAATTGATAATGTTTTTGTGTGCTTGTGGCTCCGTTTAGGGTAAGTAGGGTAAGGGCGCACACTTGTGCTTCCAGGGCTGAGGGTGGAGAAGCCACACTTGGCGTGTGCATCAGCATCCCCTGGAGGGTTTATTAAAACACAGACCTGGCTGGGCTCCAGCCAGAGTTCCTGATCAGTAGGTCTGGGGCATGGCCTGAGCCTTTGCATTTCTAGCAGATGCCCAGGGGCTGCTGGGGCTGCCCTTTGAGGACAGCAGTGTGACAAGAATGGAGGTAGGGAGGAGAGGGGAACAAAGGTGGGCGCACCTACCGCACTCCCCACGCAGAAAGTGGCAGGCCAGATGTCTGTTCCGTTCACATCGGAGATGTTCTCAATGAAATCTGGGAGTCCTAACCACGCCGAAGACCGGATTATGATACCTACGTGAGAATTAAATGATGCTTGGTGTCTGATCCTAATTCAAATCTAAAGCTGACTTTTGTTGCTTTGTACAGATAACAGATAGATAGATGGACAGACAGAGATATAGATAGATAGATAGATAGATAGACAGACAGACAGACAGATAGACAACAGATATGATAGTGAGGAAGCTAGATAGATATGATAGAAGATAAACATGACACATAAAGATAGATGATAGATAGGATGGGAAGAAGAGAGGGGAAGGGGAGGGGAGAGGATGGAAGGGACGAGAAGGGAATGGAAGGAAGTAAGAAAAATCCACACATATTGGAGTGTGCAGAGAGAGAGAAAGAAAAAAGACTGTGTTACTCAGAAAATAACTCTTATGATAGCAAAGCAATCCCAGGCACTCTGTCTTCTAGAGCTGTACACTGGAATCTGTAGGGATGAAATGATAAAAATTCTGGGATTTGCTTCAAATTAATCCAGTGAGGAGGGTGAGGAGGGGGTGTAGATGAGCTGAATGAAGGGTAAGGGGGATTTATTATATTCGTTTATATATCATTTACTACATTTACATATGCTGGAAATTTTCCAACATAAAAAGTTAAACAAAATGGCAAAATCTAGCTTAGATGTCTGGAAAAAGTGCCATGCTATAATTTAAAGCAGATGTTGGCAAACTCGTTCTGTAAAGGGCCAGATAGTAAATATTTCTGGCTTTGTCTGACCAGAACTTAACTTTGCATTTGCAGGGCAAAGGCAGCCCTAGACAACGCACAAACGCACAGCATAGCTGCGTTCCCATAAACTTTACTTATGGGCACTGACAATTAAACGTCATGTGACAGTCACATGGCAACATATACTATTCCTCTCTCGATTTTCAAAAACATTTAAAGATGTACACCCACTCTTAGCTCATGGGCCATAGGAAATGAGCAGCAAGCCGGATTCGGTCCTGGACAGCAGCTTGCGCACCTGTGGTGTAAAAACTAAACCTGAAAAACCGGGGCAGGGGAAGGATTTCAGATTTCAGGTTTAAAAACACGCGCGAGAAAATATATGGTGCAAAACAGAAAGGAATAAACACACGCACACACCACCTGGTGGGTTAAGTACAGATCCATTACATTTTTTGCATTTTGCTTAACTGCACTGAAGTTTCCCGAGTAAGCAAACAACAGCAAACACCATAAACTGACTTTTTAAAACCAACGTCCCTGGGACATGAATTTTAGCGACCATCGTATTTGCAGAATTCCCTAGAAAAGCACTCCTGGATGACCCCCTTTATCTGTGCTCAGATGTCCCGCCCAACCCGCGACTGAGAGCCCTAACCGGGACACCAGTACAGTCTGGAGCATTCACCCCACACAAAGCAGGGCCCCCAGCGGGGTGCGCGCCCTCACTACGCACCGAGCAGGACCTCTGCGAGGCGTGCGCCCTCACCCTGACACGGATAAGGTTTGGAGCTCTCGCCCCACACGCAGCAGGTCACCCTGACTTGGCACCCACGCCCTCATCCCACAAAAAGCAGGAACTCCCGAAGGCCACGCGCCCTCCCACCACCCAAAGCTGATGCCCTGCCCGGCGACACACGAGCCCCGCTCTTCATAGAGCACGTACCCACAGCGGGCCACGCGCCATCACACGGCAGGGACACATCACCACCTCCCCACTCCCGCGGACCGCGCCCTCGCACCCCTCAAGAGCAGGTCCCCGACAGCGGACCGCAGGCCCCCACCCCACAGGGAGCAGGACCCCCGCGGGCCGTGTGATCTGCACCCGAATGGAGCATGATCCCACACCTCGGGACGTGCGACCTCAGTCTACACTGAGCGGGTCCCGACCGTGGAATGCGCGTTTCAAGCAGACACCGATAAAGTCTGTAGTCTTCAAAAGCACGAAGCACGTCTCCCAACCAGCCGTACGCCCGAAACCCGCACGCATGGGGCTTGTCCCCGCAAGGATCACGTGACCTCACCACGCAGGAGCAGGTCCCCCCGCGGGCCGCGCACAGTCACCTCGACACCTGAAAGATCTAGAGACCACAATCCGCACGAAGCATGTACACCGGCAAGACGCGCACCCTGACCCGGCACGCAGGAAGTACCCCCGTGGGCCACGGTCCCTCACCCCACAGGAACAAGTCCCCCGCTGTGCCTCGGACCGCATGCACTCACCGCGCAGGATCAGGTCGCCAACGTGGGTCGTGCACCATTACCACTCACGGAGCTGGTCCCAGAATCCAGGGGAATGCCTTCACCACAGACGCCGAAGTTCCCCACGCTGGCCATGTGCCCTTATCCCGCACTGAGAAGGTCACCCACCGGCCGTGAGCCCTCAGACCTTACGCTGGACCCACGTTCCCATGTTCTTACCAGGACATGTATAAGATTTGGAGCCCTCACACTTCAAGGACCAGGTCCATCCCCGTGGGCCGAGTGCCTTCACACTTTAAGAACATGTTGTCCCTAACGGACAGTGTGACCTCATCCCACAGGGAGCAGGACCCCCGTGGGCCGCGCGATCTGCACCCGGATGGAGCATGATGCCCAACTGCGGGACGCGCGACCTCCCTCCACACTGAGTGGGTCCCTACGGCGGGACGCATGCATCAAGGGGAAACCGATAAAGTCTCTAGTCCTCAAACGCAATAAGCAGGTCTCCAAAAAGCCAGGCGCCCTCATGCTGCACGCACGGAGCATGTCCCCGGGAGGGTCATGTTACCTCACCACGCTTGAGCTGATACCCCCCGCAGGATGCGCACTGTCACCTGGACACCTACAAGAACTAGAGACCTTGATCCCCACGGAGCATGGACCCCGGCGTGACGCGCACCCTCACTCTGAACCAAGGAAGTAACGCCGTGCTCCACGGGCCCTCAACTCACAGGAACAAGTCCCCGGCTGTGCCTCGGACCGCATGCCCTCACCACGCAGGAGCAGTTCACCAACGCGGGTCCTTCGCCTTTAGCCCTCATGGAGCAGGTCCCAGAAGCCAGTAGAATGTCCTAACCCCAGACGGCGCAGTTCCCCACGCTGGCCTTTTTCCCTTACAGCGCACTGAGAACGTCACCCCATGGGCCGTCAGCCCTCATCCCCGTAAGCTTGGCCCACGTTCCTGCGAGTGTCGCATCATCTCACTACACAAGGAACGAGACTCCGCAGGCCATATGCCCTCCCTCCAAATGGAGTATGCTCGCCAACCACGGGAAGCGCGCCCTCCCTCTGCACTGAGCGTGTCCATACGGTGGGTTTCACGCCTCACCTGGACACCTATAAGGCCTAGAGACCTCACTCCAAAAGGCCCAGCTCCGCACCGTGGGCTGCGCGCCCTCACCAGGACATGTATAAGATTTGGAGCCCTCACACTTCAAGGACCAGGTCCGTCCCCGCGGGCCGAGCACCTTCACCCTTCAAGCATATGTCGTCCCCAACAGATCGTGGGACGTCAAACCACAGGGAGCAAGACCCCAGCGGGACGGGCGCCCTCACCCCTGAAGAACATGTTGCCTCAAGCCGTCCTCGGGACCTCACCCCGCAGGGAGCAGGACCCCCACGTGCCGATCATCGTCATCCCTCATGAGCAGCTCACCCCAGAGGACCGCGGGACCTCACCCCACAGCAAGCAGGACCTCCGCGGGTGACGCCCGCACTCACCCCTCAAGAGCCGTTCGCCCCCAGCAGACCGCGGGACCTCACCCTACAGGGAGCAGGACCCACGCGGACCGTGCGCCCTGCAGCCAAATGGTGCATGATACCCCACTGCGGGACGCGTGACCTCACTCAACCATTGATGGGTCCCTAGAGTGGGACGCGTGCCTCAAGGGGACACGGGTAAAGTCTCTAGTCCCCCAACGCAGTAAGCAGGTCTCCAAACCGGCCGCGCACCCTCACCCCGCCTGCACCGAGCATGCCCCCTCCAGGGTCACCTGATCTCACCAACGCGGGTACCGTGCCTTTAGTGCTGACGGAGCAGGTCCCAGAAGCAAGTGGAATGCCCTCAACCAAGACGGCGCAGCAGTTCCCCGCGCTGGCCTTTTACCCTTATGGCGCACTGAGAACGTCATACCAAGGGCTGTGAGCCCTCACACCATACGCTTGGCCCACATTCCCACGAGTGTCGCATCATCTCACTTCACAGGGAATGAGACTCCCGCGGGCCGTATGTCCTCCATCCGAATGGACTATGCTCATCTACCTTGGGAAGCACACCCTGCTTCTGCACTGAGTAGGTGCCTACGTGGTAGGGACGCACGCCTCACCTGGACACCTACGTGTAAGGCCTAGAGACCTCACTCCGAAAGGCGCAGGTCCGCAACGTGGGCCACGTGCCCTCACCAGGACATGTATAAGATTTGTTGCCCTCACGCTTCACGGACTAGGTCCATCCCCGCGGGCCGAGCGCCTTCACTCTTTAAGAACATGTCTCCAGCAGACCGTGCCACCTCACCCGACAGGGAGCAGGACCACCGGCGTGCCGCGCGCTCTCACCGGGACATGTATAAGATTTGTAGCCCTCATACTTCACCGACCAGTTACATCCCCCCGGTCCGCATGCCCTCACCCCGTATGGAGCACGTACCCTGTGGGCCTGGCACCCTGACCCAGACACTGGTAAGGTCTGGATTCCTCATTCCGCACGGAGCATGTAGGTCCTCTCGAAGTCCACTAGCCTCACCTGGATACCGATAGGTCTTAAGCCCTCACCATCACGGAACAGGAATTCCCGTGGGCCCCTCCCCGTCACTCCTACCTGAGCAGGTCCTCACTGTCTGACCTGGACACCGGGGAAGTCTGGAGCCCTAAAGCTGCACGGAGCAAGTGCCCCGACGTGACGTGCGCCCTCACCTTGCACGGAGCAAGCCCCCCTGCTGGTCCCGCACCCACACCCAGCACGGAGGAGGTCACCACTGCGGGTCTCGCGCACTCACCTGGGCACCAATAAAGTCTGGTACCCAAAAGCTGCACGGAGCAGGTGCCTTGGCGGGCCATGGACCCTCGCCGCACATTAGCGGGTTCCCCCCACGCCTCGGATCGCGTGCCCTCACACCGCAGGAGTAAGTACTCAACCCGGTTCCAGCGCCCTAAACTGGTCACCGATAAGGTCTGGAGCCCTCAAGCCACACGGAGCAGGTGCCCCAAACAGACGTGTGTCCTCGCCACTCACGGTGCAGTTCCCCCCAACCCCCGTGGCCCCATACCCTCAGCCCGCACGGAGGAGGTCCCACCGCTGGCCGCGTGCCCTAACCACGCAGGAAGAAGCTGGCCCAGATCGGACTGTCAACTCACTCCGCAGGAGGAGGTGTCCCAAACCCATGGGCTGCGTGCCCTCACTGGGACACTACTAAAGTCTGTAGCCCTTCCCGGTAGGACCACATCCCCCGCATGGGGACCAGAGCCCTGTTCCCGCACAGAGCAGGAACGCCCATGAGCCGCGCGCCCTCCCACCCCACAGAGCAGATGCCCCGCCACACGAGACGCGAGCCCGCACCTTTCACAGAGTAGTTGCCCACAGCAGGCCACCCACCGCTACCAGCAGGAACAGATCACCACCTCCCCACCCCCGCGGCCCGCGTGCCCTCACCCCTCAAGAGCATGTCGCCCCCAGAGGACCGCAGGACCTCACCGGGACACCAGTAAAATCAGGATCGGGCATCCCGTAGGAGCAGGTCCTTGTCACGTGGGCTGCGCACTCAGCGATGCGGAGCAAGTCCCCACCCCGTCAACGGGACACCAACAAAGTCTGGAGTCCTCACGCTGTACGGAGCCGGTACCCACTGCAGGCCACGTGCCCTCCCAGCGCACTGATCAGATTCCCTGCTCCCCAGACGAGAGCCCTCCCTCTGCATGGAGCAGGTGCCCACAGCTGGCCGCGTGCCGTTACCCAGCAGGAGCCGATCGCCACCTCCTCAGCCCCGCGGCCAGCACGCTCTCAATCCCCAAGAGCATATCCCCCCGTTGGACCGCACCCCCTCACCCCACAGGGAGCAGGACCCCCACAGGCCACGCAACCTCCACCCGGATGGAGTATGTTCCCCTACGGCGGAATCATAAAGGGTCCTTACACATGATGTCATAGAGAGCCGAATCATAGACGGGCATTATAGATAACATCAATGAGCCAATCATAGCCGGGCATTATAGATAAAATCATAGAGAGGGAATCATAGAGGAGCATTATAGATAATATAGAGAGCCGAGTTATAGACTGGCATTATAGATAATATGAGCAAGCTGAATCATAGCCGGGCACTATAGATATATTCATAGAGAGCTGAATCATAGATGACCCTTACACACAATATCGTAGAGAGCCGAATCATAGAGGGGCATTATAGATAATATCTGGATGCCGAATCATAGAGGGGCATTATAGGTAGTATCATAGAGAGCGGAATCATAGAGGGGCATTATAGATAATATCTGGATGCCGAATCATAGAGGGGCATTATAGGTAGTATCATAAAGAGCCGAATCATAGAGGGGCGTTATAGATGCTATCAAAGAGAGCCGAATCACAGACGGGCCTTACACATAATATCATAGAGAGTGGAATCATAGAGAGGCATTATAGATAATATCTGAGAGCCGAATCATAGAGGGGCATTATAGGTAGTCTCATAGAGAGCGGAATCATAGAGGGGCATTACAGATAGTATCATAAATAGCCGAATCATAGAGGGGTGTTATAGATAATATCAAAGAGAGCCGAATCACAGACGGGCCTTACACATAATATCATAGAGAGTGGAATCATAGAGAAGCATAATAGATAATATCTGAGAGCTGAATCACAGAGGGGCATTATAGAATGTATCATAGAGAGCCGAATCATACACGGGCCTTACGCATATTATCATAAAGAGCCGAATCACAGGTGACCCTTACACACAATATTGTAGAGAGCTGAATCATAGAGGGGCATTATAGATAATATCTGGACGCCGAATCATAGAGGGGCATTATAGGTAGTATCATAGAGAGCGGAATCATAGAGGGGCGTTATAGGTAACATCATAGAGAGCCGAATCATACAGAGCCGAATCATAGCCAGGCATTACAGATAGTATCATAGAGAGCCGATTCATAGAGGGACATTATAGATAATATCAGAGAGCCGAATCATAGACAGGCCTTATGCATAATACCATGGAGAATGGAATCATAGAGGGGCATTATAGATAATATCTGAGAGCCGAATCATAGAGGGGCATTATAGGTAACATCATAGCCAAATCATAACCGGGCATTATAGATAGTATCATAGAGAGCCGAATCATAGAGGGGCATTATAGATAGTATCATAGAGAGCCGAATCATAGAGGGGATTTACAAGTAACATCATAGAGAGCCGAATCATAGCCAGGCATTATAGATAGCATCATAGAGAGCCGAATCTCAGAGAGGCATTATAGATAATATAGAGGAATCATAGGGGAGCATTACTAGATAATATCATAGCGGGGCATTACAAATAGTATTACAGAGAGCCAAATCATAGAGAGGCATTATAGATAACATCAGAGAGCCGAATCATAGAGGGGCATTATAGATAACATCATAGAAAGAGGAATCATAGAGGGCATTATAGGTAATCTAGCGGGACAAATCATAGAGGGACATCATAGACAGTAGGGTCATAGAGAAGAGATTCGTAGAGAGACGTCTTAGCTACTATCACAGAGAGGGGTGTCATAGTGGGGATATCATAGATAATATACATACGGGTATCGTAGAGGGGATATCATAGATAATGGCATCATAGGGAAGGTTTCATAGAAGGACTTCTTAGGTGATATGATAGAGTGGGGTATCATAGAGGTACATCGTAGATATCATACAGGGGGTATCATAAAGGGACATTATTGATAATACCATAGAGAGGGGTGGTATAGAGGGACATCATACATAATATCCTGAAAAGGGGAATCAGGGAAATCGTAGATAACAGCATCATGGAGTGGGGTATCACAGAGGGGCATCATAGATAACAGAGAGAGAGAGAGGAATCATAGAGGGGCATTATAGATAATAGCATCATAGAGAGGAGTGTCATAGAGGGACATCATAGACAGGATCACACAGAAGGGTTTCATACAGGGACATCTTCAGTCATATCATAGAGAGGGGTGACGTGATGGGACATTCTGGGTAATAGCATCATAGAGAAGGTATCAGAGACGGACATCATAGAAGCAAGGAAAACATCTAGGTTTGGGGGGACACAGCCATCTGCTGAGACCCACTCCCACGCTCCAACTACCACAGGGAACTTCCCGACATAGTGGTCATGACATGGGCACCTGGCTAGCCACCTTGGTCCTCTGTGGGAAGCAAGTTTGTGAGCATCTTAGCACATGCGTGGGAAGGGTCCAGACTGAAAATGCTGCAGGGTCCCAGTGTTCAGAAGGGAGCCTCCTCAGCCTTCACGAATGGAAAACCGTGTAACAGCACAGCCTGGGACAGAGGCTCGCCGGCCTACGACTTCGCGGCTTCCGATACAGGCTAGAATAAAAGCTGCAGGACACCGTACACTGCAGTGTGTGGAGCTGAAATGACGGACTCAGTGATGCTGGGGACGAGAGAAACCGAGCGGGGAGAGGTGGCAGGGGATCTTGGAGTGCAATGGAGGGGAAGGCGGGAAAGGCGCGTTGCCCTAGGCAGCAGGAGGACAGGCGGCTGGGAGCACGGTGGTCAGGGGCCACCAGGTCACAGGGGACATTGATCTCCCTGCCCGACGGCTGGTGCTCCTCCCTGGTTCACAGCCTGGGATCACGAGGGACCTGTAAAGACTCCTGATGCCCAGCACCTGCCCAGAGACTCCCATGTCCCCGGCCAGGGGCGCTGGGGTGGAAACGCTCCGGGTGCCTCTCCCGGGCAGCGCGGCTGCGATCCAGCGTCTCTGCACCTCGCGGGTCACTCCAAGGATCGTGACATTGAATTTTCACACCAACTGCACAGCCTTCTGTCATCAACCTGGTTGACATGCAGCTGAAGCCAGCAGACCTTGCCTGCTGTGCCCACAAGAGGATGTGATGAAGTCAATTTAATATGCACCCTACAGCATCGCAACCAGATGTGCCCACAAGACATATGAGGAATACGACATTTCACAGAGCAGGGCTTACTTACCATGTGCAGTGTCCTCTGATCACTTCTGATCCACTCTATTAAACTACTGCAGCCTGGGGTGTGGGGGGCCCAGTTCACAGGCATCAGGGTCGCCGCCCGTGTGGATATCTTGGATGCAGCTCGGGGTGGCAGCGCCGAGGTGAGAAGCCTCCACTTTGACTAAGACGCTGCATTCTCGCTGCTTTGCTGCCTCCCCTGGGTCCCTGAGGGTCATTTGGGCTCCAAGGACATGTTTGAGAAACGTGGGTTTTCTTTGTAAAGAAAAGGAAACGCCTAGAATAGCCATAGGACACCTCAGGCTATGTTCTAGTGGACGTGAACCTGGATGCTAACGGTTCCGTAACAGAGACATGTGTACCTGTGTGTGTATGTGTGTGTGTACATGCGTGCGTGAGTGTGTGTGTGTGTGTGCATTGCGTGTGCATGTGCACAGAAGAACATTGTACAACACCTACTTGAATTTCTGACTTCATGTCGATTTTCTAACACACACATATATTGTTACAGGAGTCCACGTATTGACCTTCAGCCAAGGGGCACGCCTGGCCTGGACACTCGCCTCCTCGGTTTCCAGGGCTGGGACCCCACTTTCCGCTGCCTCATTCGTTACTCTATTGTGCTCAGAGCCTTGCTTGAGACGCCTCCAAACCATCCCCGCAGCCCCCGACTTATCCCAGCACCAAGAGAGGCTAATTGCAACTGGACGTTGCCTGTGGGGCCCAAAGTCTATTTTGAATGGTCTCCATTTCTATTGGCCTCCCCATACCCACCGCTCCACCAGGAGCAAATCAAGCTCCCCAACCCTTTTACCGAGCCTCAGGCTGTCACTAGGAAATTTCACCCTCCACAGAGCTGTCTTTCTGCCTCTAAATCTCCCTCTGGGCATGTTCTCCTTTAAACACCTCCATTCGGGCCGGCTGCTCTGCCTTCTTGTCTCTGTAAAGACTGGGGATCCTGCTGCCTGAAGCCAAGCCATCCGTCTACACACCAGAAACCCCAGACACGTGGCCCTGACTGGGATCAAGAGCAGGGCACAAGTACCCAAAAAGAAAAAAGTACCCCCTGGCCAAGGACTAACTTCACCCCCTTGAGGCTGCGTTTTTTCCTTCTTTGTCCTCCCAAATCCTCACGCTGCAGGAGAAAAGTCGTGATAGTGTCACTCAGATGTGTCTCTGATCCCTTCTGTACTCCACTCACACCTCGCTAGAGTCACTCTTGGATGATCAAAATTCCCCAAAGAGTCGCTGTCACGTTGCTCTTCCCACTGTAATTCTGTAATTCCCAATTATGCCCAGTGTTAACCTGGTGAGACTTTCACAGAGACGTTCAATGAACGAAAATACTAGAAAACAAATCCTAACTGCTACTGCACTTTCCGATATCATCGAAAGGGCCACAGATCATCAATTCCTGGTATCTCCTGGGAAATCCCCCGTCCTCTCTAGCTCTCACTACCCCACATATCCCCACAGCCTCCCCTATCACGAATCCACCGATCAACCTTGTCCTCGGCACTTTGTCTACCTTACAGATTTCATCCTGTCAGTTAAGCTTCAACCGTCACGTGTAGCAGCATGATAATTAAATAGGAGTGTGACGGAGAATGTGCTTGTCCACGAATTCAGTTCTCCACTTCTTAGATTAAGAGTCTTTTCACTGGGTATGTGGCCACTTCATTAAAAGACCCCTCAGAGGCTAGAAATGACTGAGTGGGGATGTGGATGTGATGGCAGGAGTTGGAGCAACTGTGTTGGGCCATGAGTTGGAAACCACAAGCTGAGGAAAGCAGAACAAGAGGAAGGGGCATGGATCCCTGCTCTATGTGGAGCACCTTCAGACTGCCAACAAGGACACAAGGGACAAATAAGTTTCCCACTTTTGGAAGCTCCTGGGCTTTGGGGGTCTCCCTGTCAAAGTAGCCAAAGGCTGTCCTAAGTATTGCAGTAACAACTGGAGGAGGGAGGAGGTGTGTGCATCACCGCTGCCTGCTTTCCTTCCCTCCCCACCCGTGCGCTCCAGGGCACTCTTCTAGTCTCTGCTTCTCTGAGTCTGTTTTACATTCCTCATACTCATGGAAGTGGTATCACGTAGTAGGCGTCCTTCTGTGTATGGCTTATTCTTCAGCATAATGTCCTCCACCTTCATTTCAGGTTGTCAAGACTGAAGGATTTTCTTCCTTTCCAAGGCCAAGCATGTTTAAATCTCTTATGTCTTTGAACCCCCAGCTGTGGTTGTCGAACTGGCATGTGAAGCAGAATCACCTGGAGGGCTTATTGAAACACAGATGCCTGGGCTCCCTACCACTCTTCAATTCTGCAGGTCTGGAGTGGGGCCTGAGAATTTGCATGTCTAGCAAGAACCCGGGCAAGGCATGTGCTGCTGGTCCAGGGACCACATGGTGAGACCCACATTGTTCTCTGAGACCCGGACCTTGCAATAGTCCAGCCACCAGCTCATGCACTAATGGACACTTGAAGAGGGGAGGTCTGAAGGCACATGTCTCCTGGGTGAAAAATACACGACAGGCTTTAAAGACATCACACACACCAGCGCAGAATGGTCAAATACCTGTAATAATCTTATATCTCTTAGACATCGAAAAGAAAACAGTTTACATATCTGAAAGAAAATATACAACATTATGACATCCATCTCACGTATTTGGTATTTTTAATGTGGCGGTTGTGGTATATATAATTATACGTCCTGCATTATATTTCTATTGCAGAGTGGTGTATCAGACAATTAAAGGAAGTAGGATATCAAACTGTGAAAACTAAGTGGGTACGATAATTAGATATTTGAATACTAAATGAATGTTTGGTGATATCAAGGAACTGTTAAAGTGTAAATAAAGCTTTAATGTTAGAACAGCGTTAGATTCACAAGATCCTAAAATAGTGGAGAGAGTGCACATTTTCCCCATACCCAATTTCCCCCGTTATTAGTATGTTACACTACTATGGTACCCTTGCCACAGCTAGCGAGTCAATGTAGATAGATAACTATTAACTAAGGTCCAGGCTCTATTCAGATTTCCTCAGTTTTTACCTAATGTCCTTTTCCTGTTCCAGGATCCCATACTCCACTAAGTCATCATGTCTCCTTGGGTTCCTCCAGGCTTCAACAGTTTCTCAGGATTCCCTTGTTCCTGGTGGCCTTGTCCGTTTTGAGGAGTACTGATCAAGTACTTTGCAGAGTGCCCCCAACTGGGATCTGTCTGATGTTCCTCTCATGATTAGATTAGAGTTACGGGTTTGGGGAAGAAGACCACAGAGTGTCCTCATCACATCATATTAAAGATCCGTGCTATCAACAGCACTTCTCTTTGTCAATGCTGACCTTGGTCACCTGGCTGACACAGTGTTTCTCAGGTTTCTACACTCTAAAGGTACTCTTTTTTCCATTTTCCATGCCATGCTCATTGGAAGGACATTATTATGGGCAGCCCACCCTTAAGGAGTGGGCAGATATGCTCCAGATCCTTGAGGGCACAGTAAATACGTAAATTATTTGGAATCACCTGCACAGCTTTGTGTGCTCTCCCTCATTTGTTTATTTATTCAGTCATTTATTGATGATGGCATGGACTCATGGACATTGAGTTTATGCTTTGGGTTCTAATCCAATACTGCTTCATTCATTTTGTAGCTCAGTTCTTCCGCATTCAGACATTGGGGACATTGGGGTTATCTCCTGTGTCCCTTTTACACCCCTCCCCGCACTGGGCTTTCTTTGAGCACAACCCTCTCATACTAGAAGACACTGCAGGCTCAGCTTGTGTATTCCACATCCCAGTCCTAGTACCAGCCATTTCTCTAAGGATTCCCAGTTCCTGTGATTAGAGAATGGTGTTAGAAACTGATTAATGCACGAATATGCCAACTATCCTGATTTGATCATCACATACTGTGCACATATACTCATCATCAACTCTGTGTGATAATGGTGGGGTTACTATTTTAAAATGTTATCTTTGAAGTACACATACTGTCATAATTACAGATTAAATGATAAGTCTGATTTGCTTCAAAATCATATGGAAATGGGGATTCATGTGGACATATAGATGAAACACAATTGGTCATGAGATGATCATTATTGAAGGTGGGTAAGAGATAGAGGGTTCCTTTTACTATTTTTTTTTCTTTTTCTGCATCGGCTTAAAATATCCTATCATAAAGCTTTTAAACAAGAAGGCAATATTTGGTAGAGCCAGTATTTGCTCATGGAAATCGGCGTTGAATAGTAGATACCAAGACCAAGCACAACTTGGATATTGTATTTTTTTAATTTTTAAATTTTAATTCCAAAGCATGAAAAAGGCAACCCATAAATGGTTGGTAGGAGTAAGAGCTCGGCCGGGTAAACGTGGAATCACCTAGCAGTTTGTCTGGAGACATAAGGTATAAATGGACTCTAGGACCTAGGACAGTTTTATTAAACCTTCCTTTAAGTGTTTACAGCTCACACTTAGATGTCCAAATGCTACTTAACCACTCATGCAAAACACTGACCTCTTCATTTAAAGCACTTGGTTTGTGTCTTGGCAAATCTTCTAGGATATTCACAGTCAAAGATTAGGGTTATTTCCATTCTCCACATGCACAGTCCTCCCATCCCCTGTCTTCACTCCTGTTCAAATATCAGAGATACTCCATGGAACTGGGAGGAGCCACACGGGACTAATGAAATGACAACACTGAGTACAATTATTTTATTTGACAATGGGAGATGTACCCAAAATGCCCATGTTTCTTGAAAATTTGCTTTTGCATTCTTTCATTTATTCAACCATCTGAGCGTCTGTTATGCAGGAGACACTGTGCAAAACCCTGGGAATACAAAAGTAAATCAAAGCGTCAGCCCTCGATGTGCTTCCAGGGAAGAAACAACATTCGGGAAATGTCAACCTGCCCACAGGCTCCAGAAACAACAGACTCGGGGGACTGTAAGAACAGAGAGCTCCGTGGGAGTTGGGAAGCCTGAGACCTGGCTACCTCAGGGCTGCGTGTGGGCTGTGGTCAAGGGAGAGCTCAGGCCCATACTGGCAGTCAGTTCGTTGGGTGACAGGGTGCACGAGTAGGTGAGGGTGCTAGTGACAAGGCAGGGACTGGTGAGGGGCAGACTGGTGAAGTGAACACAGGAAGACTCAGGCAAGGTGAGTGGGGGACACCTGCGTGGGCAGGGTTGGACACAGAAGTGGACAGTTGCAGCCACAGGCCTAGAACCCAAGGAGAAAGTTCAGGAAAGAAACTGTGGCTAGGGAGATAGTGGTGGTGATCATCGATTGTACTGTTAGTGTCACAGAAGAGTCTCGTTAACTTCTAAGTTTGTGTCCCAGACTGTGGCCTGTGCTGTATCTTCTGTAATTCACAGTGTTCTTTGGACGGTAGTGGGTACCGAATTTTGTGAAAGTCCTATGAATTCCTGATAAGAGTATATTCTCTTTTTGAGTTTGAGGTCTACTGATGATATCTCTTCAATTGTATCAGTATCTGCCATTTAATTTTGCTAACTTCTGTCAAAGGCTGAAACATATAATACCATCTTTCATTTCTGTCGCACTTCTGTTAAATTATCATTATGGTCTACCTGGTTTTGATTTCTACTTTTCGATTCGATGTAATTAATCATACATAAGCTATTGATCTGTATTTAAACCTCTTCCCATGTAATGAGTCCTGATTCATCGACTGCTTTTTGCCTGCAGTTCCACCTTGCCTGGATCAGTATTATCACTGCGGCTGACTTTTTCTTTACCTGCTGATCAACTTTTGCCCTGACCTTTATTTTTAATGTTTAAGGCAAATGAGAAACTAGGTAAAATTACATAATTGTTTTTTAAGGTCAATCCTTGTGGTCATTTAATCTATTTACACATACTATCATTAAATTAACTTGGTCTTCTGACATGTACCTTTTTCCTTATGTTTTGCTGCTTCTCCTGTCTGCAAAATGACAATGTTTATTTTTGTTGTTTGTTTTTTGGGGGTTTTGTTTTTGTCTTCCACAGTGATTAGGACATGATATGGCCTGGGTTCTTGTAATTAAACAATTATTATAAAAACAATACACTGCAGAGAAATAAGAAATAAAGATGAGCAAAATGAAGTGAAACATATCCAGAATCCCACCAACCCCGAGATGCCCATTATAAGCACGTTCATGTATATCTTCTAGGCATGTAAACACATCTCTGTAGAAACACAAAATAGAATCCCCTTATAGAAGTAGTGGAATACATCTATATCTGTGACCTGCTTGGATCAGCATATTGTATGAATCCCTTTTACTGCAAATAAATAACTTTCCCATAAGTAATTTTTAATGCCTACGATGTATCCTATTAAAAGGGATAATCATAATTTAAACAGTTCCCCTACTGTGGACTGGTTTCTTAACTCTTTGCTATTAACTGAGAATATTGTGATGAATAGGCTTTTTAAAACCTTAATCTTTTTAGCAGATGGTTAGATCCACAGGATACATTTGAAGTCATGAAATTACTAAGTCAACAGGCACGTGCATACTTCAGGCTTTCTATATGTAATGCCAAACTGCGTTCTGGACATGTAACACCAAATTTATGTCCTATTAGTATGAACATTCACTGTTGGTTTTGACCTTTGCTACATTTCGAAAAGGTGAAGAATCACATATATCCTGTTTTCCTTCGCATTTCTTTATTTACTTAAGGTTGACATTTCTCATGTATGCAAGAGTTTTTAGCCTCCTAGATGGTCCCCAATGGTTCCCACCTCCTGCTATTCACACTCTTGGGTAATTCCCACCCACAGTGGATCAGGCCTGATCTGCATGACCGGTAGAATATAGACAAGTGGTCATCTGTCACTTCTGACACTTAGGTTCCAAAGAAATTTTTTATTTTGTATGATTCATATGTTCATTGTAGTTTAACACGTGCTCAGTTTTGTGAAAGTTCTTTGAATGCCACTGCCTCTCTCTTGGATCACTTCTGACTGTGCTATGCCTCAGGCTTAGATTGCTTGCACGACAGGGACTTTGCAGCCACATTGTGAGCAGCTCTACGGTGAGGCCCACATGGAGGAGAACTGAGGCCTCCTGCCAACAGCCAGTGAGGAGCTGAGCGTTGCAGTCAACATGCGTATGAATAGGGTCACCACCCATTCTGAGACAGAAGGGTTACACAGGTCAGGAGAGTTTCATTGCCAAAACCAGTGAAGTCCCAGGCAACTGGATGAGTAGGTCACTCTACACACGAGTGAACAATCCTGGAAGCAGATCCCTCAGACCTAGTCAAGCCTCCAGGTGACTGCAGTTCTAGCCAACATCTTGAATGTGATTTTCTGTAAGACCCTGAGCCAGAAACACCCACCTAATCCCCTCCCAGATTTCTGACCATCACACAATGTGAGATTCTAAGTGTTTGTGGTTTTAAGCTGCTAAGTCTCAGGCTACTTGGATTCCACACAAATAACAAGTACATGATCTTTTTAAAATAATTTATAATGGTTTAATATTTAATAAAGTGATCATTTCAGCACCCAGAACAGTTGACTTATTCAGTGTATGATGTAGGAATAATTGGGTAGCCACGTGGGAAAAAGACAGGAGCTTTACAGGCAAATGATCATCAGCTGTGTTTGACATCGTAAAGAGAAAGTCACACACCTTCAAGTTGAGAGACCATTGAGTGTTGAGAGAATCTCACTCTTGCTCAGTGTCCTTGGCCTTCAACGCACACCTCCCTTCACCACTGCCACTGGCATTCTTCTGGTCTTGGCAAAAAAGACACTTCATCAAGAGAACCGTTCATATCTGCCCCACCATGTAAAGGTCGCCGGGTGTCTCTCTCACGGCTGCTTCACTTTTGGCACAGGGTGTACTCTTATAAATTACCTAGATATTTGTATTTTTTAATGCTGCCTTTCCATATAGGCCTCCTGAGGACAGGGATCCTACCTTCTTTATTCACTCTTCTATGGCCAATTGTCTGTCACTGTTCAGTACCTTTGTGGGGGCATTTTCTCCTGTCCCACTTCCTAGTTCATTGGCACTGAGTGTTGAAAAATTACACTTCTCAGCATTTGTCCCTGTCACTGCTGTTCTCGTCTCGGCTTCCACCTGGGACGCTGCACTTGTGGGGTCCCATGTACGACCCCCACATGCCACCTCCAAGAGCAACATGAGTTTCGTCTGCCCCCGGGCTAGCATTTGCTAAGTGTTTTGGAATCGACAGATCCTGAAGGAAAAAGCAAGAGGCAAAGCATGTCCGAGATACTAATGACTGTACATCACGGAATCTGAAGATGCCACGGACGGTAAAACCCCTTCAGAAATGACACATACTCATGCATGGGTTGGGGGAGTACATCTTAGAGTGATGATGTAGTTATTTCCTCAATCTAGCTTCAAGAACATCAGACGTAGTAGAAATATTTCCCAAACTAGCAAAAGCTTGCCTGTCCATCTTAGTTTTAGGGGTGCCGTGCCTTTTCGTCATTTTCATTATTTATGGGTATTTATTGAGAAGGCAAGAGGGAGTGGTTCGATGGCTGTCAGAAAGATGTCATGTGAAACCAGACGACTTGCTGGGAACGTAACAGTTCTTAATTGTCTTCAGAGTCATGCTGCTATCCAGTCACTCACCTTTTCTTCCTGTAGTTTCAATGCCTGACAAAACAGAAGGAAAACCAACCAGAAAACCACCCAAAGGCCAAATGGCAAATTGTCATTAACTATCATACTTGTGGAAAGATACAGGAATGTATTCGGCAATGGAAAACATCTACCTACATCTGATTCCTGGGATGCTGACTCAATCAACAAACAATTGAGCCATACTATGTTCTAGGTGCCAATCCACACACTGGGGACAGCAGGAATCAAGCTAGTGAAACTCACTGCCCTTACGAACAGTTGCTTCTAGTGGGAAAAGACAGCCAAGTTGCAAAGACATACTTGTATACGATATCAGGAACTGTATCAGTTGCAACTCACCACAGGTTTGAGCTATGGTGGTAAGTCCCAGATCCCAGTAAGTTAAACCAAAAACATCTATTCTTGCTGTTTTCAGGTGAAGGAGGTGACAGGATGGCTCTGGCCCAGCCCCATGTACCGTCTTGCTCCAGAACACAGTCTGAAGGAGCAGTCCCAATTCGGTGACTGATCTTTTCATAGCAGAGGGAGAGAAATGACAGAGAAGATCTATGACACCGCAGAGAGTCTACACGGATGTGGCGTTCTTCAGGTCCACTTCCTGTCCCATTGGTCAAAGGAGGGTTCTGGGTGAAGCGTAACAATGGGGCAATAGATTGTGCCTTCAGGGATGAACTGCAAGTCCTATGGCCATGAAGAGGATGCAATACCCTTTCCAGGGAGGAGTCCATGATTGCCAACAATCTAACCAAGCACAAGTTCAAGTGACATGGAGAAAATGAAGCAGGGAAGGAGGCTAAGGGGAGCCAAGTATGGGGAGCCAAGTATGTGAGTGCAATGGGGAAAGTGGGGTGTCACAAGGAAATTGACAACCTTAAAGGAGGCATCAATGACTTATGTTCTGCTACTAGGTAGGTGGCGTATGGTCGAGACTGCTAGCTACATACCAAACAGCCATTTCATCATCCTCTTGAGTACACACACAACCCCCGGCCACCGTTCAAGTGCGGTATGGCCACGTGACTGAGTTCCAGCTAACCGAATGGGAACAGAACTGATGTGTCCCCTGCCACCTGGAATCAAAGGACCCCAAGGCACTAGCAGATGATGGACACACAGGATGGAAGGAGTCTCGGCCCCGCAATCACCATAGTGAAGAGGAACATCTGCTTTGGATTGTGAGGAAGAAGTAACCAACTAGTGTATCTGGGACATAATGGATGTTGTGTCTGTCACTAACGGCAGACTAGGATACCCTAAACCTTCAAGTTTTCTCCAAAAGTACCCTTTCCTGGCAGATGGTTTATGTGTAGAACTTCGACGAGAGGAAATGTCGGGGCTGGTGGGGCAGATGGACAGAACTTCCAGTTGCAAAACCCAGTCTAGCTTACCATGTAAAAGTGATGCCAACAGCCAACAATGTGTCAAGGGATGATTAGGACCATTAAGGCAAATGTCATGCTCTTACAAAGTGTGACAACTACCAAGGTGGATTCTGGCATCTTATGATAAATGGAAGCCAGCTGGTAGTGACAAAATTTATGGCGATGTTGACTTAAGTGGACTCTCCAGGGAGGGAGTGACTTGTGAACATGGGATCGGGATATATTGGCAAATAGGAATTATGAGGGTCTTTTATAGGTATATGTAAGAGGAATACAAACGTGGAAAAAAGAATGGAAAACGGAAATAGGTCCTTGTTCCCGGAAAGGAAATAGAATTAGAGAGATAATAACTAGAATGACCAACTGGAGAGAGCACGAACGACTTTGAAACAGCTAGGCCTTGCACTTTTTGGGAATCACCAGAAGGCGAGGGGAACAGGTGAGAGGGAAGCAGACACTTTTAGACAAGGCATAGTGTGGAGGGTGGTGGTGAAGAGATGAGAGCCTTCCCTTTCTTACAATCTCTCTTCCAGAAAACCCCCCTCAAGATCTGCCCTAACCTGATGCGTTTTAGAAGCACCTGTATTTTCAGTCCACAGAATGGCAGAACTGCCATGTACAATTTATCCCAGTTTTTGTTCCTTCACTTCCTCATGGTGTTTTCTACCTTCCTCCCAAGAGTATTTTCCTGACAGAGAAAGGCCTCTATGCTTTACACCGTTTCACTTTTACATCTATTATTTCAAAAGCATTACCTGTTTTTGGCCATACCATGAAGAACAGGTGTTTCACAGCGGTAGGCGGCTGAACCCTTTGGGGGTAGTATTAAGCAACCTCAAGGAAGAAGTCTAAATATTTACCATTAATTTACTGAAATTCTCTGTAGATTTAATGTTCCTTGACTTTAGACACCTGTGAAAAACAATACGGAGCTTTGTCTTCATATTCTGGATACTTTTCTTCCATTTCTTTTTATGGAAACTTCCAAAATACATTAGAGGGATTTGTGTAATGAATTCCCACGTATACTTCATTGGCCCTCACAAATACCGCATAACTCCAATCCCATTTCATCTGCACCTGCCCCCAGACCCCTCCACCTGGTCCTGTCAGAACAATTCAAGATGTCATCTCACTTAACCTGCAAAGTTTTAGTATACTTTTGTAGGAGAAAAGGACATCTCCCGTTCAAAATAAAACTATAATACCAGTAGCGCCATTGTTATAAATGAATAATAACCCTTTAGTGACATCCAATGACCCCTGGGCTTGACCTTTTCCTGTATTGTCTCATATATGCCCTTTTACTGTTGCGCTCTTTTCATGAGGATAGAAACAAGCTTGGTGCTTAACATTTGGATGACATGTCTCTTAAGAATCTGCTGGCAACCCCCACATCTGCCTTTTGATGATGCCCAAAGGACTGTCCTGTGCAGCTCCCAAAGGAAAACTCCTTCTGCTTCACTTCCTCCATCTAAAATCATGACAGAGTTCCTCAGGTGGCAGAATCTAATGACCCAACCCTGCAGGCTTCATGCCTATAAGGACAGAAAGGAACATAGATGGGCTGGGATGGTTACAAGTATCGATGACATGCAGCACTTTGGAACACTAAACATTAATGAATCCATAATTAAAGGTAGAAAAGCTCAAAAAAATGTAGAAAAGCTCAATTCCTGTCACCTTATGTGACTATGAAGGTGTACTATATTCGCCCTGTTCCCAATGCCTTGGGCTTTGCACCCCATGGATTAGGTACACCCCCCTCACACATGACATCAGTGGCCTTGAGCATCCAAGGCCACCAAAGCCAGGGGGAGGGGGGAGGTCAAACATGGGTCGGGGTTGAGGAGGCCACAACCCTGCCCTGGCTGCCCCCTGCCCCTGAGGGATTATTTCCAGAAATGAACGCACTTAAGTGCTTTGGTTCTTTGGCTGAAGAGCAGGACACACAATTACGGAAGCGTGATGAGACATCACTTGTTTAACTTGGGCCTGACTCACATGCTATATCATAGGCATCCAGAGGTTCTTCTTTCCATGAATGTTCACCTCAATTGTGTTCCAGGCAGCTCGAGGGGAGGAGCTAGGGCCCTTATTTCTTAAGAATTGCCCCTCAGTGCTGACAGTATCCCTAAAGGCAGACAAAGCCACCCCAAAACACAACAGTTGCCTCTCCTGCAGCAGGGTGAGCAACCAAGTTGAATCTGAGCATGTGCTCACTATGGAGAGTCGCTTTTACATTTTCTATTCTTCCTGGCTGTACGGCATGAAGATTCAAACCCTTCACCAGGGCGAGCTTACAGACCAGCCCAAGGAGAGTCACCTTTAATGTTCAATCTCATTGACCAGCTGGACACAACAGGCCAAACAGCAGAGAGGTAGAGGAAGGAATACTGTCCACCATGCATTCCAAAGGTGGGCCCTTCTTTGTCCCTCCTCTCTATCCTAGAGCACTCCCTCACCTCCTGGATCAGCCTCAGAGGACTATGTAAGCATGTCCCAGCACGAGGCCGTGGAAGGATTGAAATCGACTTTGTTTGCTCTGTCGCCTGCCTGTACAATCCCCTCTGTAGCCTGAAAAAGCAGTGCTTTTCCTCCCAATTACTAGTCACACTATTTATGTTTTAATTTTGAACACTACAGAAGCATATGGCATTTTAAACCTTGTGGACGGAGCCCTGGGTTTAAAAGTTTGGACAATCCCACTCTAGAACATATTCTCTAAGACATTCCAAGGAGGAGAAATCACATGCATGGAAGACCAAAGCAAATGCTGGGTGTGCCTGGAAGGACTTAGAGCTCAAGGTGAAAAATTCTGCTGGCTAGAGATTATCAAAGGATGGACTGAGAGGCAAACCTAGGGGAAAGATCACTTTAAATGCTTGGAAAACTCAGAGGAAAGAGAATGAACATGATCAGGCTCAGATCACTCAAGTTGACACCTCGTTCCAGCCAGCTCACTAGCAACCCTGGAGCCTCAGTCTGGGCCCCACTGTTGCCAGTGGAAGCTGGGCCACCTGTAGGAAGGGGGACCAGAGCCAGGATCTCACAGAGGCAGCTCCTGGGTCCCAGTGGTAAAAGAGTGG
This sequence comes from Cynocephalus volans, assembly GCF_027409185.1. Lineage (NCBI taxonomy): Eukaryota > Metazoa > Chordata > Mammalia > Dermoptera > Cynocephalidae > Cynocephalus > Cynocephalus volans. The sequence continues at coordinate 10,963,827 of NC_084478.1, forward strand.
CCAGAGTTGCCAGCCAGACGTACAGACTCACACAGGACGAAGTATCTGGGGGTACTGGCAATTTCTAGCACGCTCGCAAAATCAGTAATATTTGAAGTAACAAAGCTTTGGAGCACAGAAAAAGGTCACAGGTTTAATTGTTTATGGGTCCCTTGGGGTCGCATGTAAGGTCCATGTAAGGTACTAGCCCTTTGCTCCTAGGAATCTGTTTACGAGTAGAATCAGGGCAGGTTTGAAAACTCTAGTATTTGACGTAAAAAGCCACAAACCTACTCAAGTGGCTTTTTAAAAATTTTAACTAGTTCAAGTATTGGTGTAATACAGGGAGTTAAGTAAACTCAGTTCTGAGGCTCTGACAGCAATTGTTGCAGTCATTAACTTTATTATAATTTAAATCACAAAACAGAAAAACAGTATTTATACAAATACCTGAGGACTGTTCATTCGGGTACAGCACCATCATACAAACAACGTGAAACTAGACTAAGTTTAAGTAAGAATCTCGACTTCTAACATATAACAAATAACACAGATGAAAGCATCCTTTCAATAGTTGCATTCTTGTCTCAAGTACATCTGGCTTTCTGAAAAGAAAATGAACATTCTTGCCCCAGGTGAACATTTTATTGGCATTTACAATAAATGGCTAATACTTTTATAATGGATTCTTATGACTTATAAATACTACACCAAAGTTACCCAAAGTAATAACAGAGAACATATAGCAACATTTCCCCTTGAAAGTACTAAGTTATAAGATAAAGCCCCAAACAGTAAGTCAGAACTAATGTATCTTTCCAAATGGAGCAGAATAAATGGCTCAGAACCAAGCAAATTAATTAGAACACTGCATAGGACAGGGAATTCCCTGTGTTGAAACCAATCTACAGATCATTTCTAATCCCCTGAAGAGTAAGCTGAGAGGTACTGGGGAGAGCAAACGCACTATATTTCATGGAATAGAAACAGCTAACCGTATACACAGTTCACCATTACTTCGGTGCAGTGCAAAGTGCCATATCAAATTCAAAGAGAAAAAGGTTTACTTGTGTGCATACTTCACGCAGAGAATATATATGAACATCAAAGAGCACTCGTATGAGGAATAAACAAATACTATACAGTATATATCTTCAAAAAACTTGGACATAGCGATTGTCATAGAGACATATAAACAATACATGCCTAGTTAAATGTTCAAATTTAGACAAAATAGGTAAGTTTTAAAATAATACATATATCTTTGTAAACAATACAGTCAGACTCCATCCAAACCACCCTTACATAATGGTATCTGTCACGTAAAAGTATACTATCTATCCTATAATTTATCCAAAAAGTGGGAAGAACACTTCATGGAAGTTTATAAATTTGTTTTTGTTCCCTCTAAGTTTGAATACAACAGAGAAATAATAAACGAAAGGAAATTAATTTAAATGGCTATTCCCTTTCTGGAAGGTGGCAAAACATAAACAGGTCACTGTAGCAACAGACAGATAAAATACATGAGAAAGAGATATCTACATGTGCACCATTAAAGTCTCTCCTGAGAAAAACTTTTCATAGATTTAATCATACAAGTTGTCAATCCCTGATATTTCCTCTTTTAGCTGTTTTGGTTCCAGACATAAAGATGAACCAAAGTCAAAGACTTTTCACATGAACTGTATTTGTAGATTATGCACCCAAAGGAATAAACAGACATGAAGGATGAACTTCCAACTCAACTATGCAAACACTAACATGTTAGGTGGATTTTTAAAAACTAGACTGAACTGTAACGTAGTTCTCCAGTTGTGGTATAATATATTTTTAGATGATACTTTCACAAAACAAAAACTAGTAATGGCAGAAAAATGATTTCCCACCAAGAAGGCACTGGTCCCCCTAGAAATAAGCCCAATCTAAACTGACACATTTCCTTTGATTGTTGTAGAATTTTTCTTCTTTAAACTTTCAATGTAGTGGCATAGCTTCACGGCTGTCCCCAGCTTCAGCCCCGTACAACTCATCATCATGTCAGTGGTGAGTCATAGCAGGGCCTTCCCATCAATTTCCTACAGAGAGAAGGAAATTGTACTAATTAATGTTGCTTTCATCTTTCATCAGAAAGAGGGTACTTCTTTATATACAAGAACATGTAAAACAAACTAGAGAGCAGCTCATTCCAGACGTCTGTTCTTGGAATATGAATCTTCCTTATGAAAACTATTAACAATATAATTTGGACAGTGACGCATCATTTGACAACTTATAAATTCACTTTAAATGTTAAGAAAAAGGAAATTTAACCTAATAATTTAAAACATGAACTGTGTTAAACTGCCTAATATTAATAACTGTGTGTTGAGTAGAATACTACATATCTCCAACAAAGAGGAAAAAGTATAAATGGTAGAAATGAATTTCAGACACTCAACTTTCTGAGCAGGGCTGGCAATGAGAGTATATCCACATCAATGCAAATGGTGAGTGTGCTCTAAAGAGCTGTCTCGATGTTGAAACCCAGTTAGTTGTCTGAGGCTAATTAGGTACTAAAACTAATTACTGACTTTCCTACCATACTGAAAATGGTACATCAGACATGTGGCCAGTCATTTTATTCGTTAGGACACACTGTCAAAATATTACTTGATACTCACGAGGCATCCTCCTAAAAGTCCTTGTTATCCTAATGGACCAACTTCTGTTGCTGCAGCGTATCATTTGGTCGTCACAAGTGCCAGGTTAAAAATAAGCCTTTACTTAATCATGTATCACTGTCTGAAAAGACCTGAAATCCCTTATGACACCACCTGTGTGAGGCAACTTCTATACTTTTTCTACTAAGTAAAACTAGAATCACAAAAACAACAACAGAACTTATAAGAATGTAGCCCGTGATGTTTCTTGGTAGGCAGGAGGGTATCAGCATCACAAATTGTGAATAACCATATAAGATTAACAGAGCCAGATGGAGTCAGTTGCTGGATTCACTGGGTATCATAAAAAGAAGGCCACCCTGTTACAGCTTGTGGTCTCCCCCTCCTCCTCATGGACCTGGGGCTGAGCTGGGAGCAGGTGTGTGTGTGGATGGGGAACCCTTGTTATCTGTCATGGCAAAAGGGCGGTACACCTGAGGGTGGCGAAGCTGTATCGTCACCTCTTGAGAACTTGAGACCCTATAGTATAGTAGGCACTTGCACACCCATTGAAAGAACAGATCACTAACCTACCATTTAAGGATCTAACCTTTCTCACATATGGAAAAATCGGTTGATAGGGAGCCCCTACCATTCACACGACTCAGTATCCAACAGAAAGTCCTGCACAGAGGTCATTCAAAGGCATTACGGTAGGGAAACTGGAGAAAAAGATACATTACATCACGCCTGAAGAGGTTGCCGAGGGGGCCTAATGTCTGAGGATCTGTATGTTGCAGAAACAGGATCACTTCATCGACGGACCAGGCTGAAGGGTCCTCAGAGACACAGGGCTCAGGATCCAGGGGTGAACTTGTAGCTTCAATGGGGAGAAGGAAAGACAAGTCATACTTGACCCAATCATTATGCTGAAAGAAGAGATATTATTAGATAGGGAGTAACGGTCTCATTCCTCGAATCTTCTGTTAAGTACCCCAACAAGGACTCAGGACTCCAACTGCAAAATCTGGTGAAGGCCTGTATAAAGATGACGTAAAGGATGCCTGGCGTCCCATCTGACCTCCCTGAAACAACAGAAGCAGCTTCACAGGTTACCTTGAATCCTCCACATAAAAGGCACTCAACAAATGTTAGTTATCATTACGAACGTCACCTAAAAACATCCCTCCAAAGAAAACACACAGCTTCCACTCTCTTACATCAAGGATGTGGATGAATATGGTTACATAGTGTGATTTGTAATATGTGTCACTTCAGACTCACCAAAACCAGAAGGGACGCACATAGATGTTGCAGTATGTTCGTTCCTCAGGAAGACTGAGTGAGTCTTCATTTCAGGGGTATAAACTGAACTGGAGCCTTTCTGGGTCAGCAGGGCTGCAGTTCCTTCCCCGGGAGCTGGGACATTTGGAACGATGCTGTTGTTCTTAATTGCCCCTGGGCTAGTATAGGAGGGCATTAAAGAAGTGCCCGGCAGAGGGTTATCAGGCACGATAGAAGGCTGATATGGATTTGCAGACAAGCGTCGAGGACTCAGGCTGCAGAACATCTTCACTCCTTCTGCTCCTGCTCCATGAGCAGTGACTCCTGACCTGTTTTCTGGGAGTCCTCCGACCAATTAAACACCTCTTCAGGGATGCTCTGGTAATCATTCTCCCACCTGCACACTGGGGAAGTTGGGATATAGTTTTAGTGGTTGGAGAATGAACTGGGAGACCCCTTCTTCCTCATTTTCTCGAATTTACCTCTTTCAGACAGCTGGTACTTATAATTTCTCAAAGCATATCCAAATGGCTTCTGAAATGACACATACCCAACAAAAAACAACGGTGAGTGAAAAAGGAAATAAAATTGGTACATACACATTAATATTTATTTTCCGTGCAACATTGCTTTGTATTAGTAAAAATAAAGGCTCTATTTTGATTATATAATGAAGTTTTATGCCTCTCCAACTGTACATTGTAATTGTACTTCAGACATTATAGTTAGAAACATAAAAATGCTCACTGTCATACATTTCTCTGACCTAAACTTCAGCATTCTTCCAACAAAATCTTCGTTCGCCATCCGCTACTAAAGCAAGTATCGATCAGCCTTGCTAATCTCACAAAGTTACTAGTTCTCTATCAATTGTAGCAGATTGGCAATTTTAGAAACCTGAGGTTTTTCAGAGTTGTGAGGATAATTTTTAGAACACTTTCGCGAGGTTGACTCAGTGCTTCCTCCTTGAGATGTTCGATTTTTGAAACCTTTCCAAGAATGACATCAAGTTTCTTGTCCAGGTTTCCAATTGCTTCATATACACCCTATTATAATACAAGGTATTAGTAGTTCCTATTTAAAAAGAAAAGTTACATATGTGAAAACACCATTAAGCCATGGCCGGTCTGCGGCTCACTATGAGGGTGTGGTGATGATAACACCAAGGCCGTGGGTTCGGATCCCTATATACGGATGGCCGCTGCGCTCAATGGCTGAGCGTGGTGCAGACCACACCAGGCCGAAAAAGTGACTATTCATTCTCTTAATGGAGAACCTACCTTGAGTAAAAAGCACACAGACACACACACAAAACACCAAAAAGAAAAAAAACCCAAACAAACAAAAAACCTAAAAGATCTGACCACATAAAAATGTAACATCAGTTTCTTTAAAGACAAACTAAAAATGAAACAACGAGATAAAGCATTGCAACAAAAATGGAAAAAAAGATGAATAGTTTCTACTAGAAGAGCTCTTACATGTTAGTAAGAAAACACTAAGAACCTAGAAAAAAATCAGTACAGAACCTGAACTGCTCATCAACGGAAAACATGCCAATGGCCAGAAAATATGTACCACCTCATTAATAATCAAAGGGATGAAATATTAAAATAATAAAGGTTTCCCAATCTGAGATTGCTTTTCAAAATGTACTGATAATAATATGGGAGTGAAACAGACATTCTCAACTGCTGGTCTAACACAAAATATTATCATCTTTCCCGAACCAGATGCATACAGCAATTAACCTTAAAAATGCTCATCCTCCCTGACTTGGTAATGCCATTTAATCTACGCTATGCAAAAAATGAGAGATTCCATTGACGCTATGTGTAGACCTGGATATAATCTAAACATTCCACAGGGGACTGCTACAGAAATTACCCACACATCCAAAAGATAAGCCTGCTGCCACTGAAAATGACGATTTAAGGAACCTTTAAGGAAACGGGAGAATGCTCACCATACAATTTAAATTTAAAAAGATACACACATATTATACCAGTTAGTGGTTATTAGAGATGATTTTTCTTCCATATGCTTTTCTGTATTTTTAGATGAGTCTGAAGTATTTTTCTGAGGTTAAAAAAGCAGTGGGGAAGGGAGGAGAAAAACCAAGCTCACTTGTCCTTAATTTCCTGTTTTAAACGTAAAATATATTTCTGAAATATATATATATCACACTGAAAACACATTGAGCTCGTTCTACTCCTGAGTGTTAATCCAAATATAAAATGTACTAACAAATAGTTGCGGCCCCAATTAAATACTCATACGTTTCAATATATTTTCAATAAGAAATTTTTCATTTCCCAAACTACTCTACAGTAAGCAGTACACTTCATATTTGCTATGTGGCGTCAATGTCTTTCTTCATCCAAACGTGAGTATTACAAAACCACTTAATTCAGGAATCTGTAAACCAGATTTATAAAACAAGCCTAATGTTACAAAAAGTTGTTCATTATTTAAATGTCACCCACTCCCTATCTTAATGTCAGGTCAATAAATTATTTGAATAGGCTCCTTTCAGGTTAAAGAGTTCCACAGGAATTCACCAATACAATCTACATATCATACTATTTGTAAAACCCCAGCCCTGGATTAATTTAAATGTTACAGGTTACACTTGTAAAAGCTATGACACAAAACTGCCTTCACGGGATCCCCTGAGCGCATCCAGTACACCCCGATCCTTAAACGTCTGGTACAGCGTTTGGCGCCGTTCATCCCGAGTCAACACATCAAAGTCGGGGGGCATGGTGGACTGCAAGAGAAAACGGTTACGGGTGACCAGAGGGGACGCGAATTCCTAAACACAGACCAGTGGGCTCCGGGGAAGCCCTAAGAAGTCTAGCGGGGAAAGGGGCTTTAACGAACACAAACGAGTCTTCACGTCTGCCTGTCCGCGAGGAGCGGCGGGTGTTACGTACCTGAGCCGTCGCCACCAGGGATCAGCTTCCTCCCGAGCCCGCCCTGCCCGTCCCACCCTGGCCCAGCCCGGCCTCTGTCCCGGCGGTTCGGGAGGAACAGGGGGGTTAAACGCTCTCTCACGCACCCCGAACTAGGAACTCTGCCAGAAGCGCGCACGTCCTTTCTCCGTGCTTCTGAAGGGAGGACGGGGCCGTGACCCAGGCGCGACTCTCAAAGGCGGAAGGTGGCGGAAGGTGGCGGAAGGTGGCGGAAGGTGGCGAGAGAGCGCAGAACAGAGACTCTCACAACCCGGTTCCCATCCAGCTCCCAGACCAGGCAAGCCAAAGAAAACCGCCCTCCTGAGGGGCACTAAGGCGCATGCGCACGGCTGCACAACAACGACCGGTAGCCTCATCCAGATATCGCGAGAGCGTACTGTCAAAGGGTGCGAGATTTGTGCCGTTCGTTCCAGATGCAGCTGCTGAGCGCTTTGCGTCAGCGCAGTGGTTAAGGGGGTGGTTTTGTGGTCGGCGTGTCGCTGCAGGTACCGAATGGAGAGAGTTGGGGACGGGTGCTCTAGCTCCTCGGGGGATGACCCAGCCCGTGCGTGAGGAGGATGTCGGCCGTGTATCTCCATCCCACCCCGGCTTGGGATAGCTGAGCCGGATCCGGCCAGCCCGCGGCCGCCTGACTCAGGCACAGCCCAGCGGGTCAGTCCACACCGCGTTTGGACCTGCAAACGCCCACCCTCTGGGGGGCTTTGCTGCCCTTGCCCTGCTTTCACTACGTCATTCAGCTAACCCAGGGTTTCTTCACCGCAGCATGATTGCCATTTGGAGCTGGAAAACTCGTTGTAGTAGGAGGCCGCCATGTGCAGGGTAGGATTTTTAGCAGCATCCGGGTCGCTACCTCGTAAATGCCGGTAGCACCCCGCCCTCAAGTGTGACAGGCAAAAATGTCTCCAGAAAGGTTGCCAGGTGACCTGTGGGAGGCAAAATCGCCCCTGGTTGACATCTACGGAGCTGAACTTTTTACAGTACCCATCGTTGTGTGCTGAGGAAGATAAAGAAAGGTGAGTCTGGTCCCCAAGATGCTTAAATGCAATTCGAAAGAAAAGGCATCGGTCTCACAGAAGCAGTGATAAAATCATTACAGCCAGAGAACTGGACAAGAACTAAGACGCATTATAGACTGGGTAAATAGTTTAGAAAAAGGAATGGTGGTTGAAGCTGGACGTGATCAAGGACATCTGCATGGAAAAAGTGTAAGTTTATCAGGGCCTTGCTGGGTAGGACTTAGATGTTGTGCAGAAAGGAAAGCATCGCAGGAAGCGGGGAAATGAGCGAGGGAAAGAAATGTCGGGACCCTCTTGGGGGCAATGAGGAATCTGCCCTGACTCCAAAGTTGTGTGCTGGGGACATAAGGTGTGTAAGTCCTATGAAGACAAAATTGGGGTAGTGTGAGCCTTGTGCACAGAGCTGAAGAACAGTATGATGAGTTTGATCCTTGGCTGTGAAAAGCTTGAAGTATTTACGAGGAAGCAAGAGTGACAGGACTTCATAGAAGGTGGAGAACCCGTAGGGTTTTTTTTGTTTTTAATTTAATTTTATTTTGTCAATGTACAACGTGGTTGATTATTGCAGCCCATTACCGAAACCTCCCTCCCTCCTGCATCTCCCTCTCTCTCCTCCCTGCCAACAACCTCATATCTGTTCGCTTGTCGTGTTGACTTCAATGAATTGTAGTTGTTGTGTCTTCTTCCTTCCCCTCCCCAGTTTATTTGTGTAGTCGTTTATTTATTTTTAGCTCCCACAAAATAGTGAGAACATGTGATATTTCTCTTTGTGTGCCTGACTCGTTTCACTTAATATAGTTCTGTCTAGGTCAATCCATGTTGTTGTAAATGGCAGTATTTCATTCTTTCTATAGCAGAGTAGTATTCCATTGTTTAGATATACCACGTTTTCCGTATCCACTCATCTGATGATGGACGTTTGGGCTACTTCCAACTCTTAGCTATTGTAAATAGTGCTGGTGTGAACACTGGAGAACAGGTATTCCTTTGACTTGATGATTTCTATTTTTCTGGATATATTCCCAGCAGTGGGATAGCTGGGTCATATGGTAGATCTATCTGCAATTCGGAGAAGGGACAGGAGCCATGACGGCCCATTTCAGGGTGTGACTTTGGAACCTGGGCCCTCCTCATCGCAGACGCTGACCCCACCCGAACTGGCACAATTGCCTAGGGGGTCCCTGGCCAAGCAGTACAGACCTCGGCCTCCAGGACGCTTAGGTAAAGCTAAGGCAGGCCAGGGAGCGCCCCACTCAAAGTCAGAGCCCTCTGCCTCCTACCGCCTGCCTCTGCACATGTTCCCCACAAGAAAACAGTTTTATGTGAATATTCGGAGTCTCATATACACTCATTAGTGACACATCCATGTTCTTTCCAGTCAGGTTTTCATCCTTGTTTAGGAATATGGATTAATAAACCAAAAGGAAATTGGAAAAAGAGAATTGAGGGCAAAGTTCAGGGCTTCTATTTTGTTTTCAAGAAGTGCCAAAGGCCTATTCGTGATATCCAAGGACCATTGCAGCTACTACAGCAAAAGAAAAGGTGTACTTGCAGAGCTATGTTCTCATTAACCCAACTACACTGCACAACCCACGACACCACTTTCCATCCAGCTTGAGCTCTTATGTACTTCCGGAGAAAAAGGCTAGTCTTCCATTCACCTAGCACTAGAACTGACTTAAAAAGCAAATATTGCTAACCATTAAAAAAGAACCAGATGCTACAGGGCTTTTGATTTTCAAAAAATCCAACAGTGACACACCGTGGACTAGATACAAACCACTTGATCACCTATCTTTCTTTCTTTGAAAAATGTTTTTCAGATTTTTATTTTTTATTATTAGCATATTCATTCATACAAATTGTGATATGTCATTATGCCCTTTACCCAGCCTCTAAATTACCCTGAAATATTTTTATGGGAGAAGGGAAGGTATAAATAAATAAACAGTTAATAACTATTATATTTCAATATAATAACTCTTTATTCAAAGGATGAATTATGGACTGTAAGAATAATGTTAATATAATCATACCGAGTCGATATCAATGTCTTTGTTTGAAAATACATGAAAAAATAAATTCCTGAATTAGACCTGCATTATGAACATATTAGGAAAAAAATTATATGAAATTCTAATACAGATTAATATTTATAAACACAATATTACTATTTTACCCTCGTAGAGTGCTTCATGCTTTCCAAAGTGCCTTCACATAATTATGGCGGAAACCATGACACTTGATGAGCAAGTAACATCCCCAAAGCTGAAACTAGTGGGACTGATAGAAGTGGAGAATTAATTGCCTTTGTTACTTATGTGGCAGTAGTATCCACACCCTTACATAAGGATTTTCTGTTCAGCCAAATTATATGTACTTTAATACTCTATTTTATTTAACTTCAGAGATCAGGAAACATGGCCAAATGTCACAGTAATATAAAACAGTACAACCACTTCAGAAAACTGTTTGGCAGTTTCCTGTAAAGTTAAACTCTCATCTACCCCATCACCCCATACTTTCCCTCTCAGGTATTTGCCCAAATTAAACGTAAAAATAAGTTCACAAGGAGACTTCCATAAGCATATTCATAGCCACCTTACTCATAAGAGCCCAGAACTGAAAACAACCCAAATGTCCATCAGAAGAAGAATGGATCAACCCACTATGGATATTCATACAGCAGAATACCACTCAGCAATAAACAAGAGTGAAATATTGATACTACAACATGAATCTCCAAAACATTATCCTAAGGAAAAGAGACCGTGACACAAAAGAGTACGTGCAGTATGATTCTATTTATATGGAGTTCTAGAATAGGCAAAATTAAACTAGGAGGAAAGAATATCGGAATGTTATTACTCCCAAGGTTAATATAGATGGGGACCTGCTGGCAAGAGGCATGAGGTAACTGTCTGGGGTGTGGGAAATGTTTGTTATCTTGGTGGTGTATAGGTGTACGTATTTAGCAAAACTCATTAAACTGTATACTTAAGCTCTGTGCTTTTCAGTGGATGAAATTAAACTCAATTGTACAAGAAGAAATATAGCAGAATGAAAAAACCCAACCAAAGTTTTCACTTTAATATACAAACCGTATTATTCTCCTTTACAGTAGATGGTTGTCCTGTTCTGTTCAGTGGGATAAGCTCAACTGAGTGGGGGTTGTATCTTAAACTGCTTGGCTACCCTGGACTCCTAAACCTTCAGCTCTGGTAAATCAACACATAAAATAAGTTATTTCACGCACTTAGGACCATCATAAACTTAGTATGGATATGCTCTCAGAATGCTACGTCAAATTGTAGCCATGGTTGAACTTTTGAGAATGGAAAAACAAGAATTCTTCCATTAGTGGTTTAGAATAAGTCTTTAAAACTTGAAGGGTTATATTGCCTGTGAGCAGGAGTAAGAATCAAATCAAACACAATTCTAAATTGTGAAGCGAATGCTTTGCCACTTAAGGTCTACAAGGTCAATGCTGGAAACAGTTGAACAAGAGAACACAATGGCTAACTACTTCAGTAAAGAATTTCAGGACGGCTTTCTCTGAGGGAGGCAGCACGCCTCCAAAATGTAAACCAGAGGTCTATTCTGAAATGGGCTCCTGCCATTGTGCGTACTGGACACCACCTCCTCGGCTGTCTGGTGAAAACCAGTTGAGATTATCTCTAAGATCGAGTTCAGGTCTAAAATTACGATTGCCTTGTTAGTTAAATTTTATATGAAATCTAAATAAATGGATGTGAAATATAAGCCAAACAATCTAGAATTATGAGGGTTCAGTTATGGCTCTCAGTCATTTAACTAGGGAACTAGGTATTGACCTCAAGAATATCGTATTATATTGTGTGGTAGAGGTTGGATTTCAATGGCTGCATCGCAGTTACTGGGAGGGGCATGTTAATGAAAGAGCTCATTCGCTTTATCCATCCTGAGCCACAGCAGTAACCAGAGGCACAAATAAGGAATTCAGGTGTTATCTCTTTCCTGTTTCCCTTTCATTCCATAGTAGAGAGACTGGTAACCGAAGGCCCGAAAGGAAAAAATCAAAAGGAGATAAAGAAAATGGGAGGATAAACTCTCGAGTTAGATGAACGCAGACTAATGTGTATAACATTTTCAAGTTATACAATACCTCTAATTTGAGCCGTAACTTCAACCAAATCTTATTTAAAAAACAAACAAACAAACAAACAAACAAAAACTTTGGGTTTTCTTCTGGCTATGAAACTAATACAAGCTATAAGTAATTAAATTGTGGTGTGTTCAAACAAAGGAAGTATCATAGCAATGAGAAGAAACGGCCTGCTGCTGCACACAACAAGGATGAAACTCACAAGCAAAACACTGAGTAAAGAAAACAGCCACAAAAGATAATATAGTGTATGATTCAATTGATAGAAAGCTAAAAAAGAGGCCAAAGCCATGTATGGTGGGAAAAGCTAAGGTAGTGATGACCTCGCAAGGGAGTAGAGACTAGAAGGCGATCAAAGTTGATTCTGGAAAGCTTATAACCTTGTATTTTTGGGTATGGGTGCTGGTTATGTATGTCTATTAGTTTGAAAGTTACTTAAGCTGTATATTTATGATTAGTGCATATTTTTGTATGTGATAGACTTTTATAAAAGAATTACCTAAAAATATTAAGCTCTTTACAAAATATTCAGAATCTAAATAAAATATCACCAACAAATATCACAGCATTTCGATATACTTCCTTTTCTTTTGCATACGCCATATGTATTTTGTCTCACTCGAATCAACTGTACATATATATTGAACAATTTTGTATGTCATTTATACTTTTTAAAAGATTTTTAAATGCATGCATAATATTTCATTTTACAGATATCCACAGGTTATGTTATCTGTTTTCTATTGTGGGATATTTATATGGCTCCCAAGTTTTCACTATTTTGATAGAATGCTGTGTACACATGCTCCTCAACCTACAAAAGGGTTGCATCTGGATGAACGCGTGGTAAGTTGGAAATATCACGTCAGAAATGCATTTAATACTTGTACACCTCACCTACCGAACATCGTAGCTTAGCCTCGCCTACTAAACATGCTCAGAACAGATAGGCAAAATCATCAAACACAAAGCTTACTTGATAATAAAGTATTGCTTATCTCATGTCACTTATTGAATACCGTACTGAATGCATATGGCTTTTGCACCATTGTAAAGTCAAAAAACTGTTGTGAGACCACTGCAAATCAGGAACTGTCTGTACACATTCAGGTGCCAATATTTCTGTACACCTCTGAATATTTCCTCATAACAGATATCTAGAAGAAACACCAGATCAAAGGCTATGACCATTTGGGGACTCCTGGTAGGTGCTGCCAAAATGACCAAAACAGTTATACTACGTTACATTGTGAGAGAAGTGCAATGCAATGGTTTTTCTCCATTATCACCTTTACTCACATTATCTCTTTTAAAAATTGCTAATTTGATTGAAGAAATCTTAAAGTTTGTTAATTTGCATTTCTCACACCATGAATTCAGTTGACTTTTTCCGATGTTTTCTACCCATCAGTATTTCCTGTTCTATGACTTGTTATTTTTTTTGTGTGTCCCCTGTTCCCTTCCCCATTGGGGTTTCCCTGTTTTCTGTCTGATTAATGTGAGATCTTGCTATCTTAGGGATAATAACCCTTTAAAATGTGTAATTGCAACAAATGCTTTTCAAAGGCAGAGGTGTGATTTTGAAGTCTGATGTCTTTCACATACGGAAGGGTTGTTTGTTTTTATTTCATTCAAATTCATTAATATTCCTCGTGATTCCTTCAAATGCTTTTCGACTCGGTCTTTCACTTGGATGAGAAAAACATCCAGCCATATTTTCTTCCAGTTTTTCCATACTTGTATTTATTCGATATTCGACTCTTTAATTGATCTCAAAATTATTTAAGTGTATGTTGTGAGATGAAATCAAATGTGTCCCCCACCAATAGTTAAGCATTTGTCCCAGCATGATTTACTCCCCATCTTTCCCAAATGAATGTAATATATTATGTGAACTCTAAACGTTTTGCTGAGTTTCCTGTCAGACTATTTTAGAACTAGAGCCACAATATCTTAAAATTGTACCTTTCAAATGTTTTAGTATTTGATATGGTAAATCACCAATGTCCCATAAACAGGTTTTTCCAAGATTTTTAAAGCTACGCTAAAGAACTTTATCACGCCCAAGAATAATTTGTGTTTCTCCACTTACCAAAGACTTATTTTATAACTCCACACTAAGGTATTCGTACTTCTTTCATACACGTTCTGTTAATTTTACTCATTTATTCCTTAGAATTTTTTTTGGTAGCCATTATCAATTGGGTGTAGTTTTCTAAGTGCCTGATGCAAGTATATGAGAAAACTACTTGTCTTTATAGCTCTTTAAAAATTTAGCCAGACTGACTAAAGTAGAAAAAGAAAAATCTCAACAGACAAACCTATAACTAGAGATAGAAACAGTAATCACAAACCCCCCAACAAAGAAAAGCCCAGGACAAGATCGCTTCACAACTGGATTCTAAGAAACATTTAAAGAAGAATTAATATCGATCCTTCTCAAACTCATCCCATAAAGTTGAAGTGGAGGGAAGTCTTCCTAACTCATTCTATGAAGCCAGAACTACCGTGACTCCAAAGCCACATAAAGACATCACAAGAAAAGGAAATTACGGCCCAGTTTCCCTTATAAATACAGATGTAAAACTCCTCAACAAAATTATAGCAAATCTAATCCTACAGCATATTAAAAGGATTGTTCACCAGGACCAAGTGGGGTTTGTCCCAAGAATGCAATGGTGCTTCAACATAAGAAAAACAATCAATGTAGTATATCATATTAAGACAATGACAAAAAAAATCAATATCTCAATTAATGCAGAAAAGGCCTCTGACAAAACCCAACACCATTTTTTGATAAAAAATTATTAGCAAACTAGGAATAGAGGAAAATTGCATAATCTGAAAAAAGGTATTTCTGAAAAACCCACAGCTAACACTATTCCCAGTGGTGAAAGACTGAAAGCATTCCCCCAAAGCTCAGGACCAAGACAAGGATGCCCACTTTCACCACTGCTACTCAGCATTGCACTGAAAACCCTAGCCAGAACAGTCAAGGACAGAAAGGAACAAGGCATCCAACTTGGAAAGGAAGAGGTTAAACTATCCCTATTCACAGATGACATGATCCCCTGTATAGAAAATCCGAAAGGATCCACAGGAAAGCTACTAGAGCTGATGGACCAGTGCAGCAAAGATGCTGGGTACAAGATCAATACACAGAAATCAGTTGTGTTTCTACATATCAGGAATTAACCTTCCAAAGGGAAATTAAGAAAGCAATTCCATTTACAATACCATCTAAAAGCAGGAAATACTTGGGAATAAATCGCTCCAAGGAGGTGAAAGAATGCTACACTGAAAACTACAAAACATTGTCAAAAGAAATTAAAGAAGACCTACATGAACGGGAAAACAATCCGTGTATGGATAGGAAGACTTAATGTTGTGAAGATGGCAATACTACACAAAGCAATCTACTAATTCCATGCAACCCCTGTCAAAATGCCAACAGCCTTTTCTGTGGCATTATTTTTCTGTTTTACATTTGGCAACGATTTCACAGATAGGACACCAAAACATAGGCAACAAAAGAAAACAATAGTTAAACTGGAGTTAATCAACATTAAGAACTTTTGTGCATTAAAGGACACTATAGAGAAAAGACAAAGACAATCTACAGAATGGCAGAAATTATTTGCAAATTATATGGCTGATAAAGGATTAACATCAAGATCATGAAGGACCCCGAAAACGGAAGAACAGAAACTGAATAACCCAATTCAAAAATAGGCAAGGAACTTTATGCACATTTCTCCAAAGAAGATCTACGAATGGGCAATCAGGATGTGAGAGGATGCTCAGCATCATTCGTCACTATGGAAATGCAAGCCAAACCCACAATAGATACCACTTCACATCTACTAGCATGGTTATAAGTTTGAATAATATATAATACAACAAGTGCTGATGAGCATGTAGAAAACCCAGAACCCTTGTGAACTGCTGGTAGGAATATAAAACGGTGAAATTGCTGTGGAAAACACCATGGTTCTTCCTCAAAAATTAAACAGAATTATCATATGATGCAGCAATTTCACTTCTAGGTAAATGCCCACAAGAGTTGAAAACAGGAACTCGAGCAGATATTCATACAATGTTCAAATTGCCCAATAGATGGAAACAACGCAAATTTCTAATAGCAGTGGAACTGATCAAACAAGTGTGGTATATACACACAATGGAATATTATTCAGTCTTTAAAGAGAAAGGAAATTCTGATAAATGCCACAGAATGGATAGACCCTGAAAACATGCTGAGTGAAATAAGCCAGACACAAAAGGAAAACTATTGTACGAATCCACATATATCAGGTACTTGGAATAGGCATAATCATAGAGAAGAAAACGTTACCAGGGGCTGGGGTGCGGGGGGCAGTTATTGTTTAATGAGTACAGAGGTTAGGTTGGAGATGATGGAAGGGTTTGGGTATAGCTAGCAGTGATAGTTATACAACATTGTGAATGTGTTTAATGACTCTGAATAGTACACTTACAAATGGTAAAATTTATGAATATTATGTTATGAATATTTTATTTAATAAGAAATGTGGCCTAACTACCTTTACAGAAATCTCTTAGTCTTAGTTTTTTCCATCGGTCAGATAAAAGAGATCGGACTATAATAATTACTTCTCTGCATCCTCTTCTTTTGGCTAAAATTGGTCTTTCCACACTAATATCTTTAGATATACTGCAGTCACTTTAACAACTCCTTAGTTTTCCATCATTGCAGTTAAGCCATAATTTATTTATCCAGCCCCTAATTCATGGATATTCAAGCTGCTTCTAAATGTTTACTCTTGCAAAGAACACTGCTGAACCATCTTGCATTTCTGCAACTAGTTCTATGGGATAAATTCCTAAAAGTAGAAATGGTGGGTCAAAGGGTATCCACCTTTGAAAATTCTCCTCTAGATCTTTTCCACTAAGAGACAGCTGTTGGAGGCAGCCAGATGTTCTAGAACACATTAAGGGAGTATCCTGCTGGTCTTGCGTAGAGTGATAAAACCAGAATAGATAAGAGGTAAGAAATGACTTTTTGGCAGCAGTCAGATCAGGTGTCAGCAAATGACAACCTGTGCACCAAGTCGACATCGCACCTGTTTTTGTATAGTCCACAAGCTAAGAATGTGGGGGGGGGTTATTTGTTTACATTTTTTAATGATTGAAAAAAAAGAATGTTTCATAAAATGGAAAAATTATAGAAAATTTAAATTTCAGTGTCCATAAAGGTTTACTGAAACACAGCCACACCCATCTGTTCCCATTTCAGCTGTTTTTGCGCTTCAAAAGCAGAGTTAAACACTTCAGACAGAGACCTTACAGTCTGCAAAGCTTAACGTACTTACTCTCTGGCCCCTTCCAGAAAGTTTACGAATCAATCTCCAACCTAAGCAATAACATTTCGATGTTTCTAAAAGTATGAAAACCTAATCTCTAAGCAAATAGAACAGAACAAATTGTCATAAAGCTGCTGAAGAAATATTCCAAGGGGTATGTGGAAGTGAAAACACAAATGGTTTCACATTTCTTTCATAACTGTGGTTGGGAAGCAACTCTGGGAAGGATAAATAGCTCTAGCAGTTCTGGTTGCAGGTCTCAACTTTGCATGAATTCTTTTGAGGTCTGATGTAATTGGTATTAGGTTTTTAACTTGAAATTCTGATGGTTTATTGCTAGGATGTAGTAAAGTGATTGGCTTTTGGGTATTAACATTGTGTCTTGCAAAATCGCTTACTAGTTCCAGGAGATTTTTTTTGATTTTTTGAGACTTTCTACCTAGATAATCGTGGCATCTGCTCTCCGGACTCTTGACATGACCTGTTATTCCTAGACGTTCAACTTTAGCTTTCCACTTTTGCTTGGCCACCAAATAGTGATAATTATAGTTGACCGATATGAATAATTTCAGAGACAGAGCATGCATTGTCCACAACCTTTTCTGAGGCTGTTTCCCCAAAGAGCGAAAAGAGAAAAGGGCACATGCGAAAGATGAAGTGAAGAGTAAATGCAAGCACAACCAAACTCTGGGGTATTACCACAAAACTTAGCCCTCTGCTCTCCACTTATTAATGTAAAGTTTATCGGGGTATTTCAGGAACTCACTGCAAATGGGAACCAGAGAGCAAAAGTTTGCCCGAAAGAAATTTAACAAAGTTACAGTATGACATTCGGGATGCCAGCTGATAAGTTATCACTGCGGCCTTCAAAATTTGGTTGTATACTCACCATCTCATCAATAATCTCTCTTTCAGAATCTTCTATTATGATGACATCATCATCATCAATTCTACTGTCGCAGTCGTCTCCAACAGTTACAACTATATAATCTAAGAATAAGCAAAGAGAAAGTTTAGTTTGGAAACCACATTAAATAAATAGTTTCTTGAAGAAACTACCTTCTAAAGTTATGGATTGCTTAAAAATCATATTTTAGCTGGAAAAATTACATCAAGTGTTTTTAAATCTATAGTCAGTATAGGTTAGCTAACAAATGAATTGTTTAGTATAAAGCTTTGAGATACATATACAGGTGTGTATGTATGTATGTATGTATGTATGTATGTAAACACATGCAGAGTAATATTTCTACTAGTTTCAAATTTGTAAAGCAATGAATTTATTCTCAGTTAAGAATTGTGACCACCTGGGCCACTCTCCAACGCGTTCACTGATATGCTTTAACTTGTAAATGATGCAACTGGTGTTACATAGCAACACTTGTGATGCCCATGAACTTCCGAACTTATGCTCTAAAAATTAGTACTAATAGTTAAACTGGTTAAAGATGCAGAAATAAAATGCAAAAGTAAATGTTGTTATAAAGCAAATTCAATTTAATTTGAATCTGAGAGACCTTGAAATAGGTAACCACAAATAAACGATGTGAAATATCTACTCAGTAAACCATTTTCATACGTATGTAAAACAACCCAGTAGGCATAATATCTGATATCTACATAAGATTATTTAATCAAGTTGGCCTGGAAAAGAACATGTTTAAACTTGAACTATTTACTCACAAGATCACGTTTCCACTGCATGATAACTTGGATTCACTATACTTATTCCAAATGGACCAAAGCAGAAGAATAAGGTAATTAGCAAGTGTGAGTGGTATGTGATGGCGCGAATATGATACTAAATTAGATATCACATAATGAAGTTTCCAATTTTACCTTTGGGCCAGAGACATCAACCCTTTCCCCTTGTTTTCTTTACATTCTCTTTTCTTTTTTAAAAAATTTTACTTTGTCGATATACAATGTGGTTGATTATTGTGGTCCATTACCGAAATCTCCCTCCGTCCTCCCTCTCCTCCCACCCACCCAACAATGTCCTTTCTTTTGCTTGTATCAACTTCTAGTAATTGTAGTTGTTATGTCTTCTTCTCCCCCCCACCCTGATTTTTTTTTTGTGTGTGTGTGTCTGTGTGAATTTATTGTTTATTTTTAGCTCCCACCAATAAGTGAGAACATGTGGTATTTCTCTTTCTGTGCCTGAGTCGTTACACTTCATATAATTCTCTCAAGGTCCAACCCTGTTGTTGCAAATGGCGGTATTTCATTCTTTTTTATAGCTGAGTAGTATTCCATTGTGTAGATGTATGACATTTTCTGTATCCACTCATCTGATGATGGACATTTAGGCTGGTTCCAACTCTTGGCTATTGCAAAGAGTGCTGCGATGAGCATTGGTTTCCCCTTGTTTTCTAACCCATAACGTGTGCAGTTGGGTTTGAAGAGCCACTGTGAATGCTACTGAAGAGTCTTAATGGGGGTGGGGGTGTGGCATGGGGAATGGAACATTAGAAATTACCCTAATTATCTAATAATTATCTAAACAAAAAGGTCAAATAATCAAAAGCTTCGATAAACAAAATGTTAAATAAATTATGGCATTTCAATAAGATAGAAGGTACACCAGATAAGCATGTTTTCAAAAAACATTTCTAACAAGATGGTAGAAATGCTTGTGACATAATGTTCAAAGGGTGAAAAGCTTTCAAAACAGAGAAATACAGTCTAATCCCAACCTTGAGAACCAAAGTAAACATCAATGGTTCTCTAGGTGGCTATCTCTGAATAGCAAATTTATTATCTTCATTAGACTTCCCCATAGGTTCTCTGCAATGAACTTTCGAGTTTAGCATCAGAAGAAAATGGTAGTCGAATTACTAAGGTAACTGAACATTTACTGTTATTTCGAGCTTTTGTACATCAACAGGTTTTTCAAATTACAATTAGTTAAAGCCTCTGACAACTCCACTAAGGTTTCTCAATAAATGTGTAAAATTCCAATTAATTACTTTAGGTTTACATATAACCTTCATAATCAAAATTTAAAGGCATTATAACATTGAGAAGTTTTTTCAAAATTACGCTTCCAAGGTGGAAAGCATTCACTTGTCTTCGACTTATCAGATAAGGCATGGTTCACAATGATGAGGACATTTCACCCCAGGACCACTTCAAGGAATACACAGCAACCTGTCACAACAGCCAGACCACTCCAGTTTTTTCAAAAAACAAAACTGAGGGCTGACCTGTTGCTCGGTTGGTTAGAGCACAGCGTTACAACACCAAGGTCAAGGTTTTGGATCCCCTCCTGTCCAGCCACCAAAACATAAAATGAAATGAAATGAAATAAAATACTGCATGTTAATACACTGACCAATCACTTTCTGTATCTTCTGGCAGGGCTCTAAAAAGCGTCCCTTTCATTGTCGTGTCAAACTTTACAGAAACCCGGTGCTGTCTCTAAAATGGGCGATAATGCAGCCAAAGTTGTATCCCATCGTCCAGCATGTGCTGCAGGACAGACAAGTGAGTTTGCGAAGTGCATCTAGACCGTGTCCTGCTTTATAGAACACTGAGCAGAAAAGTCGTTGGGAAAGTCGCTAACTGAAAACACTAAACCAGTTTGCCACCTCATGTTATGAAACCTAGGGCAGTCCAAACTGGGGAGAGCAGGATACATGTGGGAGGGAAGCCGCCTCCTACAGACCTAAGTTAGAGCCTTTTCTATGAAAGGCCT
The DNA here is from genome assembly GCF_027409185.1 of Cynocephalus volans. NCBI lineage: Eukaryota > Metazoa > Chordata > Mammalia > Dermoptera > Cynocephalidae > Cynocephalus > Cynocephalus volans. Next base: position 10,984,906 of record NC_084478.1, read on the forward strand.
GTTCAGCAGGCGGGCTGGGCCTTGGAGCTCGCACAGAAGGGCTCCCCGGCTTTACAGGGATCCCTACATTTTGAAGCATTTCCTGACTCTGGCATCTGCCCTCATCAAGCAAAGGACAGGATCTATACGCGGAGACTTCTCCACAACACTCCTACACCGTTATTTTCTTCCTCACATATGGATTAAAAATGAAACAGCGAAGCTCCACTATCTGTCTTTGACCAAACGCGGTCACCATCAAAGTCTCCAAATCTACGTCTCAATCTCAAAAGACGTTAAAGAAATCAATTCGCGGGTCTGTCAATTCTCAGAACCCAAAATCTGAGAGTCTGGGTCCTTTGCCCGCCTGCACCAAGGAAGAGAGAGGACAGAAACAGATCAACTCGGCCCAGAAAGTCAGCACCAACCATCTAATAAATGGCCAAATCCGAAAAAAGAAAAAGGAAGCAAGAAAAATGAAAATACAGAAGCCCCCCATAAAGAAAGAAAAAAAGAAAATGCCCTTTTCTGCTATCCTTCTTTTAAAAGCTTGATATAATCAAACCACATTGTATACATATATCAAAATATCCCATGGTGCCCCTTAAATGTACATAGTTACTATTTGTCATTTAAAATAACATGAATTTTAAAATAAACACACAAAGAAAGCTCACACTCACAGGGACGTGCTGCCGTCCCAGGACAGGCCGTGGGGACCACCCAGTGCACCCCGCCGCAGCGCTGCTGGAACTCGAGGCTGCAAAGTGCTAACTCGCTCTTCCCGCAAAGCAGATCTCTCCTCCCAGGGGCGCCCGAGCCCAGAAGCTAAATCGCTTTCTGGCTTTAACACGGCTGTGCTCCAAAAAAGAAAGCACAGAGGGACAGACGCGCCATGGCGCCAGAGGCCAGAGCCTGCCACGCCGAAGCTAGAGAGGGCGCCAGAAACAGCTCGTGCTGGCGCAGTCTCCCCCTATGGACGATGGCCCGGACTGTTTTATGGCTCCTCCAGGCTCGTTCTGGAAAATCCCGTGGACCCTGGATGCTGGACACCAAGCCCATCCTCTTGATATGTGCTCGTCGATGGCCCTAGTCTCTTCCAGCCCGTGGGACACCACGAGCACTAGGATCACCGTGAGCCCTAGGGTCACCTAGAGCCACGAGACACTGCTAGCCCGAGTGTCACCTCCAGCCCTGAGATGTCACAACCTCTAGGGTCACATCAAACTCCGAGACTCCATGAGCCCTAGGGTCACCTCCAGCCCTGAGATGCCACAAGCCCTAGGGTCACCTCAAGCTATGAGACACCACAAGCCCTAGGGTCCCCTCGATTCTCAGTGTCATCGTGAGTCCCTGAGGCGCCCTGGACATGGGGCCATAAGCCGATCGGGGCGCCCGGGTTGCCACGCGCGATCTACACAATGGGGACCGCACCGCTGACCCGTCAGCGGGTGAAGGCCGGCCGCCACCGGCCGAAGCTCAGAGGCACCTCGGCCATGCGCTGGCCCATGACCAGCCGATCAGACTAGCCCGTGAGGCCGTCTAAGTGGGCGCGGTCCTTTAAATGCTTTTCCCTCGCTGGTGGCACAATTTAAGCTTCTGTCGGTAGAAGGTAATGGATCGAGATTGTAGGAGCAAAGGGTTTTGTCTCCTGGTGCTTATGAGCTCTCTGGTCAGGCTGTTGCACAGCGCAGCTTTCCCCTGCACCCTAGAGGGCAAATTTCTGGCAAGTTCTAGAGGACAGGTTTCCAGCAAGCTCCAGCAGTACAGCACCACGGTGACTTTTCTCCTATTCACGGAGGCTTGGGCACTCTATCTCAGCTCAAACTCTTCTTTTTATTTTTATCATTATTTATTTATTTATTTCTCTATCAAGAATATTCATGAGATACAAAGGTAATTGTCCCCTAGCTCAATCTCTTCTGTACATTAAACTTTCCCTGTTGACCTTGGTTCTTGTCTCGTATCACACCCAGACTGATGCACTTGCCCTTCCGGATTTCCTTGTAGTACCTAATACTAAATCGGTGTAGAAGGTTTGTTCATAAAATGTGATTGAAGACCCAACAGATACTCAGCAATCCCCTTCAGTTTCATTTCCGGTCAATCCACTCCATTCATTTACTTGACCTGTTTTTCTCCGTGGAGGGAGATGGAATACAGAAGGAAACGCTTTCCATACTGTCACTCCTAGGGCTGGCTTTCCATTTCCTGGTGTCCCTAAGCTGCCTTAACCTGAGTAGGGAAGAATTATAGTGACCAACAGGTGCTGGAGATCTCCCAGCAATGGGATGAATGGGGCAGGTGCTGGAAGTACTATTGACGTGTTCTTGGGTACAAGCTGGATCACAGTGGTGATGGACAGAGCAGGTATTTCTGTCAACAAAGAATGAAGACATGGCAGCCAGGATTTCTGCTGCCGGTAATGGGCACCGGGTAATAACAGCAGCCATTTCCCTTAAAGACCACTAGAAAAGCTGCATGAAGTGTTTTTAAAATGTAAACCACACTGAGATACCATCTCACCCCAGTTAGGATGGCTAATATCCAAGACTGTGAATGATAAATGCAGGTGAGGTTGTGGAGAAAAAGGAACTCTCATACATTGTTGGTGGGACTGAAAAATGGTGCAGACCCTACGGACAATGGTATGGAGATTCCTCAAACAATTGCAGATAGATCCACGCAGATGCCTAGGCCATATGACCCAGCTATCTCACTGCTGGGAATATACCCAGAGCAATGGAAATCATCAAGTCGAATGTATGCCTGTTCCCCAACATTCTTTGCAGCCCTACTTACAATACCTAAGAGCTGAAACCAGCCCAAATGTCCATCATCAGATGAGTGGATATGGAAAATGTGGTAGATCTACACAATGGAATACTACTCTGCTATAAAAAAGAATGAAATACTGCCATTTGCAACAACATGGATGGAGCTAGACAGAACTATATCAAGTGAAACGAGTCAGGCACAGGTTCTCACTTATCTGTGGGAGCTAAAAATAAAGAAATAAATACATAAACAAACTGGTGGGGGAGGGAAGATGACACAAAAATTACAATACCTTGAATTTGAGATGAGAAGCAAAGAGATATGAGGTTTTTGGGAGGGAGGGGAGACGGGCAGGACGGAGGGAAGTTTTGGTAATGGGCCACAATAATCAACCACATTGTACATTGCCAAAATAAAATAAGATTTAAAAATAAATAAATAAATGAAATGTTATCGCACTAAACAGCATCAAAAAGTTCACAAAACAGTGGGCAATTGCTGAGCTAAGAGCTGGGAAGAATCAGAATCCCAGAGAGGTGTGAAATGCTGAGAGGACTGCCTTTGCTCCTGGGCGTTTCCTGATCTAGAAAAGGCCTAAAGGGCCTGGGCTGCAGTTTTGCTGGCTTCGGGGCACTGAGGGACCAAAGTCAGAATCTGGAACCCACCACAGGAGGGGAAGTGGAAAAGCACCTCCTGTCTTGGGCTGGGACCACAAACAGAGGTATCTCCGGAGTAAACGTGATCCAGAATTAACCAACAGCTAACCACACGGACTGTAGTTCAGGCTCACATCAGAAGGGGATTCAACAACCCCAGGTGTCTGGAATAAGCAATCAAAAATGCTTTCTTGTGTAGATAATGTCAAGTTCTTTCTACAAAGAATTTTTAAATAGAATATGTAGCATGAACTGAAATATAAGCCGATCTCAGAGAAGATAAGACGCAGGAAAAAGAAGCAATGAAAACATCTAGGTTTGGGGGGACACAGCCCTCTGCTGCAACCCCCTCCCACCCTCCAACTACCACAGGGAACGTCCTGACATAGTGGTCGTGACACGGGCACCTGGCTAGTCACCTTGGTCCTCTGTGGGAAGCGAGTTTGTGAGCATCTTAGCACATGCGTGGGAAGGGTCCAGACTGAAAATGCTGCAGGGTCCCAGTGTTCAGAAGGGAGCCTCCTCAGCCTTCACGAATGGAAAACCGTGTAACAGCACAGCCTGGGACAGAGGCTCGCCGGCCTACGACTTCGCGGCTTCCGATACAGGCTAGAATAAAAGCTGCAGGACACCGTACACTGCAGTGTGTGGAGCTGAAATGACGGACTCAGTGATGCCGGGGACGAGAGAAACCGAGCGGGGAGAGGTGGCAGGGGATCTTGGAGTGCAATGGAGGGGAAGGTGGGAAAGGCGCGTTCCCCTAGGCAGCTGGAGGAGGACAGGCGGCTGGGAGCACGGCGGTCAGGGGCCACCAGGTCACAGGGGACATTGGTCTCCCTGTCCGATGGCTGGTGCTCCTCCCTGGTCACAGCCTGGGATCACCAGGGACCTGTAAAGACTCCTGACGCCCAGCACCTGCTCAGAGACTCCCATGTCCCCGGCCAGGGGTGCTGGGGTGGAAACGCTCCGGGTGCCTCTCCCGGGCAGCCAGGCTGCGATCCAGCGTCTCTGCACCTCGCGGGTTACTCCACGGATCGTGACATTGAATTCTCACACCAGGAGCAAATCAAGCTCCCCAACCCTTTTACCGAGCCTCAGGCTGTCACTAGCAAATTTCACCCTCCACAGAGCTGTCTTTCTGCCTCTAAATCTCCCTCTGGGCATGTTCTCCTTTAAACACCTCCATTCAGGCCGGCTGCTCTGCCTTCTTGTCTCTGTAAAGACTGGGGATCCTGCTGCCTGAAGCCAAGCCATCCGTCTACACACCAGAAACCCCAGACACGCGGCCCTGACTGGGATCAAGAGCAGGGCACAAGTACCCAAAAAGAAAAAAGTACCCCCTGGCCAAGGACTAACTTCACCCCCTTGAGGCTGTGTTTTTTCCTTCTTTGTCCTCCCAAATCCTCACGCTGCAGGAGAAAAGTCGTGATAGTGTCACTCAGATGTGTCTCTGATCCCTTCTGTACTCCACTCACACCTCGCTAGAGTCACTCTTGGATGATCAAAATTCCCCAAAGAGTCGCTGTCACGTTGCTCTTCCCACTGTAATTCTGTAATTCCCAATTATGCCCAGTGTTAACCTGGTGAGACTTTCACAGAGACGTTCAATGAACGAAAATACTAGAAAACAAATCCTAACTGCTACTGCACTTTCCGATATCATCGAAAGGGCCACAGATCATCAATTCCTGGTATCTCCTGGGAAATCCCCCGTCCTCTCTAGCTCTCACTACCCCACATATCCCACAGCCTCCCCTATCATGAATCCACCGATCAACCTTGTCCTCACCACTTTTTCTACCTTACAGATTTCATCCTGTCAGTTAAGCTTCAACCGTCACGTGTAGCAGCATGATAATTAAATAGGAGTGTGACGGAGAATGTGCTTGTCCACGAATTCAGTTCTCCTCTTCTTAGATTAAGAGTCTTTTCACTGGGTATGTGGCCACTTCATTAAAAGACCCCTCAGAGGCTAGGAATGACTGAGTGGGGATGTGGATGTGATGGCAGGAGTTGGAGCAACTGTGTTGGGCCACGAGTTGGAAACCACAAGCTGAGGAAAGGAGAAAAAGAGGAAGGGGCATGGATCCCTGCTCTAATGTTGAAGGCAAATGAGAAGCTAGGTAAAATTACATAATTGTTTTTTCAAGTCAATCCTTGTGGTCATTTAATCTATTTACACATACTATCATTAAATTAACTTTGTATTCTGACATGTATCTTTTTCCTTATGTTTTTGCTGTTTCTCCTGTCTGCAAAATGGCAATTTTTTTTGTTTGTTTGTCTTCCACAGTGATTAGGCATGATATGGCCTGGATTCTTGTAATGAAACAATTATTATAAAAGCAATACACCACAGAGAAATAAGAAATGAAGATGAGCAAAGTGAAGTGAAACATATCCCGAATCCCACCCACCCCGAGATGCCCATTAAACAGGTTCATGTATATCTTCTAGGCATGTAAACACATCTGTATAGAAACACAAAATAGAATCCCCTTATAGAAGTAATGGAATACATCTACATCTGTGACGTGCCTGGATCAGCATATTGTAAGAATCCCTTTTCCTGCAAATAAATAACTTTCCCATAAGTAATTTTTAATGCCTCCGATCTATCCTAGTGAAAGGATGAATCATAATTTAAACAGTTCCCCTACTGTGGACTGGTTTATTAACTCTTTGCTATTACTGAGAATATTGTGATGTATAGGCTTGTTAAAACCTTAATCTTTTTAGCAGATGGTTAGATCCACAGGAAACATTTGAAGTCTTGAAATTACTAATTCATCAGGAACGTGCATTCCTCAGGCTTTCTATATGTAATGCTAAACTGCGTTCTGGACATGTAACACCAAATTTATGTCCTATTAGAATGAACATTTACTGTTGGTTTTGACCTTTGCTACATTTCTAAAAGGTGAAGAATCACATATATCCTGTTTTCCTTCGTATTCTTTAATTACTTAAGGTTGACATTTCTCACGTATGCAAGAGTTTTCAGCCTCCAAGATGGTCCCCAATGGTTTCCACCTCCTGCTATCCACACTCTTGGGTAATTCCCGCCAACAGTGGATCAGGCCTGATCTGCATGACCGGTAGAATATAGACAAGTGGTCATCTGTCACTTCTGACTGACACTTAGGTTCCAAAAGGCATTTTTTATTTTGGATAATTCATATGTTCATTGTAGTTTAACACGTGCTCAGTTTTGTGAAAGTTCTGTGAATGCCTCTGCCTCTCTCTTGGATCGCTTCTGACTGTGCTATGCCTCAGTCTTAGATTGCTTGCATGAGAGGGATTTTGCAGCCAAATTGTGAGCAGCTCTACGGAGAGGCCCACATGGAGGAGAACTGAGGCCTCCTGCCAACAGCCAGTGAGGAGCTGAGCGTTGCAGTCAACATGCATACGAGTAGGGTCACCACCCATTCTGAGAAAAAAGTGTTACACAGGACAGGAGACTTTCAGTGCCAAAGCCAGTGAAGTCCCAGGCAACTAGATGAGTAGGTCACTCTACACACGAGTGAACAATCCTGGAAGCAGATCCCTCAGACCTAGTCAAGCCTCCATGTGACTGCAGTTCTAGCCAACATCTTGAAAGTGACTTTCTGTAGGACCCTGAGCCAGAAACACCCACCTAATCCCCTCCCAGATTTCTGACCATCACACAATGTGAGATTCTAAGTGTTTGTGGTTTTAAGCTGCTAAGTCTCAGGCTAATTGGATTCCACACAAATACCAAGTACATAATCTTTTTAAAATAATTTATTATGGTTTAATATTTAATAAAGTGATCATTTCAGCACCCGGAACAGTTGACTTCTTCGGTGTATGATGTAGGAATAATTGGGTAGCCATGTGGGAAAAAGACACCAGGTGTATTTGACATCGTAAAAAGAAAGTCACACACCTTCAAGTTGAGAGACCATTGAGTTTTGAGAGAATCTCACTCTTGCTCAGTGTCCTTGGCCTTCAACGCACACCTCCCTTCACCACTGCCACTAGCATTCTTCTGGTCTTGGCAAAAAAGACACTTCATCAAGAGAACCGTTCATATCTGCTCCACCATGTAAAGGTCGCCGGGTGTCTCTCTCATGGCTGCTTCACTTTTGGCACAGGGTGTACTCTTATAAATTACCTAGATATTTGTATTTTTTAATGCTGCCTTTCCATATAGACTGTAGGCCTCCTGAGGACAGGGATCCTACCTTCTTTATTCACTCTTCTATGCCCAATTGTCTGTCACTATTCAGTACCTTTGTGGGGGCATTTTCTCCTGTCCCACTTCCTAGTTCATTGGCACTGAGTGTTGAAAAATTACACTTCTCAGCATTTGTCCCTGTCACTGCTGTTCTCGTCTCGGCTTCCACCTGGGACGCTGCACTTGTGGGGTCCCATGTACGACCCCCACATGCCACCTCCAAGAGCAACATGAGTTTCGTCTGCCCCCGGGCTAGCATTTGCTAAGTGTTTTGGAATCGACAGATCCTGAAGGAAAAAGCAAGAGGCAAAGCATGTCCGAGATACTAATGACTGTACATCACGGAATCTGAAGATGCCACGGACGGTAAAACCCCTTCAGAAATGACACATACTCATGCATGGGTTGGGGGAGTACATCTTAGAGTGATGATGTAGTTATTTCCTCAATCCAGCTTCAAGAACATCAGACGTAGTAGAAATATTTCCCAAACTATCAAAAGCTTGCCTGTCCATCTTACTTTTAGGGGTGCCATGCGTTTTCGTCATTTTCATTATTTATGGGTATTTATTGAGAAGGCAAGAGGGAGTGGTTCGATGGCTGTCAGAAAGATGTCATGTGAAACCAGACGACTTGCTGGGGACGTTACAGTTCTTAATTGTCTTCAGAGTCATGCTGCTATCCAGTCACTCACCTTTTCTTCCTGTTGTTTCAATGCCTGACAAAACAGAAGGAAAACCAACCAGAAAACCGCCCAAAGGCCAAATGGCAAATTGTCATTAACTATCATACTTGTGGAAAGATACAGGAATGTATTCGGCAATGGAAAACCTCTACCTACATCTGATTCCCGGGATGCTGACTCAATCAACAAACAGTTGAGCCATACTATGTTCTAGGTGCCAATGCGCACACTGGGGACAGCAGGAATCAAGCTAGTGAAACTCACTGCCCTTATGAACAGTTGCTTCTAGTGGGAAAAGACAGCCAAGTTGCAAAGACATACTTGTATACGATATCAGGAACTGTATCAGTTACAACTCACCACAGGTTTGAGCTATGGTTGTAAGTCCCAGATCCCAGTAAGTTAAACCAAAAACATCTATTCTTGCTGTTTTCATGTGAAGGAGGTGACAGGATGGCTCTGGCCCAGCCCCATGTACCGTCTTGCTCCAGAACACAGTCTGAAGGAGCAGTCCCAATTCGGTGACTGATCTTTTCATAGCAGAGGGAGAGAAATGACAGAGAAGATCTAGGCCATCGCAGAGAGTCCACAAGGACGTGGCGTTCTTCAGGTCCACTTCCTGTCCCATTGGTCAAAGGAGGGTTCTGGGTGAAGCGTAACAATGGGGCAATAGATTGTGCCTTCAGGGATGAACTGCAAGTCCTATGGCCATGAAGAGGATGCAATACCCTTTCCAGGGAGGATTCCATGATTGCCAACAATCTAACCAAGCACAAGTTCAAGTGACATGGAGAAAATGAAGCAGGGAAGGAGGCTAAGGGGAGCCAAGTATGGGGAGCCAAGTATGTGAGTGCAATGGGGAAAGTGGGGTGTCACAAGGAAATTGACAACCTTAAAGGAGGCATCAATGACTTATGTTCTGCTACTAGGTAGGTGGCGTATGGTCGAGACTGCTAGCTACATACCAAACAGCCATTTCACCATCCTCTTGAGTACACACACAACCCCCGGCCAACCGTTGAAGTGCGGTATGGCCACGTGACTGAGTTCCAGCTAACCGAATGGGAACAGAACTGATGTGTCCCCTGCCACCTGGAATCAAAGGACCCCGAGGCACTAGCAGATGATGGACACACAGGATGGAAGGAGTCTCGGCCCCGCAATCACCATAGTGAAGAGGAACATCTGCTTTGGATTGTGAGGAAGAAGTAACCAACTAGTGTATCTGGGACATAATGGATGTTGTGTCTGTCACTAACGGCAGACTAGGATACCCTAAATCTTCAAGTTTTCTCCAAAAGTACCCTTTCCTGGCAGATGGTTTATGTGTAGAACTTCGACAAGAGGAAATGTCAGGGCAGGTGGAGCAGATGGACAGAACTTCCAGTTGCAAAACCCAGTCTAGCTTATCATGTAAAAGTGATGCCAACAGCCAACAATGTGTCAAGGGATGATTAGGACCATTAAGGCAAATGTCATGCTCTTACAAAGTGTGTCAACTACCAAGGTGAAATCTGGCATCTTATGATAAATGGAAGCCAGCTGGTAGTGACAAAATTTATCGCGATGTTGACTTAAGTGGACTCTCCAGGGAGGGAGTGACTTGTGAACATGGGATCGGGATATATTGGCAAATAGGAATTATGAGGGTCTTTTATACGTATACGTAAGAGGAATATAAATGTGGAAAAAAGAATGGAAAACAGAAATAGGTCCTTGTTCCCGGAAAGGAAATAGAATTAGAGAGATAATAACTAGAATGACCAACTGGAGAGAGCACGAACGACTTTGAAACAGCTAGGCCTTGCACTTGTTGGGAATCACCAGAAGGCAAGGGGAACAGGTGAGAGGGAAGCAGACACTTTTAGACAAGGCAGAGTGTGGAGGGTGGTGGTGAAGAGATGAGAGCCTTCCCTTTCTTACAATCTCTCTTCCAGAAAACCCCCCTCAAGATCTGCCCTAACCTGATGCGTTTTAGAAACACCTGTATTTTCAGTCCAGAGAATGGCAGACCTGCCACGTACAATTTATCCCAGTGTTTGTCCTTTCACTTCCTCACGGTGTTTTCTATATGCCTCCCAAGAGTATTTTCCTGACAGAGAAAGGCCTCTATGCTTTACACCATTTCACTTTTACATCTATTATTTGAAAAGCATTACCTGTTCTTGGCCATACGATGAAGAACAGGTGTTTCACAGCGGTAGGCGGCTGAACTGTTTGGGGGTAGTATTAAGCAACCTCAAGGAAGAAGTCTAAATATTTACCATTAATTTATTGAAATTCTCTGTAGATTTAATGTTCCTTGACTTTAGACACCTGTGAAAAACAATACGGAGCTTTGTCTTCATGTTCTGGATACTTTTCTTCAATTTCTTTTTATGGAAACTTCCAAAATACATTAGAGGGATTTGTGTAATGAATTCCCATGTATACTTCATTGGCCCTCACAAATACCGCATAACTCCAATCCCATTTCATCTGCACCTCCCCCCCGACCCCTCCGCCTGGTCCTGTCAGAACAATTCAAGATGTCATCTCACTTAACCTGCAAAGTTTTAGTATGCTTTTGTAGGAGAAAAGGACATCTCCCATTCAAAATAAAACTCTAATACCAGTAGCACCATTGTTACAAATCAATAATAACCCTTTAGTGACATCCAATGACCCCTGGGCTTGACCTTTTCCTGTATTGTGTCATATATGTCCTTTTACTGTTGCGTTCTTTTCATGAGGATAGAAACAAGCTCGGTGCTTAACATTTGGATGACATGTCTCTTAAGAATCTGCTAATGTATAATTATTCCAACTTCCTCTTTTTTTCTCCTTGCTGGATGCAAGGAAATGATTAAATATCTCACTACGTGTGATGTCCTCATCCTAGTATTAACTGACACCTAAAAGTAAAGTAAACATTTCTGGTGAGGCTTTCTGCTTGTGACAGTGGATATCACTTCATATTTCAAAGTCTTCTTGGTAATTTTGAATTTTGGGCAGATCTGATTAGATTGCTTTTGTTTCAATTAGTACTATGGTTGTTGCAAAGCTTAGATGAGGTCTGCTGCTTTCTTACTGTTCCCTTGGACTTAACATTACTAGTCCTCGGTTATTGGAACTTCCTTGCATTAACCATTTAAAACCACCTGTTATGCTTTAGAAATAGCATTTTACATGCTTTAAGCCACCCGTTTTTTCACCTGTTTAACACGGATGAAATTGATTTGCACGCTATAGTTGATGGTGAGTGATAGATTTACAGGCAGCATTTTCCTTTCTATGTGGTTCATCAGACAGTTGCACATCTTACAAACAAAGGGGTCTTAGATTTGATGAAATACACTTGTTTACTGAAACTAGATAATCTGAAGGCACCTCTCTGTGGAATTTTCCTTTTCCCTCAGAGCAGTGGGCAACCTCTACAGGAGAACCCACAAGCAATTCTAAGTCTTCAGAATGGAAGTGATTTCATACGAAATCAGAAGCTTACACAGATGCTGGAAGGCAGAGGGCCAAGGTCAGGGAAGAAGATTCTCGAAATCCAGGACTGCAAGGGTTGCAGGAGACCTCCACCAATGATCTCGGCTGCCTGCGTGACTAAAGCAGGTGAATCTCAAGATGACACCCAGAGGCCGCTGGCAACCCCCACATCTGCCTTTTGCTGATGCCCAAAGGACTTTCCTGTGCAGCTCCCAAAGGAAAACTCCTTCTGCTTCACTTCCTCCATCTAAAATCATGACAGAGTGCCTCTGGTGGCAGAATCTAACAACCCAACCCTACTGGCTTCATGCCTATAAGGACAGAAAGGAACATAGATGGGCTGGGATGGTGACAAGTATCAATGACGTGCAGCACTTTGGAACACTAAACATTAATGAATCCATAATTAAATGTAGAAAAGCTCAATTCCTCTCACCTTATGTGACTATGAAGGTGTACTATATTCGCCCTGTTCCCAATGCCTTGTCCTTTGCACCCCATGGATTAGGTACATCCCCCTCACACATGGCATCAGTGGCCTTGAGCATCCAAGGCCACCAAAGCCAGGGGGAGGGGTGAGGTCAAACATGGGTCGGGGCTTGAGGAGGCCACAACCCTGCCCTGGCTGCCCCCTACCCCTGAGGTATTATTTCCACAAATGAATGCACTAAAGTGCTTTGGTTCTTTGGCCGAAGAGCAGGACACACAATTACGGAAGCGTGATGAGACATCACTTGTTTAACTTGGGCCTGACTCACGTGCTATATCGTAGGCATCCAGAGGTTCTTCTTTCCATGAATGTTCACCTCAATTGTGTTCCAGGCAGCTCGAGGGGAGGAGCTAGGGCCCTTATTTCTTAAGGATTGCTCCTCAGTGCTGACAGTATCCCTAAAGGCAGGCAAGGCCACACCAAAATACGACAGTTGCCTCTCCTGCAGCAGGGTGAGCAACCAAGTTGAATCTGAGCATGTGCTCACTATGGAGAGTCGCCTTTACATTTTCTGTTCTTCCTGGCTGGCTGGCATGAGGATTCAAACCCTTCACCATGGCGAGCTAACAGACCAGCCCAAGGAGAGTCGCCTTTAAGCTTCAATCTCATTGATCAACTGGACAGAACAGGCCAAACAGCAGGGAGGTAGAGGAAGGAATAGTGTCCACCATGCATTCCAAAGTGGGCCCCTCTTTGTCCCTCCTCTCTATCGTAGAGCACTCCCTCACCTCCTGGATCAGCCTCAGAGGGTTTGTAAGCAAGTCCCAGCACGACGCCGTTGAAGGATTGAAATTGACTTTGTTTGCTCAGCCACCCGCCAGTACAATCCCCTCTGTAGCCTGAAAAAGCAGTGCTTTCCCTCCCAATTAGTAGTCACACTATTTATGTTTTAATTTTGAACACTACAGAAGCATATGGCATTTTTACCCTTGCGGACGGAGCCCTGGGTTTAAAAGTTTGGACAATCCCACTCTAGAACATATCCTCTAAGACATTCCAATGAGGAGAAATAACATGCATGGAAGACCAACGCAAATGCTGGGTATGCCTGGAAGGACTTAGAGCTCAAGGTGCAAAATTCTGCTGGCTAGAGAGGTTCAAAGATGGACTGAGAGGCAAAGCTAGGGGAAAGTTCACTTTAAATGCCTGGAAAACTCACAGGAAAGAGAAAGTACATGATAGTCTCTGGACTCAAAATGTACAAACCTTATAGGAAAAAAGAGGGGCACTGAATCACTCAAGGCTCAGATAACTCAAGTTAACACCTCGTTCCAGCTAGCTCACTAGCTACCCTGGAGCCTCAGTCTGGGCCCCAGTGTTGCCAGTGGAAGCTGGGCCACCTGTAGGCAGAGGGACAAGAGCCAGAATCTCACGGAGGGAGCTCCTGGGACCCAATGGTAAAAGAGTGGCCAGAGTTGCCAGCCAGACATACAGACTCACACAGGATGAAGTATCTGGGGGTACTGGCAATTTCTAGCACACTCGCAAAGTCAGTAATGTTTGAAGTAACAAAGCTTTGGAGCACAGTAAAAAGTTCAGGAAGGTTTTCTCTTAGGGAGGCAGCACGCCTCCAAAATGTAAACCAGAACTCCATTCTGAAATGGGCTCCTGCCACTTGTGTACTGGTCCACTCTTCTCCGTGGACCTCAAGTCTGGGTGTCCATCCCCAGTCTCCCCGTGGACCTCAAGTCTGGGTGTCCATCCACAGCCTCTCTGTCGATCTCAAGTCTGGGTGTCCATCCACAGCTTCTCCGTGGACCTCAAGTCTGGATGTCCATCCCCAAACTCTCCATGCACCTCTAGCCTGGGTGCCCACCTCCAACCTCTCTGTGTACTGCAAGTCTGGATGTCCATCCCCAACCTGTGCATTGACTTTCATACTGATAATTTGGATGGCATGTTTACCAGGCATTTCTTAACCATAATCCCACCCTTGTCATGATCACCATTTTCCTACTACTATCCCTTCTCTCCAAGGAAAACTTCCTGTACCTGTAATTTAATCACTGTCTTACTAAGTCTGCTTGGGCCGCTATAGGAAAATGCCAGAGTCTGAGTGCCTTGTAGACAACAGAATTTTATTTCTCATTCTGGAGGCTGGAAATCCAAGATCAAGGTGCTGGCAGACTCAGTGTCTTGTGAGGACACACTTCTGGGTTTATAGATGGCACCTTGCCCTCTCACGGTGGAAGGGGTGAGGGAGCTCTCTGGGGCCTCTCCTATAAGGACACTAATCCCGTTCATGGAGACTCCACCCTCATGACCTCCCAAAGGCCCCACCTCCTAACACCATCGCCATGAGGGTGAGGATTTCAGTATATGAATCTGGAGGGGGAGGGGCACAAACTTTCAGACCGTAGTGCTGTTTAATCAAAAAGCGTCACGATGGTGTTCAAACAGTTCTCTTCTGCTGCCTCCCTGTGTTCAATCCCCTCACCCCACACTCCCTCAGGCATGCACTCCCCACCCCATCAAAGACAGCTCATTCCCCCTCCTCATTTGTTTGTTATAATAACAATAGCTCACATTTATTGAGCACTTACTGTGTGCCAGGCATGCTTCTAAGTTCTTCACAGTTGAAACTATTCCTACCAATCCCTGAGAAGTAGAAATGGCTCCATCCCTCATTTACAGATGAGAAACCCAAGGTGTGGAGAAGTCCAGACTCACCCAGGTCACACTGGGAGGTCATAGAGCTGGCCTTCAGAAAGGGCCATCTGGCTCTGCAGTCTTTCTTATTGGCTTGTTTGTTTAAATTGACAAATAAAAACTGTATATACTTACCTTGTACAACATGACATACGCATCACCTCACATACTTTTTTTGTGGGAGAGGTCTACTCTCAGTGATTTTCAAAATATAATGCAATTTTATTAACTGTGGCCACAATGATGTACAGTAGATCTCTTGAACTGAAATTTTGTATTCTGTGACCATCATCTCCCCAATACTCCCCCTCCGCCCAGCCCCTGGTAACCACCGTTCTCCTTTCTGCTTCTATAAGATCAAATTTTTAAAATTCCACACATGAGCGAGATTCATGCAGCATTTGTCTTTTGGTGCCTGGCTGATGTCAGTTAACTTCATGTCCTCCAGGTTCATTCATAGTGTCACAAGGAGCAGGATTTCCTTCGTCTTTAAGGCTGAGTAGTGTTCCATGTATATATGCCACGTTTTCTTTATCCATTTGTCCAATGACGACCACTTGAGGTTGTTTCCATATCTGGGCTACTGTGAATACTGCTGCAATAAACAGGAAGTGCAGGTGTCTCTTTCACGTACTGCTATCCTTTCCTTTGGATATATGCCCAGTAGTAGGATTGCTGGATCACATGGTAATTTTACTTTTCATTTTTTGAGGAACCTCAAAAAATTGACTGTTTTCCATAATGGTTGTACTAAATTACATTCCCACCAACAATGTACAATGGTCTTTTCTCACCAAAAACTTCATCCCTGTGATAATAACTTTTCTGACAGGTGTGAGGTGATATCTCATTGCGGTTTTGATATGCATTTCTCTAATGATTAGTGATGTTGAGCATTTTTCACATACCTCTTGAATCTTCATCTTTTAAATGATTTTCCTTGATTCTATTCATGTGGTGAAATTATTTATTTATTTTCTGACATGAAGCCCTGTGTTCCTGGAACAAACCTCACTGGGCCAGGACATTCTGTCCTTTCTATGGCTGAACTCAGTTTATTAATACTTGGGTACACTGGGAAAAAACTGGGCTCTGAGAAAAACTGGGCTCTGATGTCTCTTTTTGAATATCCTTGTCAGGTTTGGATCTCCGAGTTATGCTGGCTGGCCTCATACAACAGGTTGGGGCTTTGGAAACTGTTTTCTTAAGGACCTCTTAGTCCCATCTCCTAGTCCATATCTCCCCATGATCAGGATTTAGGAAACTGTAAAGGGCCAGTTAGTAAATATTGCAGTCCCTGTTGTAACCATGCATCTGTCTTCTAGCACAAAAGCAGCCACTGAAAATAAGTAAACAAATATGACTAGCTGTGTTCCAATAAAACTTTATTGACAAGAACAGGCAAAGGGCTGGATTAGTCCCACAAGCTGTAGTTTACTAACCCCTGCCCAATACAATCTGAGAATTTCTTCACCCTTCAGGGGCCAGTGTGTGTCTAGTGAGGATTCTTTACTTCCTTTCCCTTGAAGACTTCCATGGTCCTCCTGCTCTCTGATCTTCTATTTCCCAACTGCACTTCTTTGCTCTTCATCTGAAGTTTTGCCATATTTGCATATGCCTGGGGAATTTTATTAATATTTGTTAGTATTTTTAAACTGATGCAGTTACTTCGTCTTAAATGTACCAGTAGATATTAGTATAACTAGTTCTGTTTAGTTCTGTTCTGTTTGCATAACACATATTAGTTCTTTGCACCTTAAAATAAACTACTAAAATTTCAGACGTTTGCTCCCGTGCTGCCTAACATCATTTGGAATACCACCAGAGATATGGATGCCATGAGAGAGTCCTTCTTGGTGTCCAAGAATACAGCAGTTGTCCCAATTTTCAGTTCCACACATCTCTTGTTGGGTTGTCCCATGGATGGTGGCACTGCCCTGGGTGCTAGGGTCAGAAGGATGGGTGAAAAGAGGAGGTCTTGTTGTTTTCTCCCCGCCTAGAGAGGATCACGGATACTAAAGCAGTCAGCTCTTGCACAGGCTGATAAATGTAATATTAGAAGTGCCTGCCACGTGTGCACGGAGGGGCCCAGGGGCCCGGGAAAGGGCACACAGAGGAGACGGCATCTGAGCTGGGTCTTGAGCTAGAATTCTTCAGGCAAAGGAGGAAGAAGAGCTTTCCCAGGAACGTTAGGAGCCTGAGGGAAGGCCCTGAGGCACAGCTAAGCCGGCTTGTGTAGGGAGGAAACCACCTTGGTGAAGGAACCTTTGGATACATGGTGGGAGGGAAGAGGAGGAGGTGCTGGAAACTGGGGCTGGCAGCAGATGAACACCAGCTCAGACGTTGGTCCCCGTCCAGTGAGAAGCCATTGATTCATTTTTTAAGCTAAACGTGGAGGTAGTCTGAGTAAAAATGACCCAGTTAATAACCAAAATGGTGGCTGTCAAGACCAATCAGCACCTGGGGAAAATGCTTATATCGTGTTACGTAAAAAAGAACAGGGATGCAGTATTCTACGATCGTGAGGGTTATACGTAAAAATTAGTACACCTAGATTAAAGGGGCTGGAGAGAATTCCCCAATGTCAGGACAGGAGCTGAGCTGATTGTATAAAAATGGGAGTTATTTCCTCCGTCTTCCAAATTGCTTTCTCAGTTATTTTCAAAGTCAAGTTTTTTCTAATTGTGACGTTTAACAGTGCTGTCCACAGTAAATCTCCAGATTGGCATTCATGCTCTTATTTCCTGATTTGCAGACGTTGAATCCCAAATGCACAAGGGTTCGAAACTGCTGGGGAACCCCCTGTGGTGCTGTGGACGAGACTGTTTGAGCCTTGCCTTGCCGAGCGCCTGACTAGAAGCAGAGCTGGGGTTCCCCTCCTCTGCATCCACTGGGCTTCCCGTGGGCATTTGCAGGAAAGCAGCCTCCCCCACCAGCCCGGGCCCCTTCACAGGGACCCCTCACCCATGGCCCAGCATTGACCGGGGAGGATGTAGCAGCCTAGTTTATGACCTGAGTAAGCTTTCCCCTCCTGCATGTTTCCCATGCTTAGAGGATATTAAAATAGTCTTGGCAGGGGCGCCCGGCCACAATAGTCAGCCACCCGAGCTGTAGTTAGCTGCCACCCTTGGGGTCCAGGCCAGATGTTAGAAGTGAAACCCTATTTTAATGAGATCCTTCTGGTATTGCCTTTGGACGCCCTCCAAGGCAGTTCCATTTTACACTAAATTCCATGTTATGGCGGGTCATCTCGAACAGGTCTGCACACATAAAAACATTCCCACTGCACTCTGTACTCTAGCAAAATGTGGACAGAATGAGGGTAGGATTCAGGCCCTGGGCCATGAGGATTTTTTACAAATATATACACACATTGAAATGTAAAGCAGATAGGAACATGTCGAGCGATTTAGACTGCAAAATCAAACGGAATTCTCAGCATGTTTCGTACATTTTGCTGTTGATGAAGCTGGGGTTTGCATATGCTAAGGATCGCTTCTCGGGCAGCAAATGCAGTTGTCTGGTGAGACCAATCCATCTCTGTAGAACAGAAGTGACAGTAGTAAATTAGCTCCAAAGGGGAGGACGCAATTTCTAATTCTCACACCTTTTCTGTTTACTCTTTCTGGCTCTGAGAGAGAGTGTGAGCGTGTGTTTTCGTGTGTGTTTTCTCCTTGGCTATCTGGCCCAGCTCCCACTATATCTCCACAGCCCTCTCCCATCTTTATTTTGATCAGTGCCCTCCACCACCTTGAGTCACCTAGGCCCCAACCTTGAGAGTAGAGCAGGCACCTTTCCAGGCAGCTGCAGTTCTGCTGGAAAACCTTCACGATGCATGAACTATTGACAAGGGAGATGCTGAGCTGATTCCACCATGTGGAGCGATGTTCCAGAAGCATCAATATTTGCAGAAACAAAAAGAAGCGCTACATAAAAATCAGCAGTCCGCGGTTGTGGTTTCAGGATGACTCTGTTGTTACATCTTCTCTCCTTAGCCCTTGAGACTGGATAAGTGTGTTAAGCACTAGTGTCCATCCATATAGGGCCAGCCCAGCAGCAGAGTTGTTCACCTGTGTCTCATCCAGTGGCTGTTAAATCATAGTGCAGAGCTCCCGACCATAAGGTGTTTTCACTTCCTGTCCAAGGAGGGATGTCCCCACCATGTAGTCACAAAGGCACTGTCCCAGATCCTGCCTCTGGCTCTCTGCTTCCTGGTCCCTGGTGTGATAGTTTCTTGTGGCCCTGCATGGTGTGGCATTATGTGGCGTGCTCCCTTCCCTCGGGAACTGTAAGTAATAAGTTCTTTCAGTGGCATTAACCTTTCTGTGTTGTCACTCAGTCACCTCCAAAAATTAAAATCTCTTGGATTTGCTTGGGACAACTAGGTAATTTTTTTTTCTGTGTAGAATTTTGGAATCTGTTTGTTGGTTAGAAAAGGGAGGCAGGGCAGCTAATTGGGCACCTGGTTAAGTGTGCTTTCTCCATAAGCGTAAAGAAGTGGTACAAAATTCTTCTATCACTGCATCTGATCTTTGTTCTTAATTTAGGTCTCTACATGAGCGTTGTTGAAAATTTCGATTAATCTCTGCTTTTTTGTCCTACAGAAAGCATCCAGCCGTGTTGTTAACGTGTAGACCTTGTCTGTGACTTATTTTGCTGAAAACATAATAAAAATGATGTTATTGATTAAATGTGTTACTGGACACGGGGAGTCCATCCCTCAGAAGCACAGCCAAGACCAGGGTGAGAAGAAAAAGGCTTTATTACTTGCAAGTAAGGAGAACATGCGGGATTGCTCCTGAAGCAGTATCTCCCCAAACACGGGAAAGGAATCGCCTTATAGAGGCAAAGTTCACCCCAACTTCCTGCCCAAGTCCTCACTGAGGTCCTCTCATGTAAATGAAGGATACAAGCTTGCTCAATTTGGATTGGTTGACTATGGGACATACTTCACTGGTCAGTTCTGAAGCCAAATTTATATTTAAGCCTGGGAAGGAATGTGACTTTCGTTCAACAGCAGGACTTCAGAAAGTTGTCACACAGGCTAACCCTTGAGCCTTGGCTAGTACAGGTTACAGTCTAAAGGTGGCAAATCGAGACTCTCATGGCTGACCCATGACATAATACAGAGGCAAGTAAGTCTGGAGATCCCAGCTACTTTCTAGGTGGAGAGTCACCAGAGTTCATCTCTGGGGCCCATACTTCAGTTTTAGCCAGTATATTTTGAGGGCAGTCTAGTATTTCATGGTTCATGACTTCCTGCCACCTCCTGCAAGAACAGAAACTCAGAGCAAAGTGTTATGACCCGTTTACTTCCTGTTTTGGGCTTCTAAGTGGTGGCAAGCGCCTGGGCATTTAGGAGACCCTAGACCCTAGGTTACAAATGGTTTCCTTCCTCTTTTAAGGGGATGCCGTCTTGAGTCATCATTGGTTTCTAAACACATTTCAGTAGTGTATGGTGTGTGGGTTAAGAGCGTGGATTCAAGGGTCAGGTGGCTGTTTGCTAGCTGTGTGCCCTCATGGAATCCCATAACCACTTCATGACTCAGTTTCCTCATCTGCAACATGAATTTAAATGGACCAAATCATAAGTTGTCCGATCACTCTGACTTAATTCATGAAAAGGGCTGATGCACATAGTAAGCACCCTCTGTCATTAGCTTTACTGTTGCTGTTTATAATTTTTTCCAAATAATGAATTGTTTTTGATTCAGGTATAGATTTATGGCTGAAAGTTTTCTGACTGGCACCCTTGTCTAAAAACTCCGTTTTCTTCCTGTTGTGCTGTTGTGCTGTTGTGCCTAAGTCCTCAAGTCTTGTCTGTCTCCTTGAAAGTCCTTTGTTATGAAAATAGTGACAGTCACTTCCTGTCACGCTGGGGTGTAGAAGGGACTCCTGGCTGTGGCCATAATTACCAAGAAGGAAAAGGTGTCCGCAGGAGTGAGAGCAGGGTTTCTAAACCTTGGCACTCTTGAAATGTTGTTCCAGATCATTCTTTGTTGAGGTGGACTGTCTTGTGAGTGGTAGATGTTTAGCAGCATCCCTGGTCTGTACCTGCCAGATGCCTACAGCATATGAACACACGCACCCCCATTATGACAACCAAAGATATTTCCAGGTACAGGTTGAGCATCCCTAATTCAAAAGTTGGAAATCCACTATGCTCCAAAATCCAAATCTTTTGAGCACTGACATGACATCATAAGAGGAAAATCCCACACCTGACCTTATGTGACAGGTCATGGATTTCATGCACAAAATTATTAAACATATTGTATAAATTGCCTTCAGACTGTGTGACTGTGTGTGTAAGGTATATATGAAACATAAATGAATTTCTTGTTTAGACTTGGGTTGTGTCCCGAAGATATCTCATTATATCTATGCAAATATTTCAAAATCTGAAATCCCAAATCTGAAGCATTTCCAATAAGGGATACTCAACATGTATTGCCAAGTGTCTTCTTCTGGAGAACAAAACTGCCCTCCTTTGAGAAACTGCTGACCTAGACCAAGAGAACAGAATGAGCAACGTCATCCTGCAGGAAAGCAGGCATGTGTTTGGAGCAAGGCACAGGAGAGATGACAGCGGAAGTTTGGAAGGCCGTGCTGAGGCCAGGGGCTTGCCCAGGCAGGAAGGAGCGCAGTGGGCTGCTTGTGGTGAAACAGCAAAGTTGCTGTGATGGTTTTGTGTTGCTTCACGTTATTATCAGGCCTGTTAGAAGGAGAGGAATGAAAGAGGGGTTGGGAGAGAGTAAGGATCCAGGATCAGAGTGGTGGCAAAGAGAAGAGAAAAGTCAGGTGGGTAGCATGGATACGGAGAGAAGAGAGGATCTGGGAGGCTTAGTGATACCATGTATATATGTGTGTGTATATAACTGGGTTAGCATACTCTTCATGTAAGGCAGCAGATAGTAAATATCTTCAGCCTCGGTGTGGGCAGTATGGTCTCTGTTGCAACTACTCAGCTCTGCCATTGTAGCATGAAAACAGCCATAGACAATACACCAAGTCATGGGTGTGGCCATGTCCCAATAAAACTTTATTTATACATACAGTCAGTGGGCCAGATATGGCCTGCAGGCCTCGGTTTACCAAGCGCCAGTCTAGACCATTTTGAAATAAACAGACTATGCCCACTGGACAGCTGTCAGTATGTAAGTCTGTTAAATACTTAATACAAATTCTGTTTTTAATGCCACAAACTGGTGCCCTTGGTATTTCAGCTGAAGATGCAAAACTAACCTCGGAGCTGCCTGAGTATTAAGTGTCTGCTTTTCTCTGTCAAATAAGCAGTATTTCTAAGGGCTGGAGGGTGATAATTTAGCAAAGTTTGCTGATAAATCAGGTTTGCATTAACTGGGCATAATGGGTCAGTGTACAACTAAAATGGTTTATGAAGCCATTTGTGAAAGAGGTAGAGGTAGGCAGTATTCTAATTTTAAGAAACAAAGTGTGTACTTGGTTTGTTTTGAGTGTGTTTTTATTCCCTAGTGAGGTGAGACAAACTCATGCACAGACTGTTTCCTCTCTTGTGAGACCAAGGCAATTTTCACTTCAAATGGACAGGACTCTACTTTTGAAGATCCGACCGTTCTTATTAGCATGTGGTCTTTATTTTAAGCCTTCCTCAGTTTATCTTGATTGTGTCTTTTTTTTCTTGGGAATAATTTTGCCTCATCTGGTGGTTGTCTGTTACTTCATATTCTCTAAAGTTTGTGATCAATTGCATGTAGACAGGGACTTGCTTTTCATTGGCAACAATCCAGAAACAAGCAGAAAGACAAGTAGAATAGAGCTGTGGATAGTGGCCTTTTGGGGGGTCAATTCCACCGTGTTATTGGTTTTCAACCACAGCAGGGTCGACTAGATAATGTTTGGAGACATTTTTGGTTGTCCCAGTGGGAGTGGATGCTACTGGCATCTAGTGGAAAGAAGCTGGGGACGCTGCTCAACAGCCTGCAAAGGCACAGGACAGCTCCCACAGCAAAGAATGATCCAGCCCAAAGGTCAGCCGTGCTGCTGCTGTGGAGATGCATCAGGGATACAGTTGCTAAGTGCTGGCAAGCCTGCTGGCTTCTGTAATGCCTTCTGGGTAGCTGAGCAGCAGGCACCAAGGACACTGACTCGTTGCCCTCACATGGATCTTTCATGCATCCACCACCATGCTTTTTGTACTTCTCCCTTTTAACTACTCCTGCACCTGCTGCTGGGGCAGTCCTGAGTGTTGCATCTGCCAATGACATTCTGATCTTTGTGCCTACCTATGTCTTGTTGGGCAGAAGAGATGTGTTGAATGTCGTGGGACAGCTGAGAGGTACAAGGTACAGAAGTCTCACCATGCCAGCAGACTGCGAGCGGATGTGCTCATGAGCCTTGGAGTCCCATTGGAGGGGTGGGACACCGGCAGTGGTGGAGGTCGGCTCGCCCTGGAAGAGAAGTGTCCTGCTTGGAAGTACACGTCTTCCAGGACAGCACCTTACACAGCACCTGGCCGTGGCCGCAATCTAGCAACTGTGGCCTAAGAGGAAGTAGTCAAGCAGGCCTCAATTACATAGTCCTTGGGCATTGTCTTAGTCTGTACAGGCTGCTATAACAAAATGCGTTAGACTGGGTCATTTATAAACAACAGAAATTTATTGCTTACAGTTCTGGAGGCTGGAAGTCCGAGATCAAGGTGTGGTAGATGCCGTGTCTGGTGAGGACCTGCTTCGTGGTTCACAGACAGTGTCTTCTCACTGTGTCCTCACATGGTGGAACAGGCGAGGGGGCTCTCTGGGGTCTCTTGTATAAGGACACAATCCCATTCATGAGCACAGAGCACACATGACTTAATCACTTCCTGAAGGCCCCACCTCTTAATACTGTCACAATGGGTATTAGTTTCCAACATGAATTTTTGGGAGACACCAACATTTAGACCATAGCAGACACCTCCCTGATCCAGAATGAATATCAGAACTGGAAAGAGTCCTAGCAGCCGTTTCATCCAACGTCTTCATTGTACCAACACAGAAATGCAAAAAAGTGATGTTTCCTCTAGCTCGTGGTCTTCTGTCCTGATCCATAAGTGTCTGGGGTCTGGCTGCTCTTGCATCTGGCTCTTCCGTCAGCTCCTTGAGGTCCCTTTTATTGCCACAGTACAGAAGAGGAAACAGAGGCCCAGCCACAGTGAGTTACGTGGCTCAGATGCTCGATGACAGGGCACACATAGAAGCCAGCAGTCGTTACTGTTCCCAATGTCTTCCCCATCGAGCCCCCCTCCGGCCTCGATGACATCAGACTGGCCAGGAGTCAGCGAGAAAGTCTTACAAGTAAATGGACTGAAAAACCATTGATTTAGAGTTCATATACAGATCCATCGAAAGAGATGCAACTAATATGAATTTAAGCAACTAGGAGAACTTCTTTGAACAGGGATATGGAATGTACAGACTGCAAGTCTTTATGGAGGTGCCTAATTTCCAGTCATGATTACCCGCTGTCTCCAGTAGAAGACCCAGGCTAACCAAAAATGTTCAAGTTAATGGTACCCTGTAGAGCTTTATCCTGCCTTTTCCTCGTCATTCTGCTGCCATGGGGAAACTCATTCTAGCAGACTGTTTTCAGCTCAGACTCCCACACCCTCAGCCCATCTTTACTGCTCCGTCCCTTTTTCAAGAAGACTCAACTCAGTAGCGTCATCAATGCAGTCTAGAGTTGGAATCCCCACCAAAGAGCATCATCCCGTAAAGGTAAGAAAGTGATGCAGTCAAACCATATACTGAACACTTAAAACCCCAGAGAAAGAGAGAAATAAGGGCCATACTCAGGCCTGCGGTTAGAAATAGAAATGGGCTCTGCATCCGTTTGCAGGTTATCTGGCCCTGCAGCGATGCTGCTGCTCAGAGCTGCCAGCCGTGCAGCCGGGCAGCAGGTGGGAGTGCCATCTGCGTCAGCCTAGAGGCTGCAGGAATTCTGCTTCCTGTGCCTGCGGGTCTTACAATGTAGGGTAAAAGGATGAATCTTGGAATCACGGGGTCTAGGGTTCAAATTTTAGATCAGCCTCTCATCACAGGTGTGAACCTTGGGCAAGTTACCTAATTTCTCCAATATTTTCCCTTCTTATGTGTAAAACAAAGACAGTACCGGCTCTGAACAGCTGCTGTAAAGATTTAGGTAATGGCTACAAAGCTCCCAGATTCGGCTAAAGGTAGCAATGCAGTCAGGATCAGCTGTGCTTCTCGGAGCATGAATCCTTAAACGTCAGTTCTGTGGCCCGGTGTTGCTTGAGAGAACGAATGAATGAATGAGTGAGTGAATGAGTGAAATACAGACAGTCCCTGGCTTGCTATGGTTCAATTTATGATTTTTTGACTTTACGGTGGTGCAAATGTGATTCAGTAGAAATCGTACTTATGAGTTCTTTTTTTTTTTTTTTTTTTTTTTTTTCGTGACCGGCACTCAGCCAGTGAGTGCACCGGTCAATCCTATATAGGATCCGAACCCGCGGCGGGAGCGTCGCCGCGCTGCCAGCGCAGCACTCTACCGAGTGCGCCACGGGCTCGGCCCGTACTTATGAGTTCTCATACAGCCATTCTGCTTTTAACTTTCCATATGATTTTCAGTAAATTACGTGAGATGTTCAACACTTTATTATAAAACAAGCTTTGCATGAGGTGATTTTGCCCACCTGTAGGCTAATGTAGGTGTTCTGAGCACATTTAAGGCAGGCGAGGCTAAGCTGTGATGTTTGGTGGGTTAGGTGTATTAAATGCACTTTGGACTTTCAGTATTTTAACACGCGATGTTTTATCAGGACATGACATCATTGTAAGTCGAGGAGCATCTGCACACCAGAAGCTGGACTTCTCTTGCACAATTGCTCCAGCAGTCACTGAGATTTGTTTGTCAGGAGCCCTCATCAGCAGTGAATGCTGTGCTCTGAAGCGTTTAGTAGATGTTTCTCGACAGTGTTTTACAGTGACTAAGCACAGTGTCCCACTGCCGGGGTTTGGAGCTCAGCCCCACCCCTACCAGCTCAGTGATGTGTGCCCATCAGTCACCCTTGATAGATCTCGGGGACTTATTCTGTGAATGGGGAAGCGGAGGAACAAGGGAAAGACGGCAGAGGGAACGACTGCCAGGAGGCTTGAGTGAATTCGAATAAAGCCCCAGAAGCAGTGCCAGGGTGAGAGTGGGTGCCCTGTGAAGGCTGGCTGTCATTATTATTATGACTGCAGTGTCATAGCCCTGCATGAGGTCTTTTCAGGATATCAGGAGGATGAGACATAGCCCTCCATCCATTGATCAGCCTTGCTGGAAACCTGGACGAGGAAAGCCTGGAGCTATAACGCTGCACAGCATGGTGGAGATACAGGGGAGTCACTGCTTGAACACACAGGTGGGTTGTTTT
Organism: Cynocephalus volans; assembly: GCF_027409185.1. Classification (NCBI taxonomy): domain Eukaryota; kingdom Metazoa; phylum Chordata; class Mammalia; order Dermoptera; family Cynocephalidae; genus Cynocephalus; species Cynocephalus volans. Next base: position 11,011,213 of record NC_084478.1, read on the forward strand.
GTTTTGCTAGGAGTGGGTCAGGGAAAGGAAGGTGGGTAAAGAGAAAGAAAACAGGGGAGAAGGGAAAGGTAAGGTCTACTGTAAAGGGCCTGTGCTTGTATCCTCCAAAAACACAGAAGAGAGGAATCCTTGCAACCTAATTTATGTATGGTTTTGTGAAGAATTACAGGGCTGTATGCAACTGAGTGCAGAATTAATGACAGCTCCCACGTTTGCTCCGTTCCGTCAATATAAACTACCTATTTTACACACCCGTTATTACCGGGAGATGAGGGAGGGACGGGGTGGATTGGGGAGGAGCGAGTGGATAGGGAAGTGAGCAGGGGACGGGGCAGGAGAGCGCAGACACAGACGCCTCCTTTCATGGAGGTGTGCTCCCATCTAGTGAGACTTTGGTTTATTGCAAAGTCAGTTCGATTTGGGTAACGGGAGGCAGCAGGGCTGATGATATTGCATCTGATGAGAGCCGAGCCCGCGAGCTCCTGATCCCGTTGCCTCTGTTCGGGTGACTGAGGGAGGGTGGAAGGGAAGCAATCACCAGGCCAGGTGGAAAGGCACCCACCTGCTCGGGTAACCAGGGACTAAGCCTGCAAACCGGCAACGTCGCCATAAACAGTGGGCAGAACAAAGTCAGTAGGAGTGGTCACTTTGAGAACCCTTGCTGCCCGATCAGCAGACAACAGAAACGGAGTGAGAGGCCCTGCCCCACCTCTGGCCGGGGAGCCGAGCATGGGGGTCCAGGTTACACGGATCCCCCCACAGCATTCACCTCCCTGGGATTACGAGCCCTCGAGCACCCCAGGGCCGCCTGTGGGCCACACGGGGCGATCAGGCCCCACCAGACTGGGCTGCCTGTTTTACCTGCAGCTGCACAGATCCCCCCACCGACAGCAGGGGGCCAGTTTCCTGTCCTTGAGGAGGGGCTGTTGCAGCTTCCCCACTGCCCTCAGACCCCTACGTGGACCCCCAGCACCTCCTTCCATGCCTCATGCTACTGCCTTCTTTTCGCAACGCAGCTGTCATCCACACGCAGTAGCCATCCTGGCTCTTCTGAACTTTTCCTTAAAAACCTTCATCCAAAATTCCTTTGAGTTGCCAAGCAGCTTCCCACACAGGCAGTAAACGAGACACACTGGGGGAGGAAGGGGACACAGAGAGGCTGCGGCACTGAGCTCCTGCAAAGAATATGTGAACCGAGGGGTCGGGGGACGCCCAGAGTGGGATTTCTGCAAGAGACAGCCATCCAGGGCACGTGGGGCCGCCTCCACTCTGTTCCCTTTTGCTTCTTAATAGCACTGAAAGGGTCCTCCCATGAAGGCGTCTCATCCCTTCCCCAGTCTTCCTTGGTCTCACACTCGTCTCTCTCCCCCTGCCCTTTCCTGCCTGCCTGACCCCACATCGGAAGCCGGGAGTCCTGCAGCAGTGTCCACCCCGTTAATGAAGCGTGGTTGAAATGCGCGCTGCCCCCTTCAGAGCTTGCTGGCTGTGCCCGCTCTTCCAGCTCTGGTCTCACCTGCCTGGCCTCCCTCTCGCTGCAGGTTTTTCCCACTCGGCCTTCACGTTCGGGATCGAGAGCCACATCAGCCAGTCCAACATCAACGGGACGCTGGTGCCGCCCGCCGCCCTCATCTCCATCCTGCAGAAGGGGCTGCAGTACGTGGAGGCTGAGATCAGCATCAACGAGGTACGTGATGGGTGCGGGGCTGGGCTTCCCAGCAGCGGGGGGCTCGGGGCCCCGGTCCACAGCCCGCGTGTGCTTCCTGCAGGCGTCTGAGAGCAAGCTGGGGTTGCTTGTTTGGTTTTTGTTACATGTTGAGCATCCCAAATCCGAAATCCTAAATGTTCCAAAATCTGAAGTTTTTGAGCGTCAATGTGATGCTCAGAGGAAATGCTCACTTGAGCATTTCAGATTTTGGATTTTCGGATTTGGGGTGCATAACCAGTAAGTATAATGCAAGTATTCCAAACTCAGAAACAAATTTCACACTGTGAAACGCTTCTGGTCCCAAGCATTCCTGGGAGCCTGACAGAGGGCATAACCAGAGGGACAGTCAGGGACAGAGAGATGATGGCCCTGTGTTAAAGTGACTTCAGGTGCTGGTTTCCCGACTGTGCTCTTTGTGGAGCTGATCCGGGGAAAGATGGAACAAAAACCATCAATTAAAATCACACAGATTCTTTTGTATCTCCTCCCACCTTCTAGATTGGGGCTGTGCCATTTTGATAGAAATTTTGAAAGTCAGTTATTTGGGTTTTAAACAGTTCCCTTCACCTCCCTGGCCACTTCATCTGTGCTCTCGGGATTCAGCTGAGTCCCACGGATGAGTCCACGTGTCCCAGCTCTGTCCTGCCTTCCTCCTCTCCTGCCTCAAGTTCAGAGCACACAAAAATGTGTTTGTCCGTCCACCAGGCAGCACCCTGAGCACTGCGGGTTTCATGTCATGCGAGTATTTGGAAAGCACGTCTTACTTTTAAGTGTGTACAGAAATTTTTTTGATAGTACCAGAGAATCGAAGCATGTTCAGACAAAAATGTGAATCAGAGGCTCAGACTGGAGCTCACTTGGGAGAGCGTGGTGCTGACAACACCAAGTCAAGGGTGATCCCCTTACCGGTCATCTTTCAAAAATACAAAAACTGTGAATCAGAACTAAACGAGGTCATTGTCGGTTGTATCGTGGCTGTATTCGGTCTAAATTCTGAGCCCAGGGCGTCGTTTCAAGTAGCTGCAAGTGCTTATTTTATTAGATCAGATGGGCACGTGCACCAGCAAGGAAATCCTGAATGCTGCAGGCATCTCTAAATCGGGGCCGATGCTTCCAAAGACTTACTCCTCCCACAAAAGTGGGTACTAAGAGATTCCACACTTGCCGTGGCACCGGGCAGGGTTTCTCCTGCTCAGCACTTGGTACATTTGTGGCTGGACCCTGCTCTGTGGTGGGGACTGTCCTGTGCACTGGAGGATGTGGACCAGCATGCCTGGTCTCCACCCACCAGCTGCCAGTAGACCCCCCGCCAAGTGGTGACAATGAAAAATGTCTCCAGTCATTCCCTGATGTCCCCCAAGGAGACAAAATTACTCCCCCCATACACACACCCCTGCCCCTGTTGAGAATCCTTGCATCAGGGATATAGCACTTTTGTCTTGGAATAAAGGAGACACGTTCACATGTCCTTAATGCCCCAGTTCAGGTTGACACTTACCAAATATCAGGTCTCCCTCGGGACAGCCATCATACCTAGTTCTTCATCGACGGTTCCCCTTGTCCACGTCCCTGTCCTTGGCCCACCGTGGAGTCCCTCTGCCCTGCCCCTACAGTCCGGGCACCTGCTTGATGCCGCCGACCCCCGACCCCAGCCCCTGAGCTCCCAGGCGTCTCAGTTTCTGGGCCACCTTCCTGCAGCTCTCCCACCTGGAAGGCAGAGTCTGGTCCTGGAGGTCCTCTTTTGTGGGTGCTGACGGCTGCCCTTGGCTTACTTTCCCAGGATGGCACTGTGTTTGACTGCCACCCCATAGAGTCCCTGTCCCTGATAGACGCCGTGATGCCCGACGTGGTGCAGACGCGGCAGCAGGCGTTCCGCGAGAAGCTCGCGCAGCAGCAGGCCAGTGCGGCGGCCGCAGCGGCAGCAGCAGCCCCGGCAGCCCCGGCAGCAGTTTCCCAGCAAAATCCACCAAAGAACGGAGAGGCCACGGTCAACGGGGAGGAGAACGGAGCACACACAATAAGTAAGTGTGGGGCTTCTGGCGCTTTATTGTGCTTCTAAAGCTGGGCTAATGCAACGACTTCTTAGAGATCTGCCCGCTGTCAACTTCTCACCAGTTGCTTTCCAGTGCTTGCTTACTGTCTGGCCGGAAGACCTTCACGTTCCCTGGTTGTCACCAAAATCCTTAGACCCGACCTTCTCGACACCCATCCTGGATTTTATGAAATCCTGCTGCCCTGCTCCTGAGGGCTCACGTGTAACAGGGACAAGTACCAGATGCTCACTGTCCAACACGAGCAAGTGTCTCTCTCAGACTTCCATGCAGAGGGTTTTCAGCCAAATTATGGTCTAGTAGTCGAGCCCATGGTCAGTGCAAGGGCACCACGCCCCGGACACCAGGCATCATCTTACTTGGTCATTGCGAAACCCCGGGAGGTTAGACCTGTTAGCTAATGGCCCAAGAGTAGGCAGCAGATGAGTCAGAGCTCGACAGTCATATCATAAAACTTGCTCAGGCCCGGTGCACCATCCACCAACTAACTCCCACATCAGAAAATCTATTTAAAACTAGAACAACAGAGACAAAAGAAGTGCCCTGTCCTGGGACCCACAGTCAGAATGCAAGGCATGCCTGTGCCCCATCCAGGACCTGAGCCATTCTGCCACCCCTCTGGTCTGAGGTCTGCTCCTTACCCGTTCCCCATCTCTGGTCTGTTGCTCTGGAGGCTGTTCCCTGCTGTGGCCGTGGGAGTGGGAGTTCTTCTGCCCAGGCTGAGTCTGGGCACTGACCCCTGCCCCAGGGAGCCCAGCCTCCTTCTCTTGCTCGTGCACGTGGCTAATACACCCTGGCTCACTGCTCTTAAGTTCTGCAGCAGCCGCCTCGACCCCCTTCTCAGCACCTCACACCTGGTCTGCAGACCAGCCTGTCAGGGCTGGAGCTTGCCACGGCTGCCTGTGGATAAGTGAGCAGGTGACGGCCTCCTCTGCACGCCTCTACAGAGTCCCAGGCCCCCACTGCACGGCTGGCTAGGACGCCAGCTGTCCTCTCGCCATCATCAGGGGATGGATCCACCAAACGTGGAAGATCATTTTGCTTTTCTTCATCTTCTCCGAGCCACATGGGAACTTGGGAAGCATAAAAGAAGTAGCATTTTTTCATAGCCCCACTGTTCCTGAGGGTAGGCTGTGAAGATTTTGTGTCAGGCTTCTCAATCCAAGCAGGGTCACCAGGTATTTTCATATTTTTATGTGTTGACCCAGAAGCAGTGGATCTTAGGTTACCTGCCACTGAGAAGTGAGTCCTTCTCTTCCTGGGGTTTTCCACCAAAATACCTGAACAAGAAGATGTAACAGCAGACTCAGCTCTACACTGCATTACAAAACTGTCAGCTGCTGCTGACTGTGTGCTGGTTAGACTGGACCGCTGCCTTCTCTTTCCCGTAAAGCAGGGGCTACTAAACTTTCCCTAAGGGGCCAGACAGTGGCTGTCACAGGCATTCAGGGCCAGGCAGTCTCTGTCACAGTGACCCAACTCTGTCTTGAAATGCAGAAGCAGCTGTCCTCCTCTGCTCGGGCTACTGTGACAGAGCACCGCAGATCTGCGGCAGAAACAGCAGACATTTCTCCCTGCAGGCCTGGATGCTGCAAGTCCGAGCTCAAGGCGAGGCAGGCTGGTTCCTCCTGAGTCCTCTCTCCTTGGCTAGTAGACACCATCTTCTCCCTGTGTCCTCACATGGTCGTCCCTCTGTGTGTGTCTGTGTCCTAATCTCCTCTTCTTATAAGGACATCAGTCGTATTGGATTAAAACCCACTCTAGCAAGCTCATTTTACCTTAATCACCTCTTTAAAGACCCCATCCCCAAATACAGCCACTGTCTGAGGTACTGGGGACACGGTTCATCCCGTAACAGTCGCTGCAGGTAATGCATAAATATGTGGGCGTCAGTAAATAACTTAAACGTTATTTATGAGGAGAGGCTGCAGCAGGCTAGATTTTGGCCCATGGGTCATAGTTGACTGGCCCCAGTTTTATGGAATAAATTAGTGTATTCCTCACTCGAATTTGAAGACTGGCAAAATACAAAGAGACATAAAATACCCAATCACACAAAGCCATGATTTAGTTATAATCATCAGAGATGGTATCGCCTAGTACATAAAAACAAGGTGTTCCTAAAACAGAAGCCCCCTGAGAATGAGTTTCTTTTGTATTGATAAGCCACGTGCCTTTTTGTGTTTCCTACAACAGATAATCACTCGAAACCCATGGAAATTGACGGGGACGTTGAGATTCCACCCAACAAAGCCACAGTCCTTCGGGGCCATGAGTCCGAGGTGTTCATTTGTGCCTGGAACCCTGTCAGCGATCTGCTGGCTTCTGGGTGAGGATGTCAGGTTGGGGACGCTCCAGGGTCAGGGGAACCCCTGCTCGTCTCTGGCATTCTGCCTCAAGGGACACGTGCTGTTGTCTGACCTCGTGTGTCACGTCTTCCCGACATGAGCAGATCCCGAGCGGGTCCTGTGCACTCCACAGCTCTGTGTGTCTCGGATTGTGAAGTCGGCATTCCTCACCGTGTTCTCCATGGGATGGGGAGCAAAGACATTTAAAACTGCTAAATGCAGAGATGGCGAGGAGGAGGGGTGCATGGGAGGGGTGGAAAGAGCTGTTCCCACCAAGAGCCAACGTGCGTGTGTTTTTATTCTGCAGGTCTGGAGACTCGACGGCCAGGATATGGAACCTTAATGAACACAGCAACGGGGACTCCACCCAGCTTGTGTTGAGGCACCGTATACGGGAGGGGGGACACGATGTCCCCAGTAACAAAGATGTCACCTCGCTGGACTGGAACGTAAGCATCTTCCACCCCCCAGGCCCCTTGAAATGTCAGGGTGCGGTGGCCCTGCCCTGAGCTGCGGGCTCACAGGTGCCCTCCATCTCCAAGAGCTCCTGCTGAGGCCATGGCGGGCACAGAACGAGCTGGGTGTTGGGTGGCCGTGCCTTCCCATGGTCAGCACACATGAGCGAGTCGAGCCTGATGGCTCTGTGAGGGGGACCTCACAGTGTGAAGGTGGGACCCCGGGAAGGCTCAGCTGAGGAGCTGTGACAAGCAGCCAGGAAAGAAAACTTTCCACCTTGAGAGCTCAGGACCAGCTGCTATGTGCATTTATACATGGGTCACACGCCGTTCAACTTCTTTTTGCTTTCTGCAAAGTCTTAGGATGACTTTCTATAGGTATTTTAAATTCTGTCCTTAATTAGACAGCACACAAGGTGAGTGGTTCCAGTGTGGCTTTCTCGCTTCCTGGTCCACATGCCTTGCGTTTAATTTAACAGCAGTGTGTGCTGAAGTAGTCAGAGATGACCCGTTAGTCTCTTAATGTGGCATCAGTTATCGGCTTAGGAATATTCTAGACTTGGGATCCTGGCGAGTTCTGTGTGCTTTTCTGGTGCCACCACTACTAAGCTGCTTCTGTGGGTTTGTGTCTCTTTCTGGCCTGCAGAGCGATGGGACACTTCTGGCCACAGGTTCATACGACGGTTTTGCAAGGATATAGACGGAAGATGGTAAGTCCTGCGTCTGTCGTGTTGGGGTTGGACAGGACCTGCTTCTGTATGTAACCGTGAAGTGAACAGACCATGACTTTGAAGTCAACATGTTTGTCTGTATTTTTTTGACATAACAGGTAACCTGGCCAGCACATTAGGCCAACATAAAGGCCCCATCTTTGCCTTGAAATGGAATAAAAAGGGGAATTATATTTTGAGGGCTGGTGTAGACAAAGTGAGTATTAACTTAAAACACATACTTTCAATCTATACATGTTTATTTTCAGTCTCCAGATAACACGGTGTTTTCTTTGAATTCTTAGGCTTTCTCCTTCCCCTTAAGAAATCAAAAGGACCTTTATAGGTTTTGCTTTTGTAATTTTGATCTTAGTGTTAATTTATAGCACATAATCTCTGTCAGTATATTCCACTGTTCTACAGACCTCTGTGCAAAGTGTCCCTTCTTTTGAGGTTCATAGTTCAGTGATAAAGAGAGGAAAATCTCCAGACTGTGTTTATCAATGGCTGGACAGAGCAGGTGGTGTGGGTGTGCTCTGTGTAAACTTTCACCCCTAGAGTGATGTTAGTGACACAGACTGTTCTCTTAGCAGACTTCTGCTTTCCTAATTTGATAAGCTCCTGCTTCCCACTGTGGACTGCACATTTCCCAAGCAGGAGTAAAACGGACCTAGGGACAGGGCACTGTCCCCTGACAGGCCACGGAGCCAAAGTGGGACTCCCTTGCTCTGCACTTGGGCAGGGCTGCCAGAGAGACGTGATGGCATTAGAGCCAGGTGCCTCTCGAAGCCATCCTGGGGTGGAAGATCCCAGAACAAAGAGGAAGGAGACATAGAACCATTCCCCCACAGAAACTACACTGGTTTCATGATAGTTTGACAACTTTACTCTGTTACTGCTTTCTGTTCATTCAAGTTGTAAAATTTAATATAAAATAATAAACGAACTCTAAACATCATCACACTCTTGGAGAAGTCATGGGTGCACTTGGCAGGGTACAGCCCACACAGGCCATAACTGGCCCATCACCTGTTCTTTTAAATAAAGTTTTATTGATACACAGCCACTCCCATTTGTTGAGAATTGTCGGTGGCTGCTTTCACGCCTTAGTGGCCGAGTTGAGCAGTTGCAGCAGAAGACCATTGGCCCTCAAAGCTTAAGGTATTTACCAGGTGGCCCTTAATAGAAAAAGAGTGCCAGCGCCTGTATGTGGATATAACTGTGTAGGTCAGTGAATCATTTGTTCCTTTTCTCTATATTTAAGCCAAGAAACTCTTCATTCGGACTTGGGAGCCTAATTTATTATAATATAAGAAAAGATAAGCTGCTGTGGTTGACACACTAAATGTGTCATGTAACTACCATCAAATTTTTCCCAAGATGTTCTAGTTCAAGTAATACGCATGCACAGCACTCTGTCATGCCTTCAGTAGGCCATCGGTAACTGCCACTTGAATTATGAAAATAATTCATGAAAATGATCGCTAACATTTACAGCAAGCACTTTACTACTATGTGTGCTAACCCATCCGATACTCTCAAGATGGAGGCAGGCATTAGTATGATCAATACCATTTTACAGAGGAAGAACTGGAGCCCCAGAGAGGTTTATTAACTTGTCTAGTGACACACAGCTGGTGCAGCGTGGAGGAGGATCAGGCCGCGGCTTACCAGTAACTCTGCCCTCCGACTTGCCGAGCATTCTAAATCGTTTCCTGGCCTCCTTCCCACCTGGCGGATCTTTTATTTTACATTCATTTGTGTGTTTCTCACCAATTATTTATTTTGACTCTACCAGGTGATGGACTGTACGATCAGTAAAAATGCATATTTGGAATCATGTTAGTCTTTTGGGCCATATATGTCCCTCTTTACTCCTTAGTCAACCATGGCAGGAATAATAACAGTGTCCTTGAACATAATACCCATGGAGAAAATGTAATTTATGAGGATGCTGGTGTGACCCTCAGTGTATGCTTAACCCAAAGTGACGAAAATATATTTCACATTCCCAAAGCTTTTGGGAAATGTTTTCTTCGGTTCAATGTATATTTAACATAAATGTCAACTAAATGTTCCAGTGACTGATTGTAGTATGTGAAATTGTATCAGACATTTGTGAGTTTACTTACAGTTTGACCCTTGAACACAGCACAGGTCCACTTATACATGGAACTTTTTTGGTCTGGTAAATACTGCACAGTGCTATAAATGTATTTTTCTCTTCCTTGTGATTTTCTTAATAACATTTTCTTTTCTCTAGCTTATTTTATTGTAAGAATACAGTATATAATATATATAACATAGAAAACATGTTTTAATTGAATGTTAATGTTATTGGTAAGGCGTCATATCAATAGTCGGCTATTAGTAGTTAAATTTTGGGGAAGGCAAGAGTTACACGTGGATTTTCAACTGTGTCCGGGTCGGTACCCTAACCCGCATGTTGTTCAAGGACCGATTGTACTCACAATATATAAACCACATTTGTTTGTGCTTGACAAATTAAGAAAACAGTTGCAGACAAACAGTGACAGGTGGTCTAGAGCTGACCCCAAATGTAGGAATACCATGTTTCAAAGACACTTGCTGCTCTGAGTGTTTCCTCTGAACGTTTCTACAATCAACCCAAAACATAACCAGTTCTTAAAACGAAATCTTTATGAAGTCTCACTGACAGACAGGTGTAAAGTTTCCAATGACGTTGAAAATTCCGGTTAATGAAGACTTAATTCCAATGGTATTTATGGAGCTGCCCCTGGCTGCTGCTTTAAGTATGTTCCTAGCATCAGTAAGTTCATCAGAATTCATGATTTACTTTGTGTTCCAAGGTGCCGATCACCGTTTTCCTTACTGTAGACCCATAAATCAGCGCCTGACCCGGGCGTAATCCGATGGCTTTGCCACATCTCGTGGTCCTGGTTCATGGAGGTTCGGTCAGGGGAATTTCCAGAAATGTCTGTTTGTGCAGCTCTTCATTTGGAAAACTGCTGAAAAGACATTTAGATATGTTTTGTTACAGGTTTTTTAGCGTTTTGGGATGAGGGGGAATCACCACTGATTTGGGTAGTTTTCTCAGGTATCAGTTAAGGCTGCTGTGTCCGCTGCAGTTGCCACCAGCTCGTGTGGCTGTAGCTCATCACATGTGGCCGTCCAAACTGCTGTGTGTAAAACACGCTGTGATTCTAAGTCCTAGGATGGGGGGCAAGAAAGAATGTCAGATACCTCATTAATATTTTTCTATACTGATTACATGTTGAAACAATAGTATTTTGGCAATATTGGAGTGAAATAAAATACACTGTTAATGAATTGTACCAGTTTCTTTTTTCTTTTTAATGTGGTGACTGTAAAATTAAAAATTAGTGTAGTGACTCACATGATACCTCTATGGGACAGTGCGAGGCAGTTAGCTTATTTGGGGAGAGCACGGTGTCACACCAAGGTCAAGGTTCAGATGCCCTTACCAGCCAGCCACTAAAAACCCCAAAACTACAGAGAAAAGAACACTCCCCTCTGCTTCCCCTTCTCCTAATAATATGACCTTTCCTCATCCTGAACTTCCTACAGCTTCCCTGAAAAATTAAAGGAATAGCTCTATTGGACTGTGCTGGTTTAGAAGGAATAAGGGCCCACTTTCTTTTCTTGCATGATGCATTTTTCGTGAGAAAACTTTGCAAGAAGAATAATTACTAACTTTTTCCTTTGTTTGCGGAGCGCAGACAACAATCATTTGGGATGCCCACACAGGAGAAGCCAAACAACAGTTTCCTTTCCATTCAGGTGAGGTTTGTTTTGATTTCGTAATTTAAAAGTCATGATTCAGAGTTCTGTGAAATGTCCCTTAAAGTAATTGTGAATGCACAGAGGGAGCAGCCTGTGGAACCTCGCTGGTGGGAAGGAGACCCATTTCGTGTTAAGTGTTGTCGTTCAGGTTTGCAAGGTACAGATGCCTCAACACCCACCTGCTCCCGAGTCTGGAAACACGACTGTGAACCAGCCAAAGAGCCAGGGCAGGCTTCTCTGTCCTGCTGCTCCAGGAGGGCTGCTGTGTTGGGGTCCCCGAGACCACTCCGTGTTTGGCGGTCTGCTGGGTGGACACACAGGACTCAGCATACACAGCTAAGACTTCTTGTGGGAATGGATACAAAGCAACATCAGCAAAGGGAAAAGGCATGAGGGATGAAGTCCCGGGGAGAACAGACGTGAGCTCCCAGGGGAGTCGCACGGGATCTGCTTAATTCCCCCAGAAGTCAGCTGTCTTCCAGGGAAGCCCATTAGAGACTTGGTGCTGAGGGTTTTCAGCTCCCTCTCCCCCTTGCTGTTCCTTCCCGAGCCCCCCTCCACCGGCCGTCACCTCTCACTTGATGCGTAAATGCCTCTAGGGAGTGTTCCAGTGGGACTGCCTCAGGGGAGCAGAGACTATACAGACATGAACGGTACATGGCCACGAGGTCCCCGGAGTGCCAAGTGATCACTTGAGCAAGTGGGTGCCTGAGAGGAGGTCGGAGCAGCCGCCCTCAGCCGCAGACCCGCTCCCTGTAACTGGACAGGCATGAGGCTTGGAGGCCACAGGTACAACAGCCATGGGGACTAACACATCTGTACCCCTTCTCTGGCTGGTAGCTGTGCTGATGGCCTGAGATGGCCTGTCTCACTCCACGCTCAGCGTCCCCTGAGGGCTTGACAGAACATCCCTGTGTGCAGCTGAGACCCCAGGACCTGCCTGAGGGACAGAACAAGGATGGAGTCTGGCTGCTCTGACTTCACCACCCTGGTCTTTACGTGTTCTTCCAACGCCTTGGGGCACCAGGCTCTGAGGACAGAATGAGGGCTGGGCTTTTAACAATGGTCCTGGGCATTTTGGTGCATTGGAAAGTGGCTGGATTTCCCGCTGCCGTCCCAGCAAAGAATCCAGAAAGTAGAGAATGAGACCGTAACTAAACTGCAGAATTAGTTAACCTTTGTATTGTTCCCATCGTCGTTACTTCTGAGGTCCCTTCAGGGGCAGGGCTCACACTGGAACAAGGAGTAGGGAAAGGCGGGACATGGAGAGGTCTAGCGGGTAGTGACCAGAGGCCAGTCACCTCAAAACCCTCAGCAGAGCAGAGGGTCTCTTGGACTCAGGGAGGGTGTTCATCACAAGTCCTGAACCTTTCACCCAATTTCATCCCTAATATGGGATTCTTGTTGACACTAATTATCCCCGAATCCATGGGATGCATTAATGGGTTGCAGGAGGTTTTTTAATTCGTGTGTCTTGAGCACAGGCTATGAAATCTTTTTCCTCTTCTTTTTTCTCCTCTCTCTGTGAAAACAAATCAAACAGGCCCACCATGGTGATACTGCTCAAGCAGGAAGGTGCGGGGGCAGGCAGCCGGCACACCTCACCTGCCCTTTCTCACCTGTGCCGTGGGAGCAAGAGCTGCTGCATGCCATGGGGCACAGAAAGGGCCACGGGGCCTCTCTCCAGAGGCATCTTGTCGTCCCTGCAAATGTGGGAGGAGAGGGTCTTTAAGGTCTTTGAAAGTAAGAGTCTGTTCACGCGGGAATATGTTTTATCGTGTTACTAGATATGGCTTCTCCACCGTGCTGTTAATTGTTCTAAGTCAGCCGAGCTCTGTGCACAGTTGATAAATGTCAGCGTCCTCCCTGTCTTTCCTGCTCCACAGCCCCTGCTCTTGACGTGGACTGGCAGCACAACACTACGTTTGCCTCCTGTAGCACAGACATGTGTATTCATGTATGCAGACTCGGCTGTGACCACCCGGTCAAAACCTTCCAAGGACACACAGTAAGTGGGACTTCTGAGTTTCAGACTTGAGTTCATGAGAATGTGATGTGGGAGCCTTTTTATATTTTTTACCTAGAATCAAAAGATGCCGTGACAGCAGACCAGTTCCTCTGCAGACCTTTGCTCTTGAGCTGCCACAGCTACCCTACGCAGTTGGATTAACCCAGTGACGGGAAGGCAGTGAGAAAAACTGACCCTGAGGTGATCTAGATGTTGGACTTTGCGGCAAAGGCTATGAAAAAACTGTACGAGGATATAAAGGAAAAGATGCTTGTAATAAGTAAATAGATGGGGAGTGTCAGCAGAGAATGGAAATACTATGTTTCTAAAAAGCAAATGGAAATTGGAGAACCGAGAAGCACAATATCTGAAACGAAAATCTTATTAGACGAGTGTAACAGCAGGCTGGAGATTGCAAAAGCAAGGTTAGTGAACCAGAAGGGAGATCATAGAATGGCCAATTTGAAGAACAGAAAAGACCGAAAAAATGAGTGGAGGCTTATGGACGTATGGGACAATATTAAACATATATCTGTGTTATATGGGTAGAAAAAAGAGAACGGAACAGGAAAATTACTTGAAGAGACAGTGGCCACATTTTACTAAATTTGGTGGAAAACATCAACATTCAATCCAAGAAGCTGAGCAGACCCCAAGAAGAACATCTAGAAAGATATCTGTACACCTAGGCATGTGGTCAGCAAACACTAAAACCAATGATAAAGAGAAAGTCGTAAAAGCAACCAGAGGCTGAAAAAATAATCTCATCATATACCAGAAAAGAACAATATGAGCAGCAGCTGACTTACCAGATTTTTTAGCAAAGCACGTGAGGCTCTTCCCAGTCTTTCCCCAGCAGATCCCTCTAGTGTCCAAAAAACCCCCCATTCCTCAGTTCTCCTGGAAGACCCGTGTGGTCGAGCCCCTCACACCTCATCTCAGCCCCTCCTGAAATGCTTCCCTGCCTTAAACTCTCACAGCCCCCACCTTACACCCCCTCACCATGTCCCTGGTCTGACACAAAATCCTTTCCATCTTCCACGACCCCATTCAGATGTCCTCTGGATTCCCTGGGGAGAATTCATGGCTCCCACCTGGGCTCTCTCCTGTGGCTTCTTGTTTATTCTCACCAGCACCCAGAATGTCATTAGATGTTGGGGATCCCCTGTTAAAGCAGAGGGGTCTGATCAAAGCCCCTGGGGAGTTCCCATCATGCCACCAATTTAAGGGAAATCAGTTCCATTGTCCTCAGTGCCTGCGCCTTTCCCTAGTACCCACCAGTCTCAGCTCCCGGCCCAATGTGTCCCTGCTTCCAAAAGAAGGTGCTTTTGGAGCACAGGCATCCATTGTCCCGTGAATATCTGGCTGTGGTTACGAATGGACACTTGCTTTTTCTGGTCTAAACTTGTTTCTCTTCTAACCCTGGAAGATCTGCAAACTTTTAATAGCGCTGCCCACAGTCTGTGCGTGCTGTAGGGTACAAAGTCACATAGCTATGTGATTTCCAGCTGCCGTGCCCGGGACTTTACCACCGTGCCACCACTTGGCTCTTTAAATGGGTCTCCTTGTGGCTAATCATTTGGAGCAAGCCTCAAGCTAAATGTGGCTGAGCCTACTTCTTCCTGAGACTTCTGAGCTGCTTCTCGATGCTTCCCAGGAATTGTGACTTGGGCTAGGAGTGGCGGGTGGGTGGGGTTGGCACTCCATTCCCAGGAGGGTTCAGCTGGAGACAGTTCATGTTGAATGGCTCCAAATTCCTGGGCCCCAAGAAACCTGCCCATCGATTCTCCTCTCAGCAGCCGCAGCCAGAACCAGCTGCCCTTGTGCATTTACACATGCCCACACTCCCACACATGCATGCACACTCACACCTCCACACTCGGCACATGCACACACACACATACATGCATACACACTCGCACACACTCAGGCACACTCATATGAGTGCACATGCACACAAAGTCATGCACACTCATGTACACTTGCGCACACATACGTGCACACACACATCTGCACAGTCACACACAGGTCCACACATTATCCCCTCTCCAGTCTGACCCCTTCATCCTCCCCTGGCTCACAGGAGCCCACTCCTTGGACTCACATGCATGCCCACTCACACTCCTGGACACTCACGTCCACATATGCACACCAGCATACATGGCCACATGCTCAGACACATGTCCATGTATTCATACACATCCATGCACTTACACACGTCTGCACACTCACACACACCTGGGCACTCACACGCACCTCTGCGCACATGCTGCTCTCCAGTCTGACCCTTTCATCCTCCCCTGGCTCACACAGGAGCCCACTCCCTGGACTCCAGGCTTTCTTCCTCCCTTTTCCCAGGCCATCTGTGCCATGTGGAACACTGATGTGGCCCTGTCACTTCTTTGCTTCACACCCTTCAGAACTCAGTTTCCTTAAAAAGTAGTGTGACCGTATAATTTATCTTCCAAACCAGAGTCCTTAGGAGTGTGAAATTATTTAGAAAATGAATTATGAGTGTGAAGTTAGTTAATTTTTGGGCTGGGACAGCAGGCATAATATTGTGGGATTGTCCTGAGCAGATGGGGCCCTACAGTCACCCTAAGGAAAAGCCCCTTGTGGGTGCACCTTCTCCTTGGTCTCCATGTGCGGCACAGTGTTCCTCTGCCACAGGCTGTTCCTTTGTAGAACCGTGTTCCCTGTGTGTCCCCCTCTCCCTTGCCTGCCGGGTACATTTGCCTTTGTCCCCCAGGGCTTAGCCTCAGGGTCTCGGGGCCCTGGTGGCCCTGAGGAACAGTCCTGCTCCTTTGTGCACCCAGCATGCTGAGCTGCCTGGTAGAACTCCCCTGCCCTTTGTATTTCCAGGCTGTTTGCACTGGAGCTCAAGCCCCTTGGGTGGGTTTTGTTTCTCCCAGGTGTTCTCACAGAGCCACCCTCTGGGCTCTGGCGTGTGCTCGTGCACTTGGGGCACACGGGCCTCCTGTTCCCCGTGGAACCCCACCGTGGCTGAGGGGCTTCGTTTGTCTGCATTGACACCCGTCCACCGCCACTCGCCAGAAAAATGTAGCAGATTTAGATAGAAGGAGTAGCTGTTGCATTAAAAATGCACAGGGAAGTGATTTCCATGTCCAGTTTTAAAAACAGCTGAGGTTTTGGTGTTTTTATTTGCTGCCTATATTGTATGTGAATTCTTCATTTGCTTCCTTCCTAGTATGGAATTTTTTCCCTTCAAGAAATATTGATGAGGGTGGCTGCTCATTTGTGGTATATGGCTGTGCTTTTATATAAATGAAAAAGGCAAAGTGAGAAAAAGGAAAATGCATGGCCTCCCGGGCTCTGTGCTTTGCTTTCGGGGAAAGTCCCAGGTGGCCGGTCAGCAGGATGACAGAATCTTGCTCCCCCTGGAGGATGGCCAGCAGGATGACAGAATACTACTGCCCCCTGGTGGATGGTAGGCAAGATGACAGAATGCTTCTGCCCTCTGGAGGATGGCCAGCAGGATGACAGAACGCTACTGCCCCCTGGTGGATGGTAGGCAAGATGACAGAATGCTTCTGCCCTCTGGAGGATGGCCAGCAGGATGACAGAGCACTACTGCCCCCTGGTGGATGGTAGGCAAGATGACAGAATCTTGCTCCCCCAGGAGGATGGCCAGCAGGATGACAGAACGCTACTGCCCCCACCAGCAGTCTCTGGTGGACCGTAGGCAGGATGAGAGAGTGCTACTGCCCACTTGTGTACAGCTGCTGGGATGACAGGGCGCTACTACCCCCTTGTGTACAGCTACTGGAATGACAGAGCGCTATTGCCCCCTGGTGGATGGCAGGATGACAGAACACTACTGCCCCCAGGTGAACGGTAGGCAGGATGAGAGTGCTACTGCCCCCTTGAGGACAGCCACTGAGATGACAGAGCAATACTGCCCCCTGGTGGACTGTAGGCAGGAAGAGAGGGTCCTACTGCCCCCTTGAGGACAGCCACTGGGATTACAGAGCACTATTGCCCCCGGTGGATGGTCAGCCAGATGATAGAGCACTATTGCCCCCTGGTGGACGGTAGGCAAGAAGAGAGAGTGCTACTGCCCCCTGGTGGACAGTAGGCATGAAGAGAGGGTGCTACTGCCCCCTTGAGTACAGCCACTGGGATTACAGAGCACTATTGCCCCTGCTGGATGGTCAGCCAGATGATAGAGCACTATTGCCCCCTGGTGGACGGTAGGCAAGAAGAGAGAGTGCTACTCCCCCCTGGTGGACGGTAGGCAGGAAGAGAGGGTGCTACTGCCCCCTTGAGGACAGCCACTGGGATTACAGAGCACTATTGCCCCCGGTGGATGGTCAGCCAGATGATAGAGCACTATTGCTCCCTGGTGGACGGTAGGCAAGAAGAGAGAGTGCTACTGCCCCCTGGTGGATGGTAGGCAGGAAGAGAGGGTGCTACTGCCCCTTTGTGGACAGCCACTGGGATGACAGAGCACTATTGCCCCCTGGTGGATGGTAGGCAAGAAGAGAGTGCTACTGCCCCCTGGTGGATGGTAGGCAGGAAGAGAGGGTGCTACTGCCCCTTTGTGGACAGCCAATGGGATGACAGAGCACTATTGCCCCCTGGTGGATGGTAGGCAAGAAGAGAGTGCTACTGCCCCCTGGTGGATGGTAGGCAGGAAGAGAGGGTGCTACTGCCCCCTTGTGGACAGCCACTGGGATGACAGAGCACTACTGCCCCCTGGTGGACGGTAGGCAGGATGAGAGTGCTACTGCCCCCTTGAGGACAGCCACTGAGATGACAGAGCACTACTGCCCCATGGTGGACTGTAGGCAGGAAGAGAGGGTCCTACTGCCCCCTTGAGGACAGCCACTGGGATTACAGAGCACTATTGCCCCCGGTGGATGGTCAGCCAGATGATAGAGCACTATTGCCCCCTGGTGGACGGTAGGCAAGAAGAGAGAGTGCTACTGCCCCCTGGTGGACAGTAGGCATGAAGAGAGGGTGCTACTGCCCCCTTGAGTACAGCCACTGGGATTACAGAGCACTATTGCCCCTGCTGGATGGTCAGCCAGATGATAGAGCACTATTGCCCCCTGGTGGACGGTAGGCAAGAAGAGAGAGTGCTACTCCCCCCTGGTGGACGGTAGGCAGGAAGAGAGGGTGCTACTGCCCCCTTGAGGACAGCCACTGGGATTACAGAGCACTATTGCCCCCGGTGGATGGTCAGCCAGATGATAGAGCACTATTGCCCCCTGGTGGACGGTAGGCAAGAAGAGAGAGTGCTACTGCCCCCTGGTGGATGGTAGGCAGGAAGAGAGGGTGCTACTGCCCCTTTGTGGACAGCCACTGGGATGACAGAGCACTATTGCCCCCTGGTGGATGGTAGGCAAGAAGAGAGTGCTACTGCCCCCTGGTGGATGGTAGGCAGGAAGAGAGGGTGCTACTGCCCCCTTGTGGATAGCCACTGGGATGACAGAGCACTACTGCCCCCTGGTGGACGGTAGGCAGGATGAGAGAGTGCTACTGCTCCCTTGAGGACAGCCACGGGGGTTACAGAGCACTATTGCCCCTGGTGGGTGGTCGGCTGGATGACAGAGCACTATTGCCCCCTGTGGACAGCCGCTGGGATGACAGAGCACTATTGCCCCCTGGTGGATGGTCGGCCGGATGACAGAGTGCTTCTGCCCCCTGCTGGACGGTAAGCAGGATGAGAAAGTACTACTGCCCACTTGTGGACAGCTGCTGGGATTACAGAGCACTATTGCCCCTGGTGGATGGTCGGCTGGATGACAGAGCACTGTTGCCCCCTGGTGGACGGCAGGGTGACAGAGTGCTACTGCCCCCTGGTGGACGGCCACCATGATGACAGAGCACTACTGTCCCCTGGTAGACAGCCACTGGGTCTGATCTCAGGCCTTGATTTCTTTTGCAAACCCATTTTATCTTTCAGAATGAAGCCAATGCTATCAAATGGGATCCTTCTGGAATGTTGCTAGCATCCTGCTCTGATGACATGACATTAAAGGTAAAGTTAGCATCTGTAGGGATGAGCTGTTTAACCCTAAAAAGCCCCCAGTCCTCAACGCAAGTCTCACATTCCCTGTTCCTTTGGGGGTTATCTGTATTGAGTCTTCTTCCTTCCTCGGTAATTTGTCCCATTACTGACTGTCAGATTAGCTCTCGCCCAGTGAACTCTGATGTACCAGTCGAGGGTCCTGCTAGGAGTCCCAGCCCTTCCTGGGCAATGACCTGCAGTTTTTCCAGTGGGACACTCCAATGGCTTGTGTACAGTTCACAGCCAGCAGTCTCTTGGCTCACTGGAGGGACATAGCTTGCTCATGTTGTTACCACTGTGTTCTCGAGATCTGGAGCATGAAGCAGGACACGTGTGTGCACGACCTGCAAGCTCACAGCAAAGAGATATACACCATCAAGTGGAGTCCCACTGGGCCGGCCACCAGCAACACCAACTCCAACATCATGCTGGCGAGGTAAGGACAGGACCCCTGCACAGCCCAGCCTCGGCTCCTGAACGCAGCCTGGCCTGCTGTCACTGAGTCAGCAGCACAGCAGCAGAACTTCCTCATACGTGTAGAGAACAGGACGTTTTGCTGGAGCATTGAACTTCGTAGCTCCCTTTTGAAGGGGCCGAGATAGAACTTTTAAGTGAGGCTGGGAGAAGGCACGTGTTGGGAGGGCTTCAGGCACTTGGCTTTGCTGAAGGTTTTCCTGACAGCAGAGAAAAGAAAGGGAAAGAGTTCACCTCAGACCTTGGGCTTGGTTTATTCGTTCAACTCAGGGCTTACAGGGGCAGGAATTTCAAGCAGGGATAAAGGTTCCCCCAGCCACAGCCAGACTTGACCTGACATTTTATATAGTGAGTCCTCTAAGACACCAGCTTGGGAGGGAGCGGAGTGGCCAGCCAGTCACCGCCAGAATTGGGAAGAGGGGTTATAAGTGACAAAGGTGGCCTCCCCAAAACCACGTGGCTTTAGGCTTCATTCAAGAGCATTATTGTGCCCTGATGCTCGCCAGACCCCATTAAGAGTAGAACGTTCCACTCTCGTTATTTCAGGAAGAACTTTTAGAAGATCAAGCTAAAGAGATTCTGAGACCGAATGCCGAGCTCCTTAGGGGTCTGAAAACCAGGATCTGGACCCATGAAATGTGGATGTCCCCTTAGCCTACAAGAGAGGAGAGTTAAGGGGAATGTTTGGGTACCAGGAGGCAGCAGCGGGTTATTCTGTGTAGCTGCAGAGAGAGGGTAGTGACAGGCGGGCACACACCTCCTGAAAGCGGAGAACGCCTGCCACCTGCCTCTGGGGCAGCGGGAGCCAGCCGGCCGCGCCAGGAGCGAGCAGCTTGTTGAAAGTGCTCAGCCCAACCAAGCTTGTTTCTTAGAAAAGACTGGAATGAATCCCTGTATCAGCCGAGTGGTTGAACAGAACAACACAAAGGCCATAATTCTCTTATTTCACGTAATTGTCCTAAAAGCCACTTAAATTACTACGATACAGCACCGCGTGCTATAATCATGTATTGGTGACTTGGGAGGTCCTTTTGTGTCACGTGTTACCCGTTAGGAACATAAATGACCCTTTAGTCAGCACACACGAAGAGGACAGGGTAGTACCAGCCCTGTAGAGAAAAAGAAAGCCAGATAGCAGGTTTGCGATATATACTTTATTTTAAATTTGAAAATAACTGAAATTTGCAGCTCTCAGCAATGTGGTCGAATGTGTAGATGTGACTGTGTTTTAATTCCTGTTGGCTTAAAAATTTTATAAATATTTATTCACTCTATTCGCTGTTTTTTCCAAACCTGGCTATCTGCATTTGTTGGTAACAATAGAAGTTTTTCAATGTAAGAGCATCTTAGAAAACTTGATAAATATTCCACAAAAGTATTTACCATTTATATCTTGAAACAAATGCAGAAACATAGGAACGTGGGTATCAATTTGCTTTCGGAATAACAGCACCAAAAGTTGTTTGTTTTGTGACGATGGCTTTGTTTTCACTGCATCTGAGCTGCATTTTAGGAGGAGAAGCTCACCGATCTGGACCTAGAAGCGGGGAGAGAGAGACGGGTCCTGTGAGGTGTGGCCCGTGTTGGAGGGACGTGTGCTAAACGCCCGCGTGCTCAGGTGATAACGTGTTCCCTCCGTCTCCGCAGTGCTTCGTTTGACTCCACGGTCCGGCTGTGGGATGTGGAGCGAGGTGTGTGTATCCACACGCTGACCAAACACCAGGAACCTGTCTACAGTGTCGCTTTTAGCCCCGACGGGAAGTACTTGGCCAGCGGCTCCTTTGACAAGTGTGTCCATATCTGGAATACTCAGGTAATCTCTTGACCCTCGGGGTTGAGTCCTTTGCAAAGTAATGCCCGAGTAGCTGTGTTTGCAGTGACCTGGGCTCAGAACAGCCATCGGGGAACCGGTGCTCAGGAATGAGCTGCCGCCCCCCATGGAGAGCCCTTGCCCGAGCTGTCTGTCCAGCTCCGCCTGGCAGCGCCCTTGCCCGGGACACACACCCAGGGCCACTCCCTCCCCAGGAAAGGTGTCTGCTTCTGCTGTCCTCAGGGCTCACAGCTCCAAGCAAGACATCTTGGAGACGTCCCTCCTTGGAGGAGCTACCACCTTCTTTTCCCCTTTATGAGCAGCTCCCCGCTGTCCCCGAGACCCGTGCAGCACCTGGGCGGGCAGCCGGGCTGCACCCCGTGTGGTAAGTGCTGGTCACTCTGCTTTCTCCACAGAGTGGCAGTCTCGTCCACAGCTACCGAGGCACCGGTGGCATCTTCGAGGTGTGCTGGAACGCTCGCGGGGACAAAGTGGGCGCCAGCGCCTCCAATGGCTCCGTAAGCAGTGCTCGAGTTGGCAGGGGCAAGCGTGGGGTCGGGGCAAGCCGGGGTGGCACTCGGCAGGGCTCAGATCGTGCGTGGGGACCGCTTGGGGTGGCCCCACATCTGAGAGTGGCCCTCGCATCAGCCCTTGCAGAATGTCCTTCTGGTCAAAACTTCCTGGATGAAATTGGGGTGCTCTGCCCCTCTGAGGACATTAGGCAATACCTGGAGGCCTGTTGGGCTGTCACTGCTTGGGTTTGGGGGGCTCTTGGCATCTCCTGGGTGGAACCCAGAGATGCAGCACAACCTCCTCCCATGCACAGCACAGCATTGACCTCGAAGTCCAGGGTCCCCAAATGTTCTCGGAGGCCTTGCTCTTAGGCCTAAGCTGCCACCTACCTCGCCATGTAGGCATCTGGCTGTGGCTTCTGCTGCTGGCACTGTCACTCTGCCACGTCGACCTTAGTCCTTGCCCTGGTGTTTCCCCCAGTGCTCTTTGCTTGAGTTTGGTTGGTCAGGTGTGCAGGCACTAGCCTGTTCTTGGAGCTTCTCTGACCTTCATCACTGTGTTCCAATAAAACTTTATTCACAAAAATCGGTGGTTGACCACCGTCTACCGACCCCTGCTCTAAAGGCACGTTTGTGTCATCTCTCGAGATAACAGGTGCCTCTGTCTTTCCCTCCAGGTGTGTGTTTTAGATCTGCGGAAGTAAACACAAAATATTATAGAAAAACTCAAGAGTTCTAGTGGACCAGCAGAGAACGTGTGGGTCGTGGCCCTCTCCAGACACCATTCTGTCAGCTCCAAAACTGTACGAACTTGACTTGCGTTAGAGTGTACTTGGAAATCAACTCGTCCCTGGCCACAGGAGTCTGTAAGTTTTCGTAATCTTCATCAAGAAGTTCCAAAACAAATAAGCAAAATCAAAAGCATACACACAGTCATATCAGAGGGGGAAGAATGGTCTCCACCCAGAACATTCAGCCCAGGAAACAGGAAGCTAGACGTGCACGGTGTGGTTTCCATCCGGAAGAGGCTCTGATGGCTGAACGGAAAACAAGAAAAAAGGAAGCTGTGCCAAAAAAACAAAAACAAAAAAACAAAACAAAGAAGCAAAATGCTGTGATAAACCAGAAGGGGAAACGTCCTCTCCTCACGCTGGTGTTTTCTTTCCCCTGACAATTGGGACACTACAGCTGCTCTGGCAAAGGATGTTCAAAGACCAGTTTGTACCGATGCGATGTGCAACTTTGTAATCCCAACACTTTCTATTTTCTAGAATCTTCTTTGTTCTGTGGTTTTTCTATCAGCTGGAATTCTGTTGTCTGGGGGCCTTTGGTCTGAGATGGAAACTGTTTTGGGTTTGTTGCGTCTTCCCTCTGTTGTTCCTGACCCCTCCACCTTTTCCCCTTGTCTGCTGTGGTCTGGCTTTTCAGGACCCCTCGGTCGACGCAGCCACATAGACACGGTGACAGAAGTCTCCAGTGGACAGCTTCCTCCCTCCCTCTGTCCCCTCCTCCGTCCCGCCCTCCTTGCCCCTACCCCTCCTCACCCTTCTCTGTCCCGTCCTCAGAGTTGCTTCAGATCTTAGGTCTCAAGGACAGTTTGGGCGCATAATAAGTGCTTTACGTTAAGAAGGCAGGGCAGGGGGACTTTTTACAGGAGAAAAAGAAAATGACTTATAAGAGAAAGAGCCTGGAGTATTTTTGGAAAAAAAAATATTTTTATGTTAAAACAATTTAAAAATCCTAAAATGGCCATCAGACATAGAGAGCTGTGTGTGATTCATAGTCTAGAAAAGCTGTCAGGAGACACAGGCAGGGCCCGAGGTGGCTTCCCCCGTTCCCTTCAGCTCCACAGGTTGTCAGGAAACTGGGTGGGAAGGGTCAGTCCTATGGGTGAGCAGCGGGTGGCTCTGTGGCCCGCCGGGAGGACGAAGAACCACGTGGCCTCTTTCGGGGTGGGTGACCTTAGCGGCTGGCAGGACGGTGTGCTCTGACCCTGAGGATGCGTCCCCAGAACCAAGAGGCACCGAAGCCATCGAAAGCCACAGCTCGGCTCGCCGTGGTCGCAGCTGCCTCCTCCCCACAGCAGCGTCGTTTCTCCAAGAGTGGGCCAGGCCAGTCCTTGCAAAGCTGACGTCAGGGCTCCAGGGCGTCACTTGGTCTAATGATGACAAAAGGATTCGCAAAAGGCAGCGTTGCAGCCCCAACGGCGAACACTGTAGGCAGAGCGTCACTGATCGTTTCTGCTGTCTTTATCATTTCCTTCTCTCACACGAGACTAGGAGAAAGAGGGTTTTTTAAAAGAATGAATCTTTTTAGTGTTTTTTAAAAATTAAACAAGGCTTTGAATTCCTAGAAAAGTTTCCTTTCATTGGATCAGGTGACCTCTGTGCTCGTATTGTCACAACCCGACACTGGCTTACTTTTGAAATCAGCAACGGGGGCAAGGACCGACGGCTTGGGCCCATCTCTCATCGGCGTCCTGTGGGCCAGGGAAGATCTGAGGACGGTGGCAGGGCTGTGGCGGTGGCGGCGGTGGCGGCTGGCAGTGGTGGGTTCACTGGTGTGTGTTCCTTCCAGCCACGAGACCGTGTTATTCAGGGGGCGGCGCCCCTCTTTGGAGCCGAAAACCGACATCTGGGAAGGGCAGGGGCTTCCTAGAGAACTTGGAATGGGCCGGGACCAGCTACCAAAGCCAAGGGGCGTCAGTCATTCCCGGGTCATTCACTGGCCTCCACCTGGGCCTGTGAATTATTCAAGCCCAGAAAGTGCTCTGTATCCAAGTAAGGCTTTATTGGGGCTCTGTCACCTGAACACTTAGTGACGAAGGCCAAAGTCCCATGGAGTAACCACTCCCGTGTCTGAAAACAGCCGGCACCCCCAGACTCACCGCTGATTCCTGTCCCCAGAGTGCATGAGGTTTGGGGGGCAGCGTGTCGGGGTCCAGATGAAGACCATCCCCCCCTCCCCAGATGAGAGCGTTTTCATCTCTGCAGAGCATCGGCTGCCGGACATCAGACCACGGTCAGGATGTGGCTTGTGCGTGGCAACCAGAGACTGGCGTGGCATGGTGACCGGGGACGTACCGGGAGGGATTCACTAGACAATCTTCCTGGGAATGTCGGGAGCCAGGGTCTCGCCAAAGCGCTGGCTTCAGCCTCCTCATGAATCTCAAGCACCTCGGGATTGTTAGGTTGGAGCCGAGGGCTGGGGCCACGGACAACGGGCTTCCCATCCCTGTGCACGAGAGTGAGATTCGGATGAAGGGAGGCGGCCACCCCCGAGCTGGCCACAGGGACCAAGCATGAGGGTGTCGCTGGTGCCCCTCGAATCCGTGCCTGTCCTCAGCAAACAGCGTCATTGACGACTAGTTTGGAGCCCCTGACACATGTGGCCATCGTGCCCTCCTGCCAGGCACACGGGAGATTCACGTTCAGGGTCCGGGGTGGCCACCTGGACATGTGGCTATCGGGCGTCGCTTACAGCTCTGAAACCCTCGTGAGGGTCGCTTCAGTCTTAGTGACCAAATTCAACCTCGAAAGCAGACATAACACAATGATCCTTCCTGGAATCTTTGGTTGGATTTGAAATGACCAAGAGCCACGTCCAGCACGCACCTGGGGAGGGAGCTACCCCGGGCGGAAGGGCCGGATGTCACAGGGTGAAACCTCTGACCCCGCGCGACACCATAAGACGTGACTTTGGTTTTGTCTTTCTAAAACTAGATCCTGGAGCCCAGAGAAGTGCACTTTGTCAATCGTAAGGGTCTTTGTTCCTTCTTATTTCTCTTTTTTAACCTCCCGTTCCACCTTTTTTGGTTTTTTTTCATGGTGTTTCTTGTCCAATGCAGTAATGTCCCTCCCGCCACTCACTGAAGCTTCGAATTCTGGCTTCTGCAGTTTTATTGTCTGTGTCAGACGTACAGCCAGACCTGCTTCCTGTCCGCGTTGCCCAGATCCTGTTGCAGTGACATGGAGCCCCGTCCTGTTCTCCTTCCACCCCCACTCACCCTCACGCTCTTTGGAAAAAAAGAATCACCTTGTGTGTTGTAGCTCATTTGTTTCGAGAGAAAATCAACAGATCATATTCAGTGTCTTGAATAAATTGCTCTGTTTTGATATTAGAGAACCTGGTTGGTGTGCTCTCTCCATGTCACTTGGTCACTCTTGGGGCCACATGAACACCCATGAATGAAGACAGCTCGGCCTTTTCTCCAGAAGAAAATGGCTGAAGTGCCCCTTTCCAGAACTGCCACATTCAGTAGGGAAATATCCCTGCCTGTTCTAAACAGCCGCCATGCAAAGGGAGCGTGCTTTTTAACAAAGTGTTTCATTTTCATTATTTTAGTTCAGGCCGATTGTTTAAAAAAGTCAATGCAAATGAATTCTCTCTAGTTAACAAATTGCTTTGTGAGGAATTTGAGTTCAAGGATTAGCCCTGAGTAACTGGAAGAACCTAAAGTTATAGGACATGGCTAACTGTTGACGTCACTTCGGCCTGTCGCAGAGGAACACGTTGCATTATTTACTGACAAGTGCTCTGTGCTGGACGCTACCACGTTCCATCTATGCCACTTTAATTACTTGGTGGGTGTCACATAATTGAATGAGTTCATGGATGTTGCAGTCCCTGTTATATGAGGAGGCAATAGATTCAGAGAGGCAGAGAAGGCAGATCAGCAGACGCTGTCACTCTTAGCATCAGGTTTCATGAACAAGTTAGTGACACAGAAAGTCATGGTGTTCCTTGCCTGCAATCCTAGCTTGTCCCTGCACTGGAACAAAGCAAGGGGATAAGGCCGTTCCTGCCCGCCTTGGCTCAGTGCTTCAGTGGAGGGTGTCTGTGGCCTGTGACTCAGATTCTGGCAGAGCCAGATCCCAAGCACATGTCCTGAATTGGCAACTTGAGACTAAATGTGAAGTGACGAACTGTCACCTTTAGGGAAACCTATCTTGTCTTCCAGTCTTATTCTTTTGCTTTTTGACCAATCACATTCCCAGTTAGTGGATTTGGGGTAACATTCTGGGTACCCTAAACCCTAATACAGAAGCCACAGGAGGCCCCCGGGAAGAACCTCGTGCCATCCCTCAGTGGGCAGCCCACAAAGCGTGTGACAGAGTCCCCAGGATGAATGCGTATGTGAAGTGGCTTTTGGGGCTTCGGCGACAATGCTGTTCACATATTAATAGCTTTCAGTGTGTTTCTTTATCCTGTAGAGGAAGTGACTGGGATCACATGATTGCCCAAGATTTATGTAACTTTAATACTCAGATACATGTAACCGTTTGCTGCAGGGATTCCAAAAATGTTGTCCTTTGTCCATTGAGGCTCCCAACTTAATTGTATTTAGTTTGGGAATTTAAGCTTCAACTCACTGAACAGAAACCTTTTTTTTTAAAATTGCCCCCACCACGGTACCGTTCCAAAAGGATATTTGAGAAAATTTTCTGTGTTCACAGAGAGTATTCTCTGCCCCTGTGGGTTCTGGCTGTTAATTACTGTTGACAGAAACCCAGAAGTCACTCTGACGTGCATGAGAAGGGGCAGGTGTGGGTGGGGGACAGATTCATGCTCTTAAAAAAGGACTTTGTATTTGGCTGAATGTTATTTTTCCAGCCTGGATCCTGTGTCTCTGAAGCATCTGATGCACAGCAAGGTAAGCAAGGCATCCGGACACAGCTCTATGTGGAGAACGGAGTAGAGGGCGCAGGGGACAGCGGGACTGGGCAGGGAGGATGTCACCTACAGGACTAACCTTCCCCTAAAACTTGATGTTAACACTGAAGACTGAGGCTTTGGTTAGGAATATAGTTGTCCTCAAGCAGGAGGTACTTATTCAGAGACACTCAGGACAGTAGCTGGGTGTATATATCCTACCGTCACTGCACAGTCGTAGACGGTGACGATGATGGTGATATCTTACTCTGAACTGGGGAAGATGAGTAGACTTAAAGCTTTTGATGGTGTGACAACTAAACTGGCTGATAAAATGGCTAGTAAATTAAAGTCAGATGGGAGCTGTCTGCTGGTCACAGTTTCATCTTTCCAGCCAGACTCCCCTCTGTCACAGCCTCATTCTCACAGACCAGCCCAGACTCCTGGCTGTATGTTCCAGTTCCCACTCTCCCTGAAGAGAGAAGGTCCCTCCTGCAGATGTCCCTCCATCCCACTATCATCATCGTGTTCCCTCCACGGGATCATTCCCCTCAGCATCTCAACATGCTCTAACGTCGGTCATCATGAAAACAATAACAGAACAAGCCTCCTGTGACTGTACGGCCCCTGCAGCAAGGAGGCTTCCACAGAAATGGCCCCAAACCAATTATCATCTCATTTCTTCCTTTGCTTGCTCAATCGTCTCCTTGTTCCCTAGATCGACTTTATACACGACGTCCCTGATGTGCATTTTTCCACGCCCAGTGCGTGGCGAGTCGCTGTGAGAAGGTGTCTGCTCACCCTCTTCCTCTCGCAGCTCACCCCAGTCAAAAGCATCATGCTCTGGGCGTCAGCTGGTGATGCTCAGTGTCCTGTCTTGGAGGGGTCCCTTTCACTACATAATCAGATCAGTCGGGGTTCTGATTTGCAAGCTGCAGAAACTGACTGGCTAACGTAAACCAAAAAGGATTGAGAGGGATTGTGGCAGCTTTGAGAATCTCTGGAGAACCAATTTGGCAGCTAGACAGAACTGCCAATGTCAGGCTGCAAAACTTGGCCAAGATGATGACAAAGACAGCAGTGGATACTGCCCACACCCTGAAACTGGACTCTGGACCCGCCCCTCAAAGCACACCCAATGCACCACCCAGCACAGACCTGCCTGCTGCCACTACTGCTGCCACTGCTCCTTCAGAAAAGCTTCTCTGCCACCCATTCTCTTGGGCACTCACTTCTAACTCAGAGACTCGGGAGACATATCTGACTGGCACTGCCAAGTTATGCACCCTGCTCTAGCTGCAAGAGAGGCTGGAAAAGCAAGTAGCTAGCCTCTCTGCTTCTAGAATGAGAGGTGGAGCTGTGCCTCATCAGGTTGGAGAGAATGCTCAAGGAGAGATTAAGAAGGTACAGCAACAACTATCAGAGACCCCTGGGCAACCCAGATACCAAGGTCACAGGGTGCTCTAAATGGATCTGCAGCTTTGTGACTCCAAAAATTCAAATCCAGATGCTTTCTGGAACAGCTCTTCTAGAATGAAAGGGAGACTTAATCTTGATGTGAAGGGAAATGTCACATGGCAGAGCTGTCCACAGTGTCCTGAGAAAATCGTGTCTGGCTTTTCTATTTAATACCTGGGTGTCTTGTGACCCCAATGCATGCTGCAACATTTTTTGCAAAAAGGAAAAAATACGCACACACACACACACACACACGTACATTCATGCTCTGCGTAACAACATTTCAGTCAACAATGAGCAGCATATACGACAGCGGTCCCATCAGATTATAATGACTATACCATATAGCCTAAGTGTGTACTAGGCTATACCATCTAGGTTCGTGTAGGTACTCTCTATGATATTCACACAATGATGACACCACCTAACGACACATTTCTCAGAACAGATCCTCATCGTTAAGTGACACATAACTGTGTGGAGATATGGATAAGGATCTGAGCAAAGTCAGGTTCCAAGGATTCCTTTGACTATGTCATCGGTCAGCCCAGCATGGGAACACAGGCTAAATTAGTGACAAAAGCCATGCCCCTTCTCCGCCCACTAGTGGGTTTATTGAGGACATGCTGTGCAGCTGCTCTGTGACACCCCCATTTCCTTTTCATCCAGCTGGATTGCTACCTTGCCTCTGGCCCCATCAATGCCCTACTCAAGAGCATTTGCTAGAATGAACAAGAAAAACTTAGAAACTATACAAATACATGGAAATTAAACAACACCCTCCTAAACAACCAATGGGTTAATGAATAAATTAAAAGGGAAATTAAAAAGCTTTTTGACACAAATGAGAATGAAAACACATCATACCAAAACCTATGGGACACAGCAAAAGCAGTTTGGAGAGGAAAGTTGACAGCACTAAATGCCTTTATAGAAAAAGAAAGTTTTCTAATAAACAACCTAAAGGCAATAGAGAAAGAACAACAAATTAAACCCAAAATTGGCAGAAGGAAAGAAGTTATTAAGCTCAGAGTAGAAATAAATGAAATAGAAATTTAAACAATTG
Source organism: Cynocephalus volans (assembly GCF_027409185.1). NCBI lineage: Eukaryota > Metazoa > Chordata > Mammalia > Dermoptera > Cynocephalidae > Cynocephalus > Cynocephalus volans. The sequence continues at coordinate 11,041,282 of NC_084478.1, forward strand.
AAAAGGTCAATGAAACGAAGAGTTGGTTTTTCCAAAAGATAAACAAACTTGGCCAAACTTTAGCCAGATTAACCAAGAAAAAAAGGGAAGATTCAAATAAATAAAATGAGAAATGAAAAAGGACACATTATAGGTGATGCCACAAAAATTCAAAGGATCATAAGGGTCTATTATGAATAACTATGCCCACAAATATGATAACAGAAGAAATGGATAAATTCCTGAAGAAATACAATTATGAGGAAATAGAAAATCTGAACAGAGCAAAAACAAGTGAGGAAATGGAATCAGTCATAAAAAATCTTCCATTAAAAGGAAGTCCAGGACCTGATGGCTTCACTGCTGAATTCTACCAAGCTTTTGAAGAAGAGTTGATACCACTTATCTTCAGATTATTCTGGACATTGAGGAGGAATACTTCCGAACTCATTTTATGAAGCCAGCATTACTCTGATCGAAAACCAGACATGGACACACACAAAAAAGAAAATTGTAGGCAAATATATCTGATAAACATACATGCAAAAATTCTCAACAAGACACTGGTAAACCGAATTCAACAGCACTTTAATATGATCATTCACTGCGATCACTTGGGACTTATCCCAGGGATCCAAGGATGTATCAATAAATTCAACAACCATGTTAACAGAAATAAAGACAAAAATCATATGATCACTTCAATTGATGCAGCAAAAGCATTTGACAAAATTCAATATCCTTTTGTGATAAAAACTCTTAATAAACTAGGTATTGAAGGCATGTACTGCAATACAATAAAGGTCATATATGACAGAACCACAGCTAACATCATACTGAATGGGGAAAACCTGAGAGTTTTCCCTCTTTGATCAGGAACTAGACAAGGGTACTCACTTTCACCTCTATTCAACATAGTACTGGAAGTCCTAGCCAGAGCAATTAGCAAGAGAGAGAAGAAAAGTCATCCGAATTGGAAAGGAAGAAGTCAAACTGTCCCTTGTTTGCAAACAAGATGATCTTATATGTTGAAAACCCTAAGGACTCCACCAAAAAAACCGTTACAAAATTAGTATTCCTATATACTAATAGTGAACTATCTGAAAAGGAAATCAAGAAAACAATTCCTCTAATGATAATTACAAAAATATTTACATACCGAGGAAAAAACTTAACCAAGGAAGTGAAAGACTTCTACAATAAAAAGTATAAAACTTTGCAGAGAGAAATTGAAGGGGACATAAACATATGGAAAGATATTTGATGTTCATGGATTGGAAGAATGAATATAGTTTAATGGCTATTCTACCCAAAGTGATCTATAGATTTAATGCAATCCCTATCAAAATGCCAATGACGTCCTTCGCTGAAATAGAAAAACAATCTTAAAATTCATATGGAATCCAAAAACGACCCCAAATAGCCAAAGAGATCCTGAAAAAAATGAACAAAGCTGGAGTCATCACACTACCTGACATCAAATTATACTATGAAGCTAAAGTAGCCATAACTGCATGGTACTGGCATGAAAGCAGACACATGGACCAATGGAACAGAACAGAGAACCCAGAAATAAATTCCTTCACCTCCAGCCAGTTGATCTTTGGCAAAGGTAAACATATTGGGGGGAAGATATTCTTTTCAGTAAATGGTGCTGGGAAACTGGACACCACATGCAGCAGAATGAGACTAGACCCCTACCTCTCACTACATACAAAAATCAATTCAAAATGGATTAAAGATTTAAATGTAAAACCCGAAGCTATGAAACTGTTAGAAGAAAACATAGGGGAAACAATCCACGATATGGGGTTTGGCAAGGATTTTTAAAATAAGACTTTAGAAGCACAATTAATGAAACCAAAAGTAGATGAGTGGAATTACGTGAAAGTAAAAAGATTTTGCACATCAAAGGAAACTTGACAGAGTAAGAGACAACCTACAGAACGGAAGAAAATATTTGCAAACTTTACATCTGAGAAGAGGATAATATCAAGCATATGTAAGGAACTTAAACAACTCAACAGCAAAAAAACCAAATGGCTCAATTGAGAAGTGGGCAAAGGATCTTAATACACACTTCTCAAAAGAAGATATACGAATGGCCAACAGGCATATTTTATACAACATATGTATGTATCAAAATATCAGATTGTACCCCCATAAGTATGTACAATTACAATGTGTTCATTAAAATTTTAAAAACAACAGCATTTGCTAGAGGTGTTGTTCAGACAGAATCCAAGTCTGGCTGGGAGTTCAGCCTCAATTACTTTATTATTTAACTTCTTTCCCGAGGACTCGGATCTTGCACGTACATTACGACCAGCCTCAGAGAAACTCTAGTAGCAACTAAGAGTCTAGAGAAGTGACTGAATAGTCTAGAAGGGACGCTCCTGCACTCGCAGGTGCACACGCATGGACCGCTGCTCCTATCATCAAGAGGAGCCTCGGGAAGAAGCTCTCACGTGATGACAGTGAGGTCTGGAGGATGCGACAGCTTGGCAGCACGGGGATGGGAAGATGAGAACATGATTCTAAAGAATGAAAAGTGCAGAGTCTGAGGAATGTGGGGGCTGGTCGCCTGTCAAGTCCCCTTCATAGGTCTCCACGTGTTTGGGGAGCAGAGTCCAAATCATTTGCATTGCGGGACCCACTTGTAGTATGGATTTCAATGGTGCTGGCATCAGAACCTGGCGAGAAAAAGAGAAGAGATTGTGATGGTGTCTGTGTCCGTTTCCGAAAATGGACAGAGCTGTAGCATTCGTGTTGTCTGAAAAAAAGAAGAAAAGGTATAGCATACATTTCATCAACATTGTATGACATCATTACATGATGACATCATTGTATGATGTCATTACAAAGGATAAAACAAATCCCCCAGAATCATGTCGGGCAATTGATAAGTGGGTGGTGTGTGGATGGATGCTGCAGGAAACCACAACTACTGACCCAGGAGGTTCTGGAGCCATGACACATGCACTGTCTGACGGAGGAGGAATGGGCAGGTGCAGCTCCGGCAGGGGATGCAAACTCAGGCAGCAGCGCCCTCACGCTTGCCTGCCTACCTGCGCTCAGTTCCAAGAGGTGCCCAGAGGGAGGGACCAGCACCTTCTGTACGACTAAGCCTCCTCCCCATTGTCTTGTCATGGTTCATGCCACATGGTTTCAGCAAGCAGCTCCTCTATGCCAGCACCTACCTCAACCCATGGAAAACGTTTCCCTCTTTCAAAGCCCAATTGCATACACAATAGTACATGCCTGCTAAATCTCTCCCAAATTGGGCTTCTTGGTTCTGATCACAAACTGGGACCATGATATGTGATTATAAAGTGACCCACGATGGCGTTTGTAATACCTAAATTGATATATCCAAATATACTCAACGTTATTCGGCTTCAACTTCATGAAACATCTGAGGGGACACTTTTTCTCAGGCCTGGGTTTCAAGAGAATGTGTGCTTCCGTGCACACTTGGTATGTTTTCTTGTGGACAATTAAGAATCTTGGAACAGATCACATTTTCTCCTTCACTTCCCGTCTAGGGAGCTCAGAACCAAACTAACAGCCCATTTTAAATAAGCACATGGTGCTAATTCTACCTGGCTTTATTCTGATTTCATCGTGATTCTCCTTTGGGCCTCCTTATTAATCTATTTTCCCCTTTCCCCTGTCCTTTCTCCAGAACATGAGCTGGCTTACAAAACGCAGTGCAACACCATGAGGAATAAAATATTGCGTGCCAGTCGGTAGTGTGAAAGCACACATCACTCTCCTCAAATGAGTGATCCTGCAGGTCTGTTTAATCATTCCCACACAGCTTCCTTCAGAACCTGTGAGATCCTTTGCAACAAATGTCAGAATTATTCTCTCAGTCCACAAATATCCAGGAGTGCCTGCTCTCTGCCAGCCCATAGGCTGTGCACGGGGAATACACAGATGGAAGACACAAAGAAGGGTGGCCTTTTCACCGATGCAGGCGGGACAAATGACTGCCCTTCACAAGAGCTCCAAGTCCCTCCATCTCTGGGCCCTGCTGGCAATGACAGCCTCCCCGTGCATCCCTCAGGCACACTGGCCTCCCTGTTTTCCACACTGCAAGCTTGGTCCTGCCACAGGACCTTTGCTCTTCCCTTTTTCTGCCTGTAGAGCTCTTCTCCAGATTTCCTCATGGCCCCTTCCTGCTCTTCATTTAGGTTCAATGTCAGCTCATCTTGGGGAGACTTCTGGGACACCCTAAGTAAGTCCACTCTCTGACCCCACTCCCTGATTTGCTTTTCTTCATAGCACTGCTCACTATCTGAATCGAATATTATATTATTACTTGTGCTTTTTATTCTCTGTCTCTGCCACTAGAATGTCTCAGTGAGCAGGGAATTTGTCTGTCTTCATCGCCCTAGTATCACTAATGCCTAAAACCACATCTGTCACATAGAAGGTGCTCAATAAGTGAGTCGAATGGACAAACACAGGTAAGTGCCCTGACATCCACTGGAGGTAGCGATGTGCCCTGCAACACTGACTAAGACCAATGAGTATAAGGAGGGGCAGGAACAAGTGCGATTTTACAAGAGACACATGTAGAGTCCGAGAGGACACGTAAGGAAAAAACAAAAGAACATTAGCGTTACATGGAAAGGAGAAGGTGGTAAATTGTGGCAATTGGAGAGGTGTGCTTGGAAAAGACTAGCAAAGTCTGAGCTACAGAAACAGGCGACAATATTACCAAGAAGGCAAGAATGACACTACCGTGTCCCCTGACATGCACATAGACATTGTGGCCTGTGTGGCACTTCAGACTTGATTCTAGCAGGGTCACCCACTGTTCATGAGAACATCCTGTGCTCATGGGAACTCGTGCAATTTCTTCGGTTCTTTTCCCAAAGACTCTGGACTGGGGTGACACATGGTGGCTTGTGATCAAGCTCTGGGCTGAGGATACTCCCCCATGACCCCACACTTTGGGACATGCTCTGGGTCCTGTGGCTTTGAAGAGCTCCCGGTCCTTTCATCCTCCCCCTGGGGCTCCATGGAAAAGAAAGTTTATGCATAGCAACTTTCTTGAAGCAAATGCTGCTGGAACAGGGCTGCCTAATCCCAGCCCTGCCTGTGCTGAGTTGGATGGGTGCTTTCCAGCAGGCCTGCTCTTAAAGGTCTCCTCGAAGAGAATATGCTGGCTGAGCAAGTCTCTGAGAAGATAATTCAACAAGGCTGTTGGGGAATGTTGACTAATTTCCTATGGGTGCTATGTCTATGACTATCTAAGGAACATCCCTGCAGGAAATGCAGGCTCCAGTAACATCATGGTGCCCAAGGGCCAACCCCTTCCACTGGTCCCCTTGAATGAGCCATACAAGTCCAGGCAGATTTTGGGGAGCCCCATGTAGAACTGAGATTTGAATGTATATTGGATATCTCCTGTGCCCTCATCTGCCTTTCTTGGATCCCTTGAAAATATTGAAGGCCTAGAACTGGAACCCTCAACCACTGGACACCGAGCATGAGCCACAGAAAACCTGACACCTGGGCGTGACTCCACTTCAAGGCGTTAAATATAATCTGGCCAGCTCAACAGAGTCCAAGGTCCTGGGGTATGTTTTCTTCTGCACTCTCCTATCAGCTACAATTCATGTGGCTAGTGGGTGTTACTTTCAGGGAGAGATGAAGTGAGAACAGATTGCTGTGAGGGGAAAGCTGATTTCCCAGAACCCAAGCCCAAGAGACTCCACCTAACACGGGCTGATTGTGTGGAGGAGTGGGATAATGTTCAGTTCTTGAGAAGGGCCTCAGGGCACTACTTAGAGGATAGGCCAGTGAAAAAAATCTTCACATGCACAGTGCTGGGTAAGTAGCCTACAAGTGAGACACAGGAGAATGATAGGAGATACAAGAGAAAAGGATTAGTGGAAGGCAAAAGGAATTGTGGGACACTCAAGGTAATGTGAGAATAACAAGGAATTTGGGGAGAGACAAAGATTTATGCTGAAAATGGACAGTTGTGTGGGGAAAAGAATTGTGGGAGAGGCAGGGAATTATGGGAGAAACAAATTTTGGGAGAGAACAAAAAACTGTGAAAAAGACAGGATTATGTTCAAGAATGTAGAGTTATAGAAATGACAGGAAATTGTGTAAAGAGGAGGGAATTTGGGGAGAGAATCAGATTTTGGATGAGAATTATGGTAGAGAAATTAGAAATGTAGGAGAAACCAAATTGTAGGGGAGACAGAATGTGGTTGAGAAGAGAATTATAAAAGAAAACAGATTTGTGAGAAAGGAAGAGTGAATTGTGAGAGAAAGCAATGAATCGTGGGAAAGAAGAAATTGTGAGAGACATGGTACTGTGGGAAAAACAAGGAATTGTGGGTGAGAACAGAATTGTGGGAATGATAGATTGTAGGCAAAAACAAAGAACTGTGGGAGACACAAGGCATGGTGGGAAAGAATGGTGAGAGAAACTGAGATATGGGAATTGTGGGAATGAAGGGAAATTGTGGGAGAGAAGCAATTATGGCAGAGAAGAGTATAGTCAGGTGACAAAATTATAGGAGATAACAAAGAATTATAGGAAAAAAGATTTATGAGAAAAAGTGGAGAATGGGTAATTGTGGAAAAATCCCTGCAAACTGTGGGAAAGAGGAATTCTGACAGAAATATGGAATTGTGGGAGAAACCAGAAATTATGACAGAACAAATGGGAACTGTGGGAAACACAGGTATTGTAGAAGAAACAAGAAATGGTAGGAGACACTTGTGGTCAAGATGGTGGAATAGACAGTCCCCAGCATCACCCTTTCCCACGATCAACCAATTTACAACTAGTAAAAAGGATTGACTGCCAATCTGGGGCCACTAGAGCTCAGGGGAACAAGAGAGACCTACAGAGTTCATGAAGGCAGGAGAAGCCATGATGAGAGAAAGGACCGCTCTGACCATTTTGAGACCCGGCCATTTCAGGGCTGGTGAGCACACGAAGCAAGATCTGGCAAAAGCCATAGCTGTGCCCTTCATATGAAGTTGTTTGGAGACTGTAGGGGACAAGAGGGCCTTGGTGACCCCAGGCCAGCAAGACCAGTGACGAGATTCCTGTGGACCCACATAGGAGTGAGGGGCCAAAGACAACTGAATAAAGGAGCCACTCAGAGGCTGGTGAGTCATCACAGGGAACCAGGGCATGTCCCATCCCATGGGAAATGCTTGGAGTATGGGCAGTGGATATGACGGGCCCACTGGGGGAACACTGGGGCACAGCATGGACAGCTGATCTGCCCCCCAATCAGCACAAGACCACTCACTGTAGACTAGTCTGGAATATAGAAATGCAGTGGGTGTAGTTCACTGAAAAGACTCAGGCCCAGACCGGTGTTACAACACAACCCAGGTGTACCAGACCTCACAAGACCCAGAAGTGCTTACAAGGTCAACAATTAAAACCTGAGCTGCACAAAAAGCCTTTGCCAGAGAACTGACAGCAAAGCAGCAATTTAGCTCAACCACAGGGCTCAAGAGCTGGTTTCCTTAGGAAGTCCCCCCATTTTATAAGTAAGCAAAGGACAACAAATCAGTTCCAGTGCTCAGAACAGCGAATAATCCAACACAGAACTGAAAGAGAAAACAAAAAACCCACAGATCTGAGACAAAGTTTTGATATTAACCACTAAAGGCCTAACACCACCAAAGAACACCTATGAAACCTAGAAGGAGAGGAAGCCTCCCAGGCTCCCAAGCCAGGGTTCAGGGAAGGCCAAGAGCCTCAGCCATGCCCCCAGCTCAACGACTGCATACAGCCCAGCAATGACCACCAGGCTGCTGCCAGAGGCACCCCAAGCTCCCAAGCCCATGCAGTGGGGGGCCAAGGGCCTTAGCCACACCCCCAACATCTGCACCCAGCCAAGTGATTACCACTTAGCCACCGCTGGAAACGCTCCAGGCTCCCAAGCACGGTCGTGGGGGTCCAAGGGCCTCAGCCACAACCCACTGACATCTGCAGCCAACCAACAATGACCACCGAGCCACCACCGGAAGCACCACAGGCTCCCAAACCAGGGCGGTAGGGGGACCAAGAGCCTCAGCCATTTCCCCTGGATGTTCCCATGTAACCCAGCAACAACCACTCAGCAGCTACCAGAAGCACCCCAGGCTCCTGAGCAGGGGTTTGGGGGGCTGGGGCCCCAGCCATGCCACACAGCATCCGCATCCTGCCCAGCAATAAAAAAGACACGACTGGAAGTCCCCTGGGCTCCCCTGCTTGAATGAATGGGGTGCCATGGGCCTCAAACACACCCCTCCTCCTCCTTTCTCCTCCCACCTTATCCTCTCCCCCTCTCTGCTCCCTATAAATATAATATTTATTCTTTAATAATAATAAAAATGTTTAAATAAATATATTTTAAAAAGTGGAATTGTAGGAAAAACAGAAAATGCAAGACATTATGATAGAGACAGAACATTATGGAGAAAACAGGAATTGAGGGAGACACTAACAAGGCATTAAAGGCAAGACGGGAAATTGTAGTAGAGACAAAACCGTGGGAGATGAGGACATAGAATTGTAGCACAAAGGAATTAGAGCAGAGACAGAATATAGTAAAGCTCCAAGGATTAAAGATGAAAACAGATTTGTGAGAGAATTAAATAAAGGAGAATAGTGCGGGAAACTGGAATTGTCAGAAAGAGGAAATAGTAACAGAAATATAGAATTGTACGGAATAGTAACAGAAATATAGAATTGTGGGAGACAAGGCATAGTGGGAGAGGCAATTCAGGGATACAATAAAGGATTATAGAAAAGAGCAGATGTATGGGAAAGAGAAGGGTTGTGGGAGAAACAAGGAATGGTGAGAAACACAAGGTGCTGGGAAAAGAATTGTGGGAGAAACAAAGGTTTTTGGGAAAGAACAGGAAATGTGGGAGAGGGAGGGAAATAGGAGATACACAATGATGATGGAAGACAGAGTCTTGCAGCCTAAAACACAAAACAGATTTATAGATGAAAACAGACTACTGAGGAAAAAAAGAGAAAAGTAAGGGAAAACAATTGTCAGAAAGTGGAAATTGTAACAGAAATATGGAAATGTATAGAAAATGGAATTATGGAAGAGACAGAATACTGGGAGAACAAAGGATTATGGGAGAGAAGAAAGACATGGAATAGTCAAGGATTGTGGGTGAAACAAGGAATTGTGGGTGGGAGCAGAGCTTTATGGGAGGGACTAAATGGTGGGAATGACAAGGATTGTGGGAGAAACAGGAAACGGTGGGAGACAGAAGGGTTGGGACGACAGGAATTGTGGGAGAAACAAAGTGTTATGGGAAAGAACAGGAATTGTGGGAGAGGCAGGGAATTGTGAGACGTAAGTCATGATTGTGGAGAACACAGTGTTGCTAGACAAAGCCATCAGAGGGGACACAGAATGTGGGAGAGCACAGAGAATGGCAGATGAAAACTGATATTGGAGGAGAAAAAGAGAACAGTATGGGAAAACGGAATTGTCAGAGAGTGGAAATTGTAACAGAAATGTAGAATCGAGGGCAAAACGGATTTGTGGGAGACAGAGGATTCTGGGAAAACAACGGAGTATGGGAGAGAAGAGAGACTTACGGGAGAGGCAAGGATCGTGGGAGAAAAGAGGAACCGTTGGAGAGAAGAGACTTATGGGTGAGAAAGAATTGTAGGGAAAAGGATTCTGGGAGGAACAGGAACAAAGAGGGACAAACGTTGCTGGGAAGAGAGGAATTGTGGGAGAAGCAGTGTGTTATGGGAAAGAACAGGAATTGTGGGACAGGCAGGGAATCGAGGGAAGGAAGCAATTGCAGAGAATGGAGAATGGCAGGTGAAATGGGATTGGGGGGGGGCGGGAATGGTAGAGAACAAAGGAGGAGAAAATGTGGATTTGTGTGGACGTCCCCCGAAGGGAGACTGGTGGGGGAAGTCAAGGAATTGAGGGAAAGAGGGAATTGTGAGAGAAATACAAACCCACTTCAGAAAGCTTTTGGCAGAATAGAGTTAAAATATAATTCTAACCTTTCCGTGAACTTCTTGACTCACCTCTCACAGTCGTGTGGGGGAAATGGAATTAGGAATGAGCGAGAGTTGTGGGACAGCAGAACACAGAAGAGACATGGAACTGTGGGAGATACAAGCAGGTGTGGGAGTGACGCCACATGTGGGAAACACGGGGATGGTGAGAGAAATGGAACCGTGAAAGGAGAGACGCAGACCCCGACGGAAGACGGTGGGGTAGGTGTCGTGGGAGAGACACGGCGACGCCCCACACTTGCCTGCCAGGCTCCCTACTCTGCAGGGACCAGGCCTCCCGAGTGGGTGCAGGTCCCCAGTGTGCCATTCAAGCCTCGCCTGTGCCCACCCCAGCAAGGCCTCAGCCCGCGCCTCACCCCTGTGGCATGTCGTGCCCCCAGTGCCACCCAGGGCCCGCCCATGGGCTCCCTTCCCAGGGGGTCGGGGACACCCGAAGGGGCCACGAGAAGTGAACTGCGGCTTCAGATGGCGCACAGAAGGCGATGCATTAAATCACTTATCTCATTGCCATGAACTGGGCTGGTCCTTCGAGCAAGCAGGAATATCTCTTTACTTAAACTTTCACTGGCCTTTCATTGGCCACCGGGTGTCGTCCACCCTCTTGAGCAGAACCTGTAAAAACCCTTCATCGTGTGGTCCCAACCTGCCTCTCCAGCTTCCCACAAGCCCTCCACAACCTTCCACACTGTGGCCATTTGCAAACAAGACGCAGACTTCCTGCTCTACGTCTCCCCTAGATTGGCTCTGTCCCACAACACCCAGCCTGCACATCGCCACCTCCAGAAACTCCCCCCACTACTCCAAAACCCAAGACAGTTCCTTTAACACTTCACAGATTTCTAAAAAATAAAAGTATTGTCCTTACTTATCTGTGAGTTTGATACATTATACTTCTCAAGGACACACCCATCCTGGCTAAAATGGTGCTGGCCCTATAGCAGATGCTCAATGAATATTTAAGATCAAATTGCGTTAACTTGTGCCAAGTGCCCAGTTAAGTGTGAAAGAACACACCAGATATTTCATAAGGCTCAGTGTGAGCCCCTTGGTCTTGGAATGAAACCTACAGAAGCAGAATGTTAAGGGCACGATGAGCAAGTCAAGCTTCATCTGGGCAGTTTACATACGAGAAGCCTACCCACAGCTAAGTTTCCTCTGTATCTGCTTAGGTACCAATGATCAGGTTTAGTCAAAAGGAAAAGAGTTCTAGTAAGAGGTTGACCTTGACTTTATGCACGGAAGTAGCATCATACACACATTTAACTTACTCAAATCTAATTCTATTTAGCAAAGGGTCAGGTAGGTAGTGGAGGGGAGGAGAGGTGAGAATTTCCATAGTCCCAGGGATCCTGCTGCCTGGCTTCTCCACACGGTTAGCCTGTGCCCACAGGCAGGGAGGGAAGCAAACTTCAAACATTTCTGCAAGTTGGTAAAGCCCCTGGCAAGAAAATTTGAATGACATTTGAATTTCCCCCACCACTGACAGGCAAGTGGCCCCAGAGACATACTGACCAGGGAATTTAGAAGGAATCCTAAAATCGTCACCAGATAATACAATGGTGATGACAGCCACAACTCAGATGTGGATGTACTTATAAATGTGCTGAAGTGTCCTAAGCAGCAAAACATCTAAATTATTTAATTTACAAACAAAATCCCTCTTAATTCTTTTTAGATTGATGTATGCAAATTCCTGCAATGGGTTACTGTACAAAATGGTGATGACTGTATATTATGGACGATCTTAAAATATTCCAAGAAGGGTTAGATGAAAACTGAACGCCCTGACTGCCACCCCAGTAGCATCTCTACTTTATACTTTTGCAGAAATTGTTTGTTGTTAACACTACAAACTTACTCTGGCTTCAAAAAAAAAAAAAAAAATCTCCCCAAAGCCTTCCTCAACACGTTAGCTAAAAATACATCACGATGGGCTCTAAACTGGTAGCTGGCATTTTTACAGAAATTCTTTCCACAATCAGAAATAATAATTGTACTGATTTTCTCAAAAGGCTTTCCTTACGTGCTTTGTTTTTCCTACGAGGAGTTCTCAAACTGGTATTTCTCTGGATTATTCAATTCTTACAAAAGAATAACTTAAAGATTTTAAAATATTTTTTCTTCAATTGTAAACTGCAATATCCTTGAGGGAAATTTTACATATGTCTAGTACCTACACCCAACACACTTCCTAATACAGGACCTGGTGGAGTTTTGAGTGGTTATCAGTAGTTATTAAAAGAACAAACAACGGGTATATCCATACAATTGAATATTATTCAGCCATAAAAAGAATGAAGTTCTGCTACAACATGGCTGAATTTGGAAAATGCAATGCTACATAAAAAAAGCCAGACAGAAAAGAACGGATACATTATGCCACATATATGATACGTCCGGAATAGGCACATCCATAGGGACAGAAAATAGGTTAGGGGTCAGCAGGGACTGGGGGTTGAGAGGAACAGGGCTTGTCTGCTAAAGAGTGCAGGTTTCTTTTTGGAGTGAAGAAAATGTTCTGGATTTAGATAGTAGACATGGTTGCACAACCTTGTGATAGACTTAAAGCCACTAAAGTGTACATTCCAAAAGGGTGAATTTTATGGTATGTGGATTATATCTCAACTTTTTAAAAAAGCAAAGGAAGGAGGAATGAGCAGCCTGTGATTAGAACCCCTATACCTTAGTTGTTCTCTGCAGCTGAAAAACCAGAGATCCCTAACTTCCCATAAAGAAGGGAAAATGCCACTGTGGAACGTCCCACTTCACCAGGTAGCAGTGTCACTATCTAAACTCAGTCTTTTAAGATGTTTACTTCTTCTGTTATTTTCCAAAACATAGACTGACTAAACAAATGGCGTTCAAATTTCAAAGGCAAACTGCTACTCATGCTGTGAATTGTTGTTACAAGATATCAACCCTTGTCAAGCGCTTTCAATAAGCAGGAGGTAAGCAGAGAACGGCAGCCTCAGTGCAGAGCAGCCCTGTTGACTTTTCTGCTGGATCTCTATTTGCTATTTCTAAAACTTTGTGTGAAAACCTCCAACTTTTGAGCACCAGTCCAATGCAACAGTTTGCAAAACAAAGAAATGATTTTGTTTCGTGGTGACTGGGGTGGGGTGCAGCAGACGGACTGGGATGGTTTTTATTATTATTTTTCGTGTTTTGGTTGAATGTCAAAGATTGGCTTCGCCAGTTTAAATCACGAAAATGGGAATAAAAACAAAGACAAATAAGTCAAGATAAGAATTTGGTTTACTCCCCAGGTGGTTTGAATAACTCTACATGCTAACAGCAATTCCAGTTGGTGAGTCCCTGACCCTTGATGAACTATTTGTACCGGGTAGAAAGTTCATAAACACATGGTCTCTGTCTTTTAGCTTTGGCCAAAACTACTTCTCTGTTTCCCTTTGAGGCTCCCAATTACAACCAGACATCCTGTCGCATGGAATCAACCCATCAATTTCTCATCGTATTTTTGGGCCTTCAGAATAAACCAACCTTTTATCATCTAAAAATGAAACCTCCCTTCAGCATATTTGGATAATAGAAATGGAAAAGAAAATAGAATTATTTTAGCCATTACCAAACATACTCTTGCGCATTTTTCCTGCTCCAAATTTCAACATTATTCTCGTGCAAACCAAAGTGGTTTGGACTGTGAGGTTTTTGTCTTTGGGTTAGTGTGTGTGTGTGTGTGTGTGTGTGTGTGTGTGTGTGTGTGTGTGTGTGTGTGTGTGTGTGTTTGTGTGTGTGTTTGTGTGTGTGTGTACGCACAATTTATTACTGATGGAATTTGGATGTGACCGGCACCATGTTACACACACTCAACACAAAATGGCCACCAGCCTTTCCCTTATGAGAAACCTCGTGGTTTCTGAGAAACAGAAACTCCTCCACACCAGCACCAAACCTCTCCCTGATTACATCAGCCTTCCCTACAACCTATATAAGCCCTCCCACTCTGACGCCAGTTGCTGCTCTCCATTTTGAGTGCAGCCCGGCAGATTCTTTTCCTTTAATAAAGCTTGATTGGTACCCGGTGTTTTGGCTCACATTCATCTTGGTGCTGAAACCCAGGGGATCCAGGCTGTGACCTTTGGATGATCCCCTCTCTTGGGTTGATTGGCCCCCCCCAGCCACCCTTCCTGGACCTGCTGAACCAGGTACCTCAGGGACTCTCTCCCTTTGCCGTTTCAGACCAACACATCCACCATCAGCCTCAATTCAGGGTGGGTCAGGGGGTCTGTCCTATTTCTATGGGTTCCCCTGACTACTTTCTATGACTACTGTCTACTTACCAAAGACCAGGCTACTTCCTGAAGACCAGGCTCCTGGCAGAGGGAACCCCTCTCATGCCCCTGGCTATTGGAGGATGCTCCTCTAGCTGGTCAGTGGCTTCTCTCTGGAAAAGGAGGTGCGCAACAATGACAATGCTCCTTGGTGTTCCCCTTCTTCAACTGGGACTGATCACCTCCTTTCTCACCTGCTAAATGGGATCCTCACAATCCAGACCTCCACGCTTTATATGCTTGGGCTGTCTCCTGGCCAATTTAAACTGAACTGTCTCATTTTCTACAATCCCTTGGCCTCCAGGGAGACATTAAACCTAAACATCTCATTTTCTCCCTGCTCTACACCTCTGGACTGTCTCCTGGCCAACCTCTTGGCCTCCGGGGAGATATTAAGGCAAATCTCTCATTTTCTACTGTAATCAGGTTTGGCCTAAATACAAACTAGACAATGGATCCCAGTGGCCAGAAAATGGCACTTTCAAATTGGATACTCTCAGAGACCGAGACAACTTTTGTCACCGAAACGACAAAGCCAGAGAGATTCCTTATGTTCAAGCCTTCTTCTATATCCGATCTCATCCTTCTCTCTGTCAAAACTATTCTACATCTCAAATTCTCCTAACTCATGCCTGACCTCCCCTTCTGGACTCGGATCAATCTTTTCATCCATCAGACCACTCTGATCCCCAACCACATCCTTATGCTCCAGATCCTCCACCAGCCCCTTCACCTTTTCCCTCTCTTTGTCCTCAGCCACTCAATCCCTCTCCTTTTTCCCCTTCATCAGGTGACAACCCCACCTCAGTTTCAGCTCCTTTATACCCCCTCCATGAAGTGGCAGGGACAAAGGGAATTGTCTGGGTCCATATTCCCTTTTCTCTTTTTGATCTCTCCCAAATCAAAAAACGACTGGGATTTTTCCATTCCATCCTGGACACATATCTTAAGGAATTCAGATACCTCACCCAGTCTTACAATCTCACCTGGCAGCTTAATGTTTTCATGATTCTAACTTCCACCTTGTCCCGTGATGATAGGGAGCAGGTCTGGATAATGGCCCACCAACAGGCAGGCGAGGTACATGCCCAAAATAATAGGCAGCCGGTGGGAACCACTGCCGTCCCTCACATGGACCCAAATTGAGACTACTGGGCCAGCCATGGTGACTGGGATCTCTGGGATAATATGATCACATACATGATTTATGGCCTCCAAAAGTCTACACACAAGTCAGTCATTTATGATATGCTTAGAGAAATCACACAGCGATCCACCAAAAATCCCGGCTAGTTCCTAACCCACCTCCCTGAGGCTTTACATAAATACACATGCATAGACCCAAACTCCCTTTCAGGCATGGCCCTCTTACACTCTCATTTTATTACCCAACGAGACCTCCTCAATGCAGCTTTCAAGGTTTTTAACAATAGAGAGGAGGAGGAGAGGAAGGATTGATACAAAAGAGATCAGGCCAAATATTAGCTCCTGGCTAATGCTATCCAGAGATCACACACTCCAAAGCTGGTGGCCTCTATGGGAACATCACCTGGGAACTGCTTCAAATGCAGTCAACTGGGCCACTGAGTACTGCCATATCCTAACACCAGGCCCCCTCCCAGGCCCTATCTGCACTGCAAAGAGCCAGGCCACTGGGGGGTTGACCATTTCTCTCATGAGAGAGGGAATGGCCCAGTCCCCAACTAACCCTTTGGCTTCATGGCCATCCTGACCAGAACTGCTTGGATTTGCCCAGGAGGAGGACTGAGATGTGCAGGGCCTGAGGCCCCGAAGGAGATTACACATTTGAGCCCAGGGTAACTTGCCTCGTAGCAGGTAAGCCAATCTCTTTTGTCATCCATACAGGGGCCACTTACTCTACCCTTCCTGAATATGCAGGACAAACAACCCATCCTCTATCACAATAGTAGGGGTCATGGGATCAGAATAACACCCGTGGATCACTCAACACCTTTCCTGCAACCTACATCCACCCGATTCACACATACATTTTTAATAATGCCTCAATGCCCAACCCTCTTACTGGGACAGGACATCCTTTCCAAATTCAAAGCTACTCTTACCCTAAACACTTTAACTCCAGCTACAATACTCCTGTTACAGGCTGCCCCAGACCTGGTACCTGAGGCTTCCAACCTTCCCTTCAACTCGGACAAGGTTAATCCTGTAATATGGGACAGTTCTTCTTCCTCCATTGCAATGCACCATTCCCCTATACTGGTTAAATTGCTGAACGCTTCTTTGTTCCCTAATGTCCCAGAATACCCCATCACTAACAAACACCTAATAGGCTTAAAACCCCTCATACACAAACTCCTTTCTTCTCATCTCTTACGGCCTACCCACTCGGCTTTTATATTACCCACCCTTCTGGTTATAAAGCCTAATGGTTCATACCATTTAGTTCAAGACCTCAGGGCCTTTAATGTGGCCATTTTACCCATAACCCCAATTGTTTCTAACCCCTATACTCTTCTATCCATAAATCCCAACAACACCACATTTCTTCTCTGTACTTGACCTCAAAGATGCCTTTTTTTCTATCCCCTTACACCCTTCCTATCAAAACCTGTTCACCTTCACTTGGACTGACCCTGATACACATGGTTCCCAACAACTCACCTGGACAGTACTGCCTCAGGGGTTTCGGGGTAGCCTCCACTTCTTCAGCCAGGCCTTAGCTCAGGACTTATCTGAACTTCCTCCAACCTCTACCACTTTAATACAATACGTGGATGACCTCCTCCTTTGTAGCCACTCCTATGAGGATTCACAGGCCCACACTGTTGCTCTCCTTAATTTCATGGCCTCTTGGGGATATTGAGTGTCCCCCAGCAAGTCCCAAATTTCTTCTCCTTCAGTCACCTATTTTGGAGTCCACCTCACCCTAACACCAGAGAAATAGTGATGGATTGCAAGAGTTTAATTTCTGAATTCCCACTCCTACCACAAAAGGTGAAATCCTTTCTTTCTTGGGGCTTGCAGGGTATCTTTGCCCATGGATTCCTAACTCTGGTGTGCTAGCAAAACCACTTTATGAGGCAGCCAAAGGGTATCCTGCCATTCCCTTAGATCCCACAAAGCCCATTCATTCTCCCTTTCAGTGATTAAAAGCCACTCTCCTTGTAGCCCCAGCTCTATCCCTCCCAAACCTATCTCATCCTTTTATCCTATACATCACTGAAACCCAAGGATTGGTGGTCCGGGTTTTAGGACAAGAGGCAGGAGATATCTCCTCCCCTGTTGCATACCTTTCCAAACAATTGGACACCACAGCTCGAGGATGGGCTCCCTCTTTATGGGCCTTGGTGGCAGCTGCCCTTTTAGCACAAGAAAGCTCTAAACTAACTTTTGGACAACAAACAGTCATTTGTTCCCCCCATCATCTTGAAGACCATCTCAGCCATGAGAACATGTTGACTCTCTCCCCTTCCCGCCTACAACTTATCCACCTTACCTTCATTGAAAATTCCCAGTTCTCCTTTAAACCTTGCCCTTCCTTAAATCCAGCCACTCTCATCCCAAAACACTCATGACCCTTGGAACATAATTGCATGGAGGCTTTAGACACTTTCTCAATACCTTTCCACACACCTCCCCGCATCCCATTACACAGCCCTAACATACATTGTTCATAGAATGCAGTGTCACCTCCACCCCCACTCCCTGGGTGGGTTATGCCATAGTAAATCTAACACAAACTATTGAGGCTGCCCCCTCTCCCCCTAACACCAATTCCCGACAGGCAGAGCTCATTGCCCTCACCAGCACTCTCACTCTGGCAAGTAACAAACGAGTCAATATATACACTGATTTTGAGTGTGCTCACCTCATCCTACACTCCTGTGCGGCCATATGGAAGGAGAGAGGATACATGACCAATCATGAAGGGCCCATAAAAAACGGACATCTTATCAAGATACTTCTTGAGGCTGCACAACTCCCAAATGAGGTTGGGATATACACTGCAGAGGACACCAAACGTCCAATGACCCCATAGCCCAGATAAACAAACTGGCAGATCTAACTGCAGAACAGGCTGCTCAGTCACCAGGCCCCCACTCTTCCTCTCCTGCTCAGTCCTTCTCATGGTCCCTATGCCCTTATCCCAATACAAACCCCAAGAAATACAACACCTCCCACAGTTGGGGGCACAAAGGAAGGACAACTGGTATACTGTCTCTGGTCACTATGTCCTCCCTACCACACAAACTGAGCAAATCCTTTTAGATTTCCATAATTCAGTTCATATAGGCTATGAATCCCTACTACACCTTCTTCAGCCCTTAAATGACTCTCCCCACATGGCCAGGTTACTTAAACAGATCACTCAAAATTGTCCTTTGTGTACTCGTTGCTCCAATCAAGGTGGCCTCCAAGTTCGGTCCTTTCCCCACCCACCAGGCCAGAGGATACACTCCTGGCCAGGATTGACAAATTCACTTTACTCACATACCTCCTCACAAAAGGACATACTATCTTCTAACCTTAGTAGATACCTTTTCAGGTTGGGTTGAGGCTTTTCCCTGCACTTCAGAAGATGCTACAGCAGTAATGCATGCTCTCACCTCAGGAATCATCCCTCATTTTGGCTTGCCCAGCAGCCTCCTGTCTGATAATGGCCCAGCATTCATTTCCCAGATTACACAACTCACAGTACAGGCCTTACATATCAAATGGGACTTACATATACCATATTGGCCTTGGTCATCAGGCAAAGTAGAAAAAGCCAATCACGTCATAAAAACACACCTCACCAAGCTGTCCATGGAACTTCACCTCCTTTAGACTCAACTTCTCCCTTTAGTACTCACTCGCTTGCAAGTTGACCTCCCCAAACCCACTGGCCTCAGCCCTTCAAACTTATGTATGGCAGACCCTTCACCCTCACACCTCTCCCTTCCAGCTCATTGCCTTTAGGCCAGTATCTCCCTACTCATTAGGGATCTTCTTCAGGAACAGGCCAACCTTCTATTACCTCATCCTTTCCCCACCACCCCCTCAGACTTTAAACTGAGCCTGGGACAGCAAGTGTATATTCAAACCCGAATCCCAAAGTCTCTCTCACCACGTTGGGAAGGGCCTTGTACAGCACTTCTCACCACCCCCATGGCAGTAAAAGTACTAGGAAAGGCCCCTTGGTATCACTTATCCTTGGTAAAACTAGCACCTGAGACTTTACCCAAAGAATCTGTTAACACCAAGCCAGAGGGGGCCCTCTGCTCAACCCCAACCCAACATCTCCTTACACTTCATCCACTTTAGGACCCACAAAATTGAAAATCTCCAGGACCTCCACTCTTCCCCCAATCCCAGAAGAAGGATGATCTTTCCCCTGGTAATTGTCCTTTCACTCTTGCTGGCTCACTTCATGTCTTTCACACAGGAGCTGCTCCAAGACTGGTTCTGACCCACCACCTCCAGTGTTGAAGAAGCTCTTGAGTGGGTAACTGAGTTAGCCTGGCAGGGTGCCTTCTGTGATTACAGCCCCAACAAGGTTACCCTCTACTCCTTTTTCCTACTATGCACCCTCTCAACGTCTCAGCCCCTGAACGCTTGCCTTTTCTCTTCCTCTTGCTTCTTTTCCTAACAGAGACATGTGCCACACCCTGTTCACAATGTATAACCAAGGTCTTGGTGGGTGGAAGGACACTTTCCAACCTTCTGGGTCAGCCACCCAGAATCTTCAGGGGAACCCTACAGGACACGTTCACATCCCTGACATACGTTCCCACAACATGCTATGACCAGACAATAGCCAATCATGTGCTTATGGGGTTAAAAACTACTGGATAGCTCTTTCCAAAGGGGATTCTGCTGGAGTCCAGTGCTCACCCAACAAAACATTTCCGCTTCACCTAAACCACTCACTGAGGCTATAGCAATGGGGGAGGACTTCAGGACAAAACACGTCAGACCCCTGACCATGATGGGACTTACCTTCCTTCTTGGTCCCTGGCTCTTTCGGTGTTTCTCTAATTTCTTACAGGAACATATGCAGGCATTCACCAACCAAAAGGTCGCCGAATTGTTCCTGGGAGGAGGATATCAGCCCCTGAGAACTGTTGACCCTTCACCAGAATACAGCCTCCCTCCATGAAACCAATACTCCACCACCTAATTGTTTTATTTATTTCCTATCTTTGCACATCTCCAGCAGGAAGCAGCTTCAGAAGAATGAGACCTTCACCCCTTTTCCCTTCTCTCTATACTTAAAAGGCAAGAATGGTGGATCTTGGATGTGACTGGCACCATCCTGGACGTGACTAGTGCCATTTTTCACACACTCAGCACAAAATGGCCACCAGCTTTTCCCTTACAAGAAACCTTGTGGTTTCAGAGAAATAGAAACCAGCACCAAACCCCTCCACACCAGCACCAAACCCCTCCCTGGTTACATCAGCCTTCCTTACAACCTATGTAAGCCCTCCCACCCTGACTCTGGTTGCTGCTCTCCATTTTGAGTTCAGCCTGGCAGATTCTTTTCCTTTGCTAAAGCTTGGTCGGTACCCGGCATTTTGGCTCACTTTCTTTCCATTACCAGCGCAGATAACATGTTGGGGAAAGCAAAGTTTTGGATCCAAGCCTCTGAAAAGGCTAATCATTCTGAGACATGATTTGGTCTGTACTGGGGCCACTGTGCCTCCCCAAGGGACATTTGTCATTGTCTAGAAACAGTTTTGGAAACTGCATCTAGTGGGTAGAGGCCTGTGAAGTATGCATAAACAAATGTACTTCACAGGGCCTGGTTTTCCAAAGCCTTGTAGTTTCAAATATTGACCTTACAAAAATCGGGAAATTTTCCCCAGGCTATTGAGTCTCTGTTGTAAGATAAAGAGTTGTAACATAGCAAGGTTGCTGGCTCAAAGACAGACAAGTGACTGATTGATATGTAAAGTTACTGGGAAGCAGCTGTAAAAAGAGAACATTTGCTAAGATCAAGCTTTTGTTGGTGGATCACTTAATTGTCTAATGGAATGTCATCTGACTTCTTTTTACTGAAAGTTACCAGCCTATATTGTCACACTATAACCCCACCTATGTCTCTTGCTGTAACTTCCTGGGCTGGAGAATAAATACAAGAAGGGAACCCCAATTCATGGTTAATTTCCCAAATGAAAGGAATGCTTCTCTCTTGAGGGTTCTGGGAATAAACCACTTCGGGGCTTCTCACTGCTCAGAAGAGATGGGCTTTGAGTAATCCTTTGTGGCTCCATCACACAGGGGAAGAGAGGTGACAAATCCATGGGGGGCAAAGCAACAGAAGCCAAGAAGCTGCTAAACATTCTACACCGCATGGGACAATCCTCAAGACAAAGAATGACCTGGTGCTAAGTTCTAATAGTGCCAAAGTTGAGAAACCCTGCTCTGAAGGAAGAAACAGTAGGTGGTTAAGGAGTTGACAGAGAACTAAGTTCCATTTCAATCCAGTCCCAATGACCAACTGAGAATAAGCAAAGCAGCATTTATGTCCCTGAATGTTTTTAAAAATCTAATTCTCTCAGTTCTTTCTCCCTCCTTCTTAGACATCCAGTAGGCTACTATATAATTATAGCTACCAAATGCTTCCTCTTAAAAGATCAATTTCCTCGTACGTTAAAATCATTAAGAATCCACAAATGTCAAAGTGGTGATTTTCAAACTTTTTTCCTCTCCAAAAGGTAGTTTCTTGCTAAAGCAAAACCTTACTAGAAACCTTAAGACAAAGAGAGATGAGGAGAATATTAGCAAAAATTTATTTCATAAGTTGCAATTTGAATTTAATTAATGTTGTTATCAATTAGAACTCGAAGGACATTTTACTCAACACAAAATTCTGAAACCAAAAACTGAGGCAAACATTATGATCTTCTATCAACTTGAACATCTAACTTTTTCAGTGGTTTGATTTGATTGCACCATATCAAGAAAATCTAGTTTTAAATGGCTTAGGAGCTGAAAATGTAATGGCTTTTAAGCAGTCCAGCTTGCCATCTCAGGACAGTCTTCACTTAAAGAGGGTAGGAGAACATTATTCTGAGCTCCACATACAAATGAGCTAACTGGTGTCAAGGTAATGAGTTGATGGGTTACTGTTTGGTAGCCAACACATTTGAGCATGCATAATTCTGATCACAGATTTTCACATGAATTTTGGAATGGTATTTGAATCACTTATTAGATGCCTGAAGCACCACGTTAGGGTTCCACAGAGCACGATGGGAAGACCACAGCGCTAGTCCCCACATGGAAAGAGTAGATTAGGAGAGCCAGCACCGGCTGATTGCCTTTCATGTTAAATGAACTTAAATGAGCTGGACAAATGAAACTGCACCTGTAATCTAAAGAGGTCATGTCATCATATGCATTGCCTCATAGCCAATGTTAGTAAGGGATTTAAAGTGACAAATTATCACATATTCAAAAATGCCATCCAGCCCAAGAGGACCAGTTATAATCAATACAAGGCTACAGTGCTTAGTAACTAAATGAAAGGCACCATTAAAATATTAAAAGGAGAGGTGGATGATGAAATGTAAGAGTAGAGTCAATGTCAGCTATTGTAAATTTCCGTTTGTGCCCTGAAGTTGGCTGTAGACATCATGGATATCCTCCAGTTTCATCTTGTTTGATAAAGGATTTCCAAGCCCCAGAGCTCCCCAGCCTACCTTCCCAGGCCTACAGCAGGGCTTTACCTTCAGACAGCATGCTCAGGGCTTTGTCAGAAGTGTGTCCACTGACACGTGCCATCCTGGAAGTGGTGTTTTCACGGGGCACACAGGAGCCCACTGGGGACGGGTAAGTTCCCTCAGCGACAGAGGTTGTCATAGATTCCCACTGGATCTCCTTCCGGGGAGCCTGAAAATCCAGGCTGCATCCTGTCCAGCCATAGAAGGCCAGAGATAAGAGGAATCCTTGGGCTGGATTCAGTATCCCCTGGGAGAGAGGGAGGCAAGAAGACACATGGCACTCAGCGCAGTACAGCGGGAATTAGAGCATTCTGTCCTCAAAGTGCTAAACTCTGCCCAGGATGCCTACTGGGCGGCCCTCACTGAGGAGTGACCTCTTAGTTAGTTGGTTTGGCGCAAGGTAAAGATTGGCCCTAGTAGGTGCTGTACCTCAAAGCGTGCCTGAAAATAGGGGTGGAGGAGCTGGCTGGTTGGTCCATTGGTTAGAGCATGGTGCTGATAACATAAAGGTCCAGGGTTTGATCCCTGTACTGGCCAGCTGCCAGGAAAAAAAAAAAGTGGAGGGGAAGAGTGGAGGGGAGGGAAGAGAGGAGGGAGGGGAGAAAAAGGGGGAGAGGAAGCAGAGAAAAGGAGAAAGGGGCAGGGCCGGCCTGTGGCTCACTCTGGAGAGTGCTGTGCTGATAACACCAAGGCCATGGGTGCGGATCCCATATAGGGATGGCCGGTTAGCTGACTGGCTGAGCGTGGTGCTGACAACACCATGCCAAGGGTTGAGATCCCCTTACTGGTCATCTTTAAAAAAAAGAAAAAAGAAAACGGAGAAAGTGGGAGGGGCAGGGAGGGGGAAGAAGGTGGGGGGAGGTGATCCATGTGACCCAGGCAATGGAACCAAGCACATTCTCGCCTCTGCCTAAGGTGCTTTGCTCTCCTGTAGCTTTCTACCTTGCACTGTCAACTCAGAATTTGATTTAACAAATGTTGTTCAGGCAAAAGTGAGTCTGGGAAACATCCCTCCATTTGTGTGGTTCCCTTGGTTATCTTCATGTGTTTGGTTTGTTAGCTTCAAACCAAAGCACAGGGACTGAGGAGGCTAGTGCTGTCCTCATTTTAAGGTTCTTGTGAATCAGATCTTTCCCAACTCGGAAGCAACGTAAGCATTAATTCTGTGTAGCACAGACTGGACCTCTCCGCCAATGGAGACTTCAGCTCATGCATGCCTTTCTTATTATAAATGTAATATAATCAAAACACCGGGGGAGAAGTCTACCCATGGCGCTTCCACCCTATTATCATTTCTTGTATTTCCAGCCAATATTTTTATAGACATATGTGTTTATGTAGTTGTAACTGGTATAATTTCATATCCTACATTGTCCACTTAATATCAGAAATTTCATAAGAGTCATTTAAAAAATCGGGGTAACATTCCACCAGGATGAAAGAATATAATTTACTTAACCATCCCCCCCCCTTTTTTTTTCAAATTTGGGTTTCCTGTAATGCTTTATAAATATGGATAATGCTACTAGAAATTTCTTCATCCCTATGGCTTCTTCGTGGTCTGAAATACTCCTTCAAGATAATTGCCTGACAATTTTAATGCACTGTGCCAAATTAATTTACCAGAGTTGTATCCATTTAATAATGATCCCAATAATGAATGAAACCTGGTAGCTTAGCACACAAAGGCCAGATATAGGTAGCCCAGGAAACTATTCAACTCACTATATATTTAAATGACAATACATCATACTTCTGCGTGTTTTTTTTTTCCAAGCTGAAAATTTTAAATCTACCTACCGTAATAAACCACGTGGTCTTGGCTGCACTTCTCACACCTTTCAAAGAGCCTCCATTGATATCTGGTTGCATTTCAAGATAGAATAAAAGGCTTTCATTGTTGATATTTGACAACCAACTGTTAGAAAGAAAATGGCCCATGGGTAAAGAGAACATGCAACAAAATTCACTTTTAAATGCTGAGGTCAGGGAACGATTTCTACCAATGCCTAAAATTCCTAATTCCTGGTGGAGGGAAGACCACTTCAGCAGTAAGAAACCACAAGGAACCAGCACACCAAGAATTTAATTTAAGAAATATAACTCCTCGCAGTCTAAAGCAGAGATCAGCAAATCCTTCCAATGGTAACACTCAGTGCCACTTCAGGGTATAAAGTTCTAGCACCATGTCAAATAACCCAGAATTCATTCTTTGTTTGAGGAGTAACCCGAAGTTTCGATGTAGACCAAAACAAATCTTATTTTGACATTTTATGCTGGAACTTTAAAATGTTACTCTTGGGGGTCAGTGAAGTTTGATATGATGAGCTGAGTGTATTTTTAGTGAGAGATAATGTAAGTCTCTCCTAGGAGGGTGTTCAAACAAATCTCCTAATATCAGATTAGTTATTAAGACCATAAAGGCTTGCCCTGTCCTGCAAAGTGTTGATTTGCTGCAGTGCAGGGTGTTCTAATTTCCACCTGTTTTGCACTGGCTACAGGTCTACTTTCAAAGCATCCACCTGTCCTTTTGGGTAGGACACCAGCGA
This sequence comes from Cynocephalus volans, assembly GCF_027409185.1. Taxonomy (NCBI): domain Eukaryota; kingdom Metazoa; phylum Chordata; class Mammalia; order Dermoptera; family Cynocephalidae; genus Cynocephalus; species Cynocephalus volans. Next base: position 11,066,828 of record NC_084478.1, read on the forward strand.
TGAGGAAAACTGAAGAGCAAAATTGCTCAGCCTGTTCTCTTCCCTTCGTGACTGAGGTATGAGTCTTTACACGGAAGATGTGCGCTTGCTCCTCTGTGAGATACAGAAAATCTGGTGTCACGATTGAGGCACATGGGTGGATTTAGAAAGTATGATCAACTGCTTCATTTCCATTAATCCCAGCAATGGGATGAAACACTGGATGCATATGGTGGGGACATTTCAAAACTAAATCCGGGAGTTCTTGTTCTAAGAGCGTTATATATAATTTGAGCACCTTTGGATATTCTTCCAGAAATTCATACACTCTGGACTTGCTCCCCTGTCCTCCATGTATTTCCTCAAAGGGCACCTACCACTGTTTCAAAGATTTCCTCTCCAAAGACTCTTCTCTTTGGAACTTCCAGGTCACACTTGGAAAAGCAAAACGGCAAACCATTTGCATATCCCTTACCACAAGCAATAATAATAAAAAAAAAATATAGAAGAAAGGTTACCAAATAATTAAAACCAGCATTATTTTGAAAAATCGGATCTTGATCACAGCTCCCATCCATCGCTCGTTCTCCGTGTAAAGGACTTGGCGTCCTTTTAGTAAAGAGGCCACTGGGAGGAACAGAAGGGAACCACACACAGTGTTCATTATTTCTGTTTACTGAGTACAGAGAGCAGAATCAGAGCAGATGTGAACCCATAATCAAAACCAGAGAGAATGAGGAAAAGCAAGCTACTGACCTCCATGCCTCACAACTTCCAATTTGGAGTCCTCCTAGACTCTAAGGAATATATATTTTTAAAATTTTTACTTTGAAGCAATGTTTGATAGACTTAAAAATTGCAAAGGTAGCTCAGAAAGCTTCTGTATACCTTATACTCTTTGCCCAGCTTCCCCCAATGTTAACAATTTACACAACCACAGAACGTTTGTCACAAATAAGAAATTAACAGTGATCTGAACTAAACTTCCAGTTTTATTTGGATTTTACTAGTTCAGGGACTATAGTTTTAAAGGTTTATTTTCTCTATTATAAAAATAATACACACCTGTTATTTTAAAATACTTAACTATTTTAAGTTTCTCCTTATAGACAAGTTAGAAAGTATAAAACTTTACAGAAGAATTAATGACCCATGGTCCCTCCACCCAGAGACAACCAATGTTAACGTTTTACTGTATTTCTTTTCAGTCCTTTTTTCTATGAGTCATTTTCATTGGTTTGATATACTTAAATCACTACTTTTTACTTAATTTTGTAAAAAAAAATTCCTCTGTTTAATGCACCATATTTAAATGTAGATATAAAAAGACTGGTCCAAAGAGCCGCAATAATTTCCTGCTCCTAGTGGTAGAGTACTTTAAACAATGTTTTAAAATTCTAAAATCAACAGCTGATCCTCAAACAACCTTTCTGTGAAGGCAAACTTCCTTATGCCCATTCTGCCCTTGAGGGATCCACAGCAGCCCGAGGAAGCTGGACACTTGCTCCAGGTCACCCTTCCTTGAAGAGGTGGTAGGGGCTGGAATGGAAATCCCCAGTCCCAGCCCAGAGGTCTTTCCCTAACATTCTACTGACTCACGATACTCCTCTTATCCAGTTCTTCCCATTGCATCTGGCTCATTTCCTGTTTCCTGCCCATCTGAGAAAAGACACAAGCCAAGAGCATCATGGGAGTGACCAGGCTCCAGACTCCTCAGTCTTTGCTGCATCCCTTCCCCCCACCCCTTCTCTCCCCTTCTGCTCCTACCTCACCTCCACAGTTTCCTAACGCCATTCCTGGGAGCCTCTAAGGCGTGCCAAGGGCAGACTCAGCATGAGCCCTGCACAGAAATGAAAGGCCAACTTGTCCTGGCCTTGAGATAACAAACGTTGACAAACAATGTGTGTGGTCCATGACTAAACAGGCTTGCTCATTTTCATTTCTTAAACCTGTTTACTTTATCCAACTGTATTCTGCTTATGCCTCTGGAGGATGATGAATGGGATCCACTGTCCTGGATAATTCCAGAAGGATGACATGCCATTATCTGAGCCCCAGACATGGGGTCCTACCCAGAGTCCATGTACCCGGAGAACTTCCCTATTATTTACCTGCCGTCACTGTCTTTTGGAACAGGATGGGGTTGGCCACAAGGACGAGGAGCAGTGGCAAGTACGTGCTGACATAGTGGGGGATGGTGTGGTCCAGACCCCTTTCACACCTGAGGGAAGAAAACTGAGTCCTTCTTCTTGAATGCAAAGCTTTGGCTAAAACATGCAGACTTATCTGGAAGCCGAGATAAGAGGGTGAGGGCGAAAAGGGAAATGCACAAATCTACTTCTGACCCTGCCGAAAGGAAATCTGACTCATTCCTCATGTCTAAGAACAAGCAATAATTTGCAGGAGAATAAGGAAATCAATCATGTTTCTGTCTCGTAAATGGGAGGACCTGTAAGGCATTTAAGGAAAAGACACTCTGGGGTAGAGGATTCCCTACATGGGGTCTCTTCAAGGAAAAAATCACAAAATTCAAGTAGAAACAAAGGCACTCAACTAGTTAGGTTTTGAGCACTTACTACATACTACACATTAGCCAGTAGCATGAATGACATCTTGTCCCTCTCCCTGAGCAACTCAAAATACCTGAGCTTCATATTTCAAAGGAAATTTGTTCTCATGATTATGGATATCAATTGTTTCTGTGATTCTTTTCAGGGAAAAGGACAAGGTTTTATACTGATGAGTCATAGGCATTGTCGGTCACCGTAGGATGTGTGGGGAGCCACACAGTGGATGTTACCAAGTAGGAACTATCAGCTAAGAAATGCATAATGTAGGAGAGAAGAAAAATGGTGCAGAGGCAGAGAGAACCAAGGCAAAGGTGAGAGAAGATGGAGCAGGCCCAACCCAAGGGGCAGGCAGAAAAGCAGATGACAGCCATCCCCTGTGGCCACAGAAGGTGAAATGATAAAAACAAAAGCACTTTTAATATTCATGGAGCATTCAAACCAAAAGGAAAAAAATGGCAGAAAATATGAAAAATCAGGCAGGAAAAATGCAATACCCATCTTGCCATAGGAAGGATTTCCATGCTGCCACCTCCTTTTTAACAGGCACTTTCATCTTCAGCTATGAAGGCTGCAATGCAGTCTGGAAAAGCTCAAGGGGAGAAAGGGAGACAAGGAGCAAGAAAAGTGGCTCCACTGCCAAGACAGAAAGTACATGCAAATGATAGTGAGCCTGCGAGCTTGAAGGACGCCGAAGGCTCTAGGTTGGGAGATGTGAGGACTAAGAGCTGATTTTGGATTAAGATGCTTCCTGAAGACCTGACAGCACCTCGGGGCACCTTGTGAGCCCCCCAGCAATCACGCCCTTAGGCTCAGATTCCACTTTGCCAGGGGTCTCCAGGGTCCCACAGGTGAGGGCAAGCGACAGAAACTCCTTTTCCAATTAAGTGCGTTCTCTTATAACACCTGCTGACACTGTATCTGCCCTGTTCAAGTTCTCCAGGAAAGAGAGTGCACGAATGGATCTACACGGAGCTCCTGTGAGTATTCACCGTTGATAAGGCAAAACCAGTTTGGAGACCGCTAACTGAGTAGCTGAAAGAAATTGAAAAAGAAGGGGGAGAAATGATCTACACCATGGGCCAGCAATTTTTTTCTGTAAAGGGACAGATAGTAAATATTCTCTGCATTGTGGGTCATACCACAGTCTCTGTCACAACGACTCTACTCTGATGTTGTAGTGCAAAAGCAGCCATAGACAGTACATAAAAAAATGGGCTGTGTTCCAATAAAACTTTATGTACAAAATCAGGCAAAGGGCCAAATTTATCCTGAGGGCTGTGCTGTGCTGATCCCAGTCCACACAGCCCTAAAATCACAGGTACTGCTCACCTGTTTTCCAGTTTTCCATAGGAAGTTAGAGTATATGTCCTTGCAGGTGCCTTGAGGCCTTGTAAATGGTTGCATTGATGGGATTTTAAACTTGAAGAAATGCCTGAAACAGTTTCAGTGGCCACATCTTCCTGCATCTCTTTTCAGGGTAGCCAAGAGTGCAGGATGGAAGAAAAGGGAGAAAGCGCAGGAAGCAGAGGCACAGAATTAGCTCCTCCCAGAGCTCCCGTTTGCTTCTCATCTCGAACTCCTGCTTAAAATGTTAAATTCACCTGCTCCTCCAGAGGAAGCGTGAAGAATAAAAATTAAAGAGTGGGCATGAGGAAGCTTGACCAATACGGAGAGGATATACCAAAAGCTTTGCATACGTGCTGTGAGCACGCAAACGAGAAAAGCAGAGGCCGGGAAGGAAATCACGGGTGCAAGGCCCTGCAGCGAGCCCTCCAGGTCGTGATTGTGAGTGGCCTCACATGGCACAAGACAAAGGGGTGACCTGCAAGGCGACCCCTGTGGGTCAGGGCATGTCCATTTCCTGCAGAACACAGAATGGGCCTGGGGTTGGAACACCTGGGCTGCCAGGCGTGCTGGCTTACCTGGACACAGAAGGGTAGTAAATCATGACAGCTCCCTCCAGGCAGAGTAGGGTGGCCAGGCCCCAGGCCATGATGTGGTACAGCAGGATGGTGCTGGAGAGGAAAAAAGCAGGCAGCAACAGCATAGGGGGACAAAAAAGTCCCCAGTGAGACCACCAGACTGCTTCCATGCCCTGGAAAGGTCAGGGAAGTACACACACAGCAAAACCCTTCTACAGAGAGTGTCCTTATGTTGCTACTGAGGTTGTGGATTGTTGTTTTTTGGTTTTTTTCAATTAAGGTGAAATGCATGTAACATAAAATTACCTATTTGAATGTGAACAATTCAGTGGCACTTAGTACATTTGCAATGTCATGCAGCCACCTCTGCCTAGTTCCAATGCATTTTCATCCCCCCAAAAGGAGACCCCATACCATTAAACTGTCACTACCCATCCCCCCACCCCAACCCAAGGCAACTGCTGCTTCCTGCTACTTTCCATCTCTGTGAATTTGCCCATTCTGGACATTTTATATAGATGGGATCATACAGTATGTGGCCTTTTGTGTCTGGCTTCTTTCACTTAGCATAATATTTTTGAGGTTCATCCATGTGACACAATGTGTCAGAACTTCATTCCTTTTTATTGGTGAATAATATTATGCTATATGGTTATATCATATTTTGTTTATTCATTCATTCGTCAATGGATATGTAGTTTGTTCCACCTGTTAGCTATTGCGAATGGTGCTGCTATGAACATGCATGTGCAAGTGTTTCTCTGAGTCCTTGCTTTCTTTTCTTTTGGGTCTACCTCTAGGAGTGGAGTTGCTGGGTCAGATGGTATTTCGACATTTAACTTTTTGAGGAACCACCAAACTACTTCCTGCAGCAAATGTACCGTTTTACATCCCCACCAGCAACGTACAAAGATTCCAGTTCCTCCATATCTTTGTCAACACTTGCTATTTTCCACTTTTGATTTTAGCCAACCTAGGGGACTGGCTGCTAATTTTGAGACTTGACCTAAATGGGACCCACTTTCAATAAAACCATGGAAAAGACAATTCCATCTCTAGTACCCTCTGAACAAATTTTTCAGTTCCCATCTACTATATACTGAATGTTTGTGGCCCCTCCCACACATAAATTCCTATGTTGAAATTCTAACCCCCAAGGTGATGGTGTTAGGAGGTGGGACCTTTGGGTGGAAATGAGGTCATGAGGGTGGAGCCCTCATGAATGAGATTAATGCCCTTATAAAAGAGAACCCAGAGAGCTCCCTCATCCCTTCCACCATGTGAGGACACAGTGAGAAGGCACCATCTGTGAACCAGGAAGTGTGCCCTTATCAGACACCAAATCTTCTGGCACCTTGATCTTAAACATCTAGCCTCCAGAACTGTGAGCAATAAATGTCTGTTGTTTATAAGACACCCAGTCTGTGGTACTTTATTAGAGCAGCCCAAATTAGCTAAGACAATATCTCAGAGTCCTGGTACCTGTGCCTTGCCCCTCTCAACCCTCCAGGCCCACTCAGCCTCCCTCTTATCCACAGCCTGCTAGCCTAATCCCAGGAAGATGCCCTGAGGCCAAAACACCTGGTGATTACTAGCAGCATGATCTGGGCCGAACCCTCTTTTCAGAGCCTTGGGATGCTCTTAGCCACAGGAAAGATAAAACACTCAATGGCCTGCCTGTGCCACTATAGTCAGGGCCCGTGGACATCAGGCCATGCAGCTGTCCCAGAACTGTAAACCAAATAAACTTCTGTTCTTTATAAATTGCCCAGTCTCAGGTATTCTGTTACAGCAACACAAAAATGGACTAATGCAGAAAATTGGTACCAAGGAGTGGGGTGTTGCTATACATATATCTAAAAATGTGGAAGCGCCTTTGGAACTGGGCAATGGGCAAAGGTTGGAGAAGATTGGAGGACCTAAAAGAAGACCAGAAGATGAGGGAAAGTTTGGAACATTTTAGAGATTGGTGAAATGGTTGTGACCAGAATGTTGATAGAAATGTGGACAGTAAAATTCATGCTGATGATGAGGTCTCAGTTAGAAAAGAGGAACTTATTGGGAATTGGACAAAATACCAACTTTGCTACACCATAGTAAGGAACTTGGCTGCATTGTGTTCATGCCCTAGGACTTTGTGGAAGGTGGGACTGAAGAGCTGTGAACCAGAATGTTTGGCAGAAAAAATTTCTAAGCAGCAATGCATTCAGGAAGCTGCATGGTATTTGCAATAACCATAACTCAGCAGTTATGGCAGAAAAGGCATGATGTAAAGCCAGAATTTAAAAGAGAAGCAGAGCGTAAAGATTTAGAAAATTTGCAGCCTGGCCATGTGGTAGAGAAGCAGAGAGCAGGAGAAAAACGCAAGGGTGAAGCAGATAGACTGGTTGCTAAGGACATTAGCTTGGTGGTGAGGCAGCCAGGTGCTAACAGGCAAGACAATGGGAGAAAAGCCATGATGACATTTCAGAAATCTGGAAGGGCACCACTCTCACCATAGACCCTTGAGGCATAGGAGGCCCAAGGTGTTCCAGAGAACAGACCTGGGGCACCACTTCCCTCAGGGACCCACTCCCTGCATCCCAGCTGCTCCAGCTGGAGCATCCCTGCCTCAAGCAGCCCGAAGTGTGGTTTGTGTAACACCTCTGGAGAACAGAAGCTGGAAACCTTTTTGTGAAGGTTAATTCTAGGTGCCAACTTGGTTAGATGAAGGAATGCTGAGAAACCTGGTAAAACTATCTTTTCAGGTGCGTCCATGAGGGTGTTTCCAGCAGAGATTACTATGAGAGTCTGAGTGGACCGGGTGGGAAAGACCCACCCTCAGTGTGGGTGGGAACCATCCAATCTGCTGGGGACCCAGAGAGAACAAAAGACAGAGGAAAGAGGTGAAGCTCTCTTGATCTGCTGGAGCTGGGATAAACTCTTCTCTCCTGTCTGTGGACATCAGAGCTTGAGACTCTTCAGCTTTAGGGATCCAGGACTTACACCAAGAATACCATCAGCTTCCCTGGTTTTGAGGCCTTTGGACTTGGAGTGAGCCACGCTACTGGAATGTAGCTTATAGACAGCCTATCGTGGGACTTTTCTTCATAGCCATGTGAGCTAATTCTCCTAATAAATCCCTCTCATATAACTATAATGTATTATATTGATTCTGTCTCTCTGGAGATCCCTGACTAATACACTTGGTGGCATCCACATCATGTTAAGTCTTCAGGCTGGCAGAACATGAGATTTGTGGAGGTATGGCAGCCTCCACCCCAATTTCAGAGGATGTACAGAAAAGCCTGGGGGCCCAGGCAGATACCTGCCACACATGTGGAGCCACTGCAGAGGCCATCTACTAGAGCAATGCCAAGCAGGAAAGTGGGATCGGAGCTCCCACAGAGACCCCCCCAACAGAGAAATGTCTAGGAGAGCCAACACAGCAGGGCTGCCACCAGGACCCCAGAGCTGTAGGGCCACTGGCAACATGGAACATCCACCTGGAAAAGCTGCAGGCACCAGTGCAGCTCAATGGGCTATGCCTTGCACAGCACTGGGAGTGTGGCTGCCCAGTGCTTTGGGGGCCCAGATGCTCCATTGTGCCCAAGATGCAGGACTTGGAGTCAAAGAAGATTATTTTGGAGCTTTAAGACTTATTGTCTATCCTGATGTGCTTTGGGCTTGTTTGGGGCCTGTTTCTCCTTTCTTCTGGCCTACTCCTCCCTTTTGAAATGGGAATGTGTAGCCAGTGTCTGTTCCACTATTGTATCTTGGAAGTAGATAAATTTGGTTTTGATTTTTACAGGTTCATGGCTGGAAGTTTTGCCTTTGGTCTCAGATGAGACTTTGGACTTTGAAGTTGGTGCTGGAACAAGCTACGACTTTTGGGACTGCTGGGATGGAATAATTGTATTTGTATGTGACAGTGACATGAGTTTTAGGGGGCCATGGGCAGAATGATAGTTTGGATGTCTTGCCCCCACCAAAACTCACATGGAAATCTGACCCCAATGTGGCAGTGTCGGGAGCTGTTTGAGTCATGGGGTGGATCCCTCATGAATGGATTAATGCTCTCCCTGGGGCAGGGGGGATTAATGAGTGAGTTCTCACTATATTAGTTCCCATAAGAGCTCGTTGCTTAAAATGACCCTGGCACCTCCTCTCTCTCTCTCTCTCTTGCTTCCTCTTGCCATGTGATCTGCTTGTACCCACCAGCTGCCTGCTACTTTCATCCATGACTAGAAGGAGCCTGAGGCCCATGACAGATGCAGCTGTCCCAGAATCATAAGCCAAATAAACCCCAGTTCTTTATAAATCACCCAGTCTCGGGTATTCTGTTATAGCCACACAAAAACGGACTAACAGGCCCCCACTGCTTTCTATTACTTATGATATGAGGCTGGCCATCGAGTTTGAGGACAGTAAGGACAGGAAATTTGAGGACAGGATGTAGGAGGACAGGGAGTGTGAGGCCAGGAAGTTTGAGGACAGGAAGTGTGAGAACAGTTGGAGGAAAGGAAGTCTGAGACAGGAAGTGCCAAGACAGGAAATGTGAGGACAGTTTGAGGACAGGAAGTTCAAGGACAGTTAGTGTGAGGACAGTTGGACTACCAGAAATATGAGATAGGAAGTTCAAGGACAGAACGTTCGAAGATAGGAAGTATGAGACAGGAAGTTCAAGGACAGGAAGTGTAAGGACATTTGGAGGACAGGAAGTATAAGACAGTAAGTTCAAGGACAGGAAGTGTGGGGACACGAAGTTTGAGGACTGGGAGTTTGCAGACATGAAGTGTGAGATTAGTTGGAGAAGGGAGTATGACAGGAAGTTCAAGTACAGGAAGTTCGAAGACAGGAATTGTGAGGACAGGAAGTATTAGAACAGGAAGTTCCAGGACAGGAAGGAAGACAGGAAGTTTGAAGACAGTTAAGGAGACCCCAGCAATGGGGTCATCTTGTGCTCAGGAAGGTTGGAAATATTTGCAGGACCATCAGTATGGTCACTCTAGGAACTTCATTTGGCTGCACATTATTTAGAGAAGAGGGACCAATGATAGGAGAGTCTTCCTACACTCTTAACCTATACGCACAGCCTTCAGGTATGTGCAAAGGCAATGCTGAGTTCAAAGGAATGAAGCATTGACACATGCAACAATGTGAATGGACCTCAAAACATCATGCTGAGTGAAAGAAGCCAGACGCAGAAAACCACCTATCACATCATTCCATTTATATGAAATGTCCAGAAGAGGCAAATGCATAGAGACAGAAAGTAGATTAGTGGTTGCCAGGGGATAGGGTCTGGGGGGATGGAAAGTGACTGGTAATGGGTTCTGGGGTTGTGGAAATGTTCAAGTGTTGCTAGTTATACTAGTAAATATATTTTGTGAATGCAATAGACACCAGTGAATCTTACATTCTAAAGTGTGAATGTTATGGTATATGAATTATATCTCAATCAAAAGAATAATATAGAGTTGTGTCAGAGTGATGAATCTCACTCAATGTCCACTGGCTGAGTGTTTATTGAGCAAAGTTTCGGCCTGCTGTAGGCACTGGAAACACTAAGAGCAACACAAAGCCCTGCCCTCATGGGGTGACAATCGTGAGAGGGTGACATATAAGAAGCAATGTCCTTGCCCCTCTGGCTGGGGAGGGTGCAGCCACAGAAGCCCTGGCTTAGGTGAAGAAGATTTTACATGAAATCAAGTTCAGAGCTATGACTAATCTAAGAGGTGAGCTGATGTTTATAAGTGAAAGTAGCCAAAAACTTCGGATAGCCCCAATAAGGGCCCCCAAAGACGTCCACGTCCTCATCTCCATAGCCTGTGAATATGTTCTGTTACATGGCAAAAGAGACTTTGCAGATGTGATGAAGTTAAGTATTTTTGAGATGAAGAGATCAACCTGGATTATTCGTGTGGGCCCAATGCCACCTGCTGAGTCCACAAAAGCAGAGAGGCTTTACCAACTGCACAGAACGAGAGAGAATGGAAGTGTGAAGACTTGACCCAGCATTGCTGGCTTCGAAGACAGAGGAAGGGGCCACAGCCAAGGAATGGGGGCAGGTTCTAGAAGCTGGGAGCATGGTGTGGCTGGAACAGGGAGAATGAATGAAGGAGGATAGAGGGAGGACTTGTGGTGAGGTCCCTGTGGGTCACAGGATGGTGTTGGCTTTTGTCTAAGTATATTGAGAATGCACTGGAAGACTCATAATTTTTTCAAAAAAAGTACTGCAATAAAGAACAGTCTTAAAGTTTAGAAAACACAGAATATGAAGGCTGGGTGGCTGGCTCAGTTGGTTAGAGCACAGCCTTGTAACACCAAGGTCAAGGGTTCAGATGCCTGCACCTGCCAACCACCAAAAAAACAAAACAAAACAGAATCTGAAGAAAAATTCAGTAAGAAAGTGGGGAGGTAGCTTTGGGAAGAAATCAGCCAGTGGCTGTGACTCCAAGTTTTGGGGGAGATGACAGAAAGGGAAGAAAAGGGAAGATTCTTGGTTTTGTCTGGTCTCTGTTTACCGCCTGAATCTCCGACATGGAAGTGAATCCAGTTGGGTCTGGAGCTTAACTTGCCCTAAATCTGGGGATTCGCAGAAGAAGGACATGAACCAGGGGCCCTGTCCTTGGGCCCTGCATCCCCCAGGGAGACCTAAGGCCACATCAGTGCTGGCTTCACCTGATAAGTAAGGAGCTCCTATCCCCACTCCTTCCCAAAGCCACCTCTACCTAACGTGCAAGTGCAACCATCTGAATGCTCAGTCCAAACAGGAAGGAGTCCAGACTCGAGAGACCGGTGGTTATTAGATCATCCACGAGAGCAGGGGTTCCCTTTCTTCCTTCCCCACCTCCCCAGTCCCCATTCCCTGCATAGTTAACATTCCTGGACAGTCCGTATCACTCCTCTTTGTGCTTCAGTACACCCCACCCTGTTTCCCCACAGGATCTGAGGCACCGCCTTGCACAAGCAGCTGGGAAGAGGGAGCGTAGCACAGGCAGAGCTGACTGACTGGTCCAGCACCGCCTTCGCTTGGCCTCTTCTGTCTGATGGGACCCTGGGGGGCTAGGGCTCCATCAGATGTGCCGGCCATCATTCCTAATTCCACCAGACTCCTGGAAAGTAGCGTGACCCCCATCTCATTGGGATTTTAACTCAGAAAGATAAGCTGTGTAGACAAAGGGAGCAGTCAGGGATCTGAGTGGGCTAGGATGCCCTTCTATAATGAGATGAGAGGGAAGAGACACGGAATTGCACACAGGGGAATGAGCTTCAAAAGGAGAAATATTTTGTAGCTAGCTGTCTGGGCGGCCATAAGGGACCGACTCCAACATATTTTGCATCCCACATTGGAAGCAGTGCCAGGAGGAGGCCTTCCTTGGCCTTCCTGGGGCTGGGAGCATGTCAGGTGTGTCTGAGCAATGCGGGGTCCTGCCCAGGAGGCGCAGATACCCAGTGGAGTGGCTTTCAGCAAAGGGCTGCAGCACTAAGAGTGCACAGTCTCTCATTCCAGACCCTACCCTTGGGCTGCACGACAATTGTGGGCTGAGGTGTGACAGCGGGCAGGCGTGAGGCCAGGCAAGTCTGGGGCTGGAGCTCACCAAAGCCCGCTCAATGGTTCCCTGTCCCCAAACAGGCATGCAGGATAGGGCTCAGGTGCGGCCCAGTTATGCAGCGGTAGCCACACCAATAACTTAGGCATCCAGCACTGAGCTTCAAGTGCTTCAAGAGCATCTTGAGGAGTCAGCACCATGGCAGACGACATCAAGACCAAAATCAAGAATTACAAGATTTCTCCTTTTGACAGCCACTTCCCCATCCAGAACCAGACCAGAACTACCTGGAATTCCACCGCTGCGAGAAGGCAATGACCACTAAAAAAGCAATGTTTCTGTTTGAGAGTGGTACCACCGTGTGCACATGTCCCTCTACACCATAGCTTGAGTCTCAGCTTGGGAAGACTATTGGGCTGAAGGCACATTTCCTGAGAAGATCTGATCTGGCTGCACCTCACCTCTCCTCTGTCTTCTGTCCTTCTCCTGGGAGACCTACCCTGGGACCCTGAAGCATGACTTAACTAATAATAAAAACACATTGGAAACCTGTGAAAATAAATAAATAATAACTGTGGCTTCTGAAATGCACAAGGGGTGAGAGTCTGAGCTCCAACCCAGCTCCAAGCATCCAGGCCCCAGCTGAAGACCACAGTTCCTTTGTCCAACCCCTGGACAGCTTCCACGTCCAAGTGAGTGAAAGTCCTCCCTAGACCCTCTTTATTCTCACACTGTCATTTTCCTAGAGCAAGTAGTGACTTCAATTCAAGTCACTTTTCAAAGATCCCAAGCACCTTCTGTTATTGTTTAACACCTGTTTATCCCACAACCTGAAACCAGAGTAGCAGTTTAAATTTTAATTTTATATGTGCCTTAATGACATTTGTTAAGATTTGGATTACAAGAACCAATACTCCTGTGCCAAAGAAAATAGCTAAGTACTGAAAGGATCTAGAAGAGAGTGTGGAGTTTAATCCAGACATACCTACAAATTGCAGCCCCTACCCTGGAATTCAGCAGGACACTACCGTCCCCACCAGCTGCGGTCTCTCAACAGCCACCTGCAGCATGAACCCCACCCCAGGCAAGCTGGCTCCTACAGAGAAGCTACGGAGGCTTCTGATCCCACACTCACAGCTGTGGCTCAAACCATCCAGGGGGATCCTCTTGGAGACCCCACACCCAGGCTCCAGGAAGTACAACTTCCACCAGGTAGGGGTGAGGACTTGGTCTCCACAGCCACAGAGCAACTGTCTTGTTTCTCTGCTGTGTAGCGTGTTCCTCTTTGATGGGAGAGCCTACCTCAGTCGCAACAGACTGTCATCCTAGTACTGGAAACCTGCCCTTGCTCTTGCCCCTCGGAGGTAAGATGTCTGGATGTCTCACCTTGAATGTGCACCTTCTGCATGATGGTGGGTCCTCCGAAGCGAGGCTCTGCCCAGTATCCTTTAGTCTCTGGCACCCAGCATCCTGCCTACCTGAACACTGAGCTGCAAAATGTATTTGCAAACACTCTCCTGGGTGTGAGGAGGGCTTCCTGATTGCCTCTCCTGGTCTCTCAGGGCTCGTCTGTCCTCTGGGTACAGACAGTGCCCACCCTGTCCCATCTGGCCCCATCTCCCTTGCATCCCCACCATGGGTGAGGGTGAAGTAATGCATCCTCCTATGACAACAGGAGTAATGCACTTCTTCTAGCTGCTGCCAGCACTCCAAGGCTCTTCTTATCTCCATAACTGGTGGTCTATGAGACCTCTAGTTTTGTCGTAGCTCTGATCCCTCCAAATCTGATTGAGGGAATGGTTGGAGACACACCATTCCCTAGGCTGCAGGAACAAGGCCTTCCCATGCTGCTAGTTGCCTACCCAAAGCCATTCTCTCCTTTATCTTTACTAACTTGTCACACAGAGCAGTGACATGCTTGGCTAGCAGACTATGCTTCCTACCTCTTCCAGCAGCTAAGTGTGACCACATGTACTAGTCTGTTTTCTGTTGCTGATAACAAAATACCTGAAACATGGTAATTTATAAAGAAATGAAATGTATTTCTTACAGTTTGGAGGCTGGGAAGTCCAAGTCCAGGGGGCATATCTGGTGAGGACCTTCTCCTGGGTGGGAACTCTCTACAGAGTCCATGGCAATGCAGGAAATCACATGGCAAGAGCGCATCTAACATGCTCACTCACTCTCCTTATGAAGCCCCCAGTCTACTTCCTGACAACCCATTAAACTATTAACCCATTACTCCATGAATGAATGAACCCAGGCATGTGGGCACAGTCCTCACAATCCAATCACCTTTTAAAGGCCCCACCTCTCAAATGCCATATTGAGGATTAAGTTCCTCATGAACTTTGGAGGGGACATTCAGACCATAGCACCACGAAACTAAGTTCTGGCCAAGAATATGTAAGTAGTGTTGTGTGAAACTTCCAGAGATGCTGCTTAAAAGTGGCTCAGGGGAAATGGGCCCTTTCTGTATCACCCTCTTCCTCCTTCTTGCTGCTTGGAATGCAGGTGTGATGGGTGGGGCACCAGCAGCTCTACTGGGCCATGACACCTTGAGGATGGAAGTCAAACAATAGGCTGGTGGAGCAGGGTGGTAAAAGAAGCCTGAGTTTCTGATGTCCATCAGAAGAACCCTGGATTGCCCACCTCTGGGCTCCTTTAGCATGAAAGAGAAGTTCTATCATGTTTAAGACACTATTATTTTATGTATTTTATGCAGCCAAAAAGAATCCTCACTGATCCACCTGGTTGGCTGCCTTTGGCTTTGATCATCTTCTCTGGAGGATTTTCACAGCCAGGCATATCTGTGTTCCATACAGATGTGTAAGAGTTTGGTAGATAAGTTAAGAAAAAAAAAAAAAAAAAGGAAGGAAAAAGCATAAAAAATGAAGTAAGCACTAAACCACAGGCCACGGTTAGAGCATGGTGCTGATAACATAAAGGTCCAGGATTTGATCCCTGTAACGGCCTGCTGCCAGGAAAAAAAAAGTGGAGGAGAGGGAAGGGAGGAGGGAGGGGAGAAAAAGCACCTCATGTCCCAGTCAAGTGGACACATAAAATTAGCCACCTTACTGCCTGAATTTAAAAGCAGTCACTCTTTGTTTCTGCTCCTGGTTCTGCTCGCAGTGTGGGGGTGGAGCAGCAGTGTCACAGCAGGGCTCCCTGAAACGCCCACCCCAGACCCTATAGGCTGAGAAGCATTGTATTAGATCCCACAGAAGGGGAAGGTACGGGGTGCAGGCATCTAGAAAAACTGATTTTATGATATTGATGCAAAGAGCCGTCTGAATAGTGTTTGCCTTGCCTCACCTCATAATCAATAGGGAATTTTTTTATCACTTGAGAGGTGATGAATCCTACGCCAGCCACCAGGCCGCTTTCACGCTTGCTCTGTGTAATAAGCACATTGAAGAGCCTGGTTCTGTTTGTGACTCAGCTTTAAGCTCTGTCGTTGTGACGTTTAGTCTGAGCTCCCTGGCACAGAAGTAGAACAGGACAGAAAGCCAGCTGCAGGCCAACCATACTGAAGGCAGAGCGTGATTTTTGCCTTCATTTCCTATGCATCTCCCCTGCCCAGTGTCCCTAGCCAGGACTGGCTACATAATTTGTGGACGATGTTTTGCAGTACCGAATGAAAATGCAGGACCACTTGTTTAAAAACTCTGAAGAATTTCAAGATGGCGACTGTAGAGCAATAACATAAGTGCAGGCCCTTTGGACCATGGGGTCCTGTGTGACTGCACAGGTGGCAGCTCGTGAAGCCAGCCCTGTCTATACCTTTGACTTCTAGTCATTGTGTCCTTTGAAAATTCCAAAAGGACAGCAATTTTCAGCAGCAGCAGAGGGGATCCTTTGGGGGAAATGATCTGTGCAAATCAAACCACGTGTTGCCCAAGCCTTCTCTGGCAGCCCAGTTATCTCCCCAGGGTCAGCATAACCCTGCTGATGGAGAGAACCTCCACTTCCCCTGACTGCCCGGGTTCCCTGGTGTTGGGGGTTACATTGTTCCCCAACTAAAAATATATGTTGAGGTCTTAACCCCTGTTGATATGGCTTTATTTAGAAATAAGGTCTTTGCAGGTGTAATTAGTTAAGATAAGGTTACACTGGAGGAGGGTGGGCCCTTAACTCAATGTGGCTGGTGTCCATATAGGAAGGAGAGAAGAGACACAGACACCCAGGGAGAAGACCATGTGAAAATGAAGGCAGAGATTGGAGTGACGTGGCCACAAACCAAGGAATGCCAAGGATTGCTGGCAACCGCCAGAAGCTAAGACAAGGGCAAGGAACAGATTCTCCCCTAGAGCCTTCAGAGAGAGCGTGGTCCTGCTGACACCTTGGTTTCAGACTTCTGACCTCTAGAGCTATGAGAATGCAGCTGTGTTGTTTCAAGCCCCCCAGTTTGTGGTACTTTGTTACGGTGGCCCGAGGAAACTCAGACATCTGGCAACTTGCTCTCAGGGTCCTGCTGCTGCTTCAGTGGGGGCTAGAGTCTACAGCACTCTGTTCACAGAGTCCCAGTCAGTGCCAGGAAATCCCACTAAGCAGATGCCCACCATGGCAGCCCCCAGAAATCTCACCAAACCTATAGGCCCCATGTATGGCACACCACTCCATGAGTGTGTTACATAGACTGTAACAGCCAACAAGCAGTATAGACCAGAGACAAACCAGCAATGTTCGTATTTGCCATGTGCTGATTTGCCTTGGACTCCTGAATACCCAGTCTGTATGAGATGAGGGAAGTATCTCTTTATAGAAACATTCCAGATCATTTTATTTTGTTTATTCATTTTTCCAAAACTAGAAAGCTGAAATTTGTTTGCTTCAATTTCTTTTTTCTTTCTTTCTTTCTTTTTTTTTTTTTTTTTTGCAGTATATACTCACATTTGAATAACCAAGTCTAGATGTTTTAAAGGAGTGATGGGATTAGGATTAAAATAAAGGAATAGAACTTCCAAGGATTGACCGGATTTCACCTTTGAGCATCAATGTCTGCCAACATCACAAAAGAGGGATGGCCAGACCTGATGTGGTTCCATGGACAGACACACCACTTGTGATGCAGTCTTGCGAAAAAGTCCAACCTGAATGGGATCAAAACCTGTGGATCTGATTACCAGCTTCCAGGAAATACAGACAAGAGTGGTCCTCACGGTCCCCAAAGCTGACAACATCTACTATCTGACCCTTTGCAGAAAACATTTGCTGACTCCTGGGCTGGATCAGAACTTGAAAACCACTTTCTCAGAGACGCTTTTCCTCACCAGGTGTTTACGGACTGAATGTTTGTGTCACTCCAAAATTCATATATTTACATCCTGTCCCTTAATGTGGTGTTATTAGCAGGTGAGGTCTTTTGGGGGTAATTAGGTCAGGAGAGTAGAGCCATTAATGAATGGAATTAGTGCTCATATAAGAAGGAGGCAGAGAGCTAGCTTGCTCTCTTTCTGCCATGTGAGGATACAGCAGGAAGTTGGCAGTCTGTAACCCGGAAGAGGGCCCTCACCAGAACCTGACCATGCTGTCACCCTGGTCACAGACTTACAGCCTCCAGAACTGTGAGGGACACATGTCAGGTTGTTTATAAGTTACCCAGTCTATGGTACTTTATTATAGCAGCCCAAATGGACAAAGACACCAGGATTTGTCTGTTGCTATTTCTCATAGTACCACACCATTTCCCTTAATAGCCCCAACCAAGTTTGTATTTGTGCTTATTTGTGTGATTTTGCCTCCCAGGGACATTTGGCAATGTCTGGAGACATTTTTGATTGTCAAGACTAGGGAGGGGGGAGGGGTGGTGCTACTGGAATCCAGTGGGCAGAGGCCACTGATTGTAGGCTGCTAAACCTCATACAGAGCGCTGGACGACAAGACTTATCCAGTTCAATATGTCAACACTATTGAGCCTGAGAAACCCTGGGCAAGATTCAACAGACGGAAAAAATCATGTTTTATTCTCCACTGTATATCTGCAAAGAGCAGATAATCAAGATATATTTGCTGAATGAATAAGGTATTATCTTGTTAATCGTATACATCACATCTTCCTGTCAATCAAATAACCTCCAAATCCGTGAGCACAGCTCAGACAAAGCCATGTGAGATAGCCAAAATTAAGTGTTATTTGGAATATCCAAAAAGAAAATTACGTTCGTGATGACATCACAAAAAGAGAGACACCAGACATGATGTGCCTGTAGAGAAAAAATGCCACCACTTCTGAGGCAAGCCTGCCCTTAACCCCAAATCTAATCAAAGCCTCCAGAAAAATTGCATGGATTCCAAAGGTCATTATGAGCAGATAGAAAGGACATTTACCTACCACAAGATTCCTTTAAGTGCAAGGGTCTTTAGAGCTAGAGGAAAAAGTACATATCTTGAGAGCCAAATAAATGCAAAATCCCATCAAGTGATCAATGATGTTAGCCCTATAAATGCCCTTGTGTGCCTAGAAGAATCAATAATGTGTAAGGGTCAGGGGGCTGGAACCACCTCCCATGAATCGTGGCATCATGGATAGAGCAAATATTAATAGAGCTCAAGTATCCCATTGGGGTCACTGTCAAGAACCTAGACAGGGTCTGGCCCAAATCTTGTGTGTGCCCACAGGCTCGGTTACTGGGATGGTAACTATCATCTGGAATAGGGGCGAATCTCAGCTCTAGGAGGATTTAGGAAAAGTAAAGAAATATTCAAGAGAATCAAAACCATAGGATTCAAATTTGGGGTGCAGAAGGAAAATGTGTATGATTGATATTTAATGCATTTCTAAAGTTTAAAAGAATTTCTGAGCTTTGGGAGTCACTGTAAAATGTATAAGTGAGTAATTTAAACTTATGATTTTAGTTGAAAACATTCTATAGGCAGTATTGGAACACGTAAAGGAACTTAAGTTTCACTATGTAAATTCAATTCATTTGATTTAAAAGAGTTATTTGTGTACATGAGAATGTATCTGTTAACAGAGACAACTGAAGTGATGAAAAAAGGAACAGAATGCAGTATGCTAAAAGTTTTAAATGTACTGTAGAATGCATGGAGGTGTTTAATTAAGTTTGCAAACGGGATCAAGCATTTTCTGAAGGCTCCTTAAAAGTGGTTGCTATTATTTGCTAGACTGAAAATATAGTTACAAAAGGAAAAGAATAGCAAGGTTTCTAGGCAGAATTCTAAGGTTAAAGAAAAAGTAGGCATTGAACTTGTAACAGATAAACAGGCCATCAAATTTGTGAAACAGAATAAATCCTTTTTGTGCACACATACACACATGACACTCGAGGTACACAAACAACGCTTCTGAAGGGCTGTACAATGTCCAAATTAATGTGCTTACATAAAAAAACACAAATCCATCTTTGCAACCCTGTGTCAATAATATGATCAAATACCAATACTGTCTACCAGATAAATTCTACTCAAACTCAGAAACCTTGCTCAGCTCTCCAACTGGAGCCTGCTTAAAGCCGGCAAGACCTGATATGATACAAGTTGCATTCTTCCTAAAGTGTTTGTGTTCCTGTTTTTGCATAATCTGAATCTAATTTTCTGCCTTTGTCACATTCTCTCCCACTTATACATTTGTGTGTGTGTGTGTGTGTGTGTGTGAGAGAGAGAGAGAGAGAGAGAGAGAGAGAGAGAGAGAGAGAGAGAGAGAGAGAGAGAGAGAGAGAGAGAAGGAGGGAGGGAGACAGGGAGACAGAGATTGGTTGTCATCTGAATAAATTACTTCATCAATAACCAACTGATCTCCGCTCCTTATAAAGGACCAAGGGGCTGGCCAGTTAGCTCACACAGTTAGAGCATGATGCTGATAACACCAAGCTCAAGGGTTCGGATCCCCGTACCTGCCAGCCACCAAACCAAAATAAAAACATAAAGGACCAGCTTAACTCTAAGCCAATTTAGCTAGGATGTGTTGTTTCCAGGTCCAAATAACCCTGTTTGCAGAGAGTATGTGCTTTGGAAGTTACTGAGCTTCGACTGGTTGAAGTCCACTGTGGTCGGACTGTGCCCAACAATAGTGTCCACAGAGCAACACCATCAGCATCCACATTAGAAATGGGGAGTCTCAGGGGAGTCTTGGGCCTCACCCAGACCTGTAGTTGTTTTTTTTTTTTTTTTTTTTCGTTGCTGTTGTGACCGGTAAGGGGATCGTAACCCTTGGTGTGGTGTCGCCTGCACCACGCTCAGCCAGTGAGCGCACCGGCCATTCCTATATAGGATCCGAACCTGCGGCCTCGGCGCTCCCAGCGCCACTGCACTCCCAGCGCTGCACTCTCCCGAGTGAGCCAGAGGGTCAGCCCTGTTGTCTGTAGTTGATCAAAATGTCGTTATGTGGCACATGACTGTATTTTAGGTGTTGCTTGTCATAGGTGTCCGTCACAACGACTCATTTCTATCACTGTAGTTTGAAAGCAGCCATAGCCAATATGTAAACAAATGTATATGATTGTGCTCTAAAAAACTGTCTTTAGGGCCGAGCCCGTGGCGCACTCAGGAGAGTGCAGCGCTGGGAGCGCAGCGACGCTCCCGCCGCGGGTTCGGATCCTATATGGGAATGGCCGCTGCACTCACTGGTTGAGTGCCGGTCACGAAAAAGACAAAACAAACAAACAAACAAAAAAAAAAAACTGTCTTTATAAATGTTCAAATTAGAATTTCATAAAATTTTCACATCACAAAAATTTTATTCTTCTTTTGATTTTTTCTAACTAGTTAAGAATGTAAAACATATTCTTTTCAGATTCTATTTCTTTGTCTAACTAAGTGATGATTTTTTTTAAAAAGTTTTCAAATGTTGGCAAGGGCACAGAAAAACAGGAATTCTCAGGGAATGTAAAGTGGTGCATTCTTTGGGGTTGGCAATATATATATTAAAAGTGTTCATACTCTTTGACCATTTCTAGGCATTTATCCAAAGAAAATAACCAGAGATATACATAAGATTAATGGGCAAGGAGAGTGATCATAGCACTATTTATAGTACTGAAAAATTGAAAACAGACTCCACTCCCAGTTCTAGCAACTGGACAGATTGAGGTAATGTATCCCATGACCCCCGTATTTCTCCAAACACATACACATGCTGTATAAAATATAATACAAATATGAAATACACACACTAGCTGGAGAGAAGCATCACTTTCCTGGGTTAGAAGATGATTGTATCCCAACATAGACACTCACGGTTAGGGGCTGAGGTTTTAATACCCAGCATAGGAATGAAAGATACAACATTGACATCCCCCGCCCCCACAAAAGCCCCCAAAACGGGAAGCTGGATGAAGCTGAGACCCCAGCATAAAGCTGGGACATGGACTCACTACCTTCTTCATGAATGGGACGACTAGTTAAACTTCTCATCTACACAGGAAAGTAGCAAAAAAGCTTGTTTCTTGTGGACACTCCAAGGGAGGGTGTGGGAAATAATCCTATGAGAAAACAAAATCTCAAGCCTATGCAACATATTTGTGGAGTCTGAACACACACTATCCCTGAGGCATGGAAATTCCAACGTGGGAAATTAATGGAAAAACTGGCCCCATCCAGCCCCTGGTGTATCTGACAGAAACAAAGGCCATCTACTCTACAGGGCTGTATTAGTCCATTTCTGTTGCTTATAACAGAATATCTGAAACTGGGTAATTTCTAAAGAATTTAAATTTATTTCTTATGGTTTGGAGGCTGGGAAGTCCAGGGTCCAGGAAAAACATCTGGTGAGGGCCTTCTACTTGGTGGTGACTCTTTACAGCAGTGCAGGGTGTCACATGGCAAGAATAAGCTGAGCAAGAGAGAGCTAATGTCCTCACTTGCCCTCCTTATAAAGCCATCAGAACCACACCCATCACTCCATAAACGGATCAGTCCATTCACTTGGGCACAGTCCTCATGATCTAATCACCTCTCCAAGGCACCTTTCTCCAAATACGATAATTGGATTTCCCACGCTCTTACCACTGTTACAATGGGGATCAAGTTTACAATAGGTGAACTTTGAGGGTCCACATTTGACCCATAGCAAGGGCTCTTCCATGACCCAGGTCATTTAGGGCTCCCACAAGAAGAAGAGTCCTGCTAAAATTGAGAAATTATCTACCATAATGGAGAGTTAGCAGACACAACACACTTGAGGATTAGTAGCCTGAGAAATTAAGATAATAAAACCATCTAAAAAGGACCATAAAATAAATGGTTTGAATTGATTCCAAAAATGAAAGAAGGAATGGAAACCATAATAAAATAACAGGATACAACAACAAAACAATAGGGAGAAATTTAGCAAGGACAAAAGAGAACTTCTAGGGGAAAAGAGTATGTCACTGAAATAAATTCAATGAATGGGTTAAAGAGCTAAAGGGAAAATTTGTGAACTAGAAACATAGATTACGGAAAATTACCATGAATGTACTGCAGAGGGATTAAAAAATGGGACAGATGAAAGTTGAAGAGACTTAAATTATAAACTGAGAAGTTCCAACGCATGTCTAATGAGTTCCAAAGGAAGGAACAGAGAGAATGTGGAAGTGGCAATAGAGAAGAGATGGCAGCCGATGATTTTTTGAGTTGATGAAAGACATGAATTCTAAGAATAGATAAACAAAAACAAATATGCACTTGTACATATCATATTAAAACTTCAGAACACGAAAATCAAGAGAAAAATTTAACAACAACAGAGAGAAGAGAATCACCTACAGAAGAAAATGAAGTTGCTTGATAATAAGAATCACATAAGCAACAAAACAAAAGGAGAAAAACAGTGAAATAATATCTTCTACCAGCTACGAGGAAATACCTGATCATTTAAAATTCTATACCTAGATAAATCGGCACTTAAAAATTGAAGGAGAAATGGGCAAAATCTATATTTAAAAAACTTAAAACACTACTAGAAGACTCAAGGAAGTCTGCAACAGATGGAAAAGCTTCAATAGGAAATCCTCAGATTAAACTACAAATTTTACAAAATCTCAAATATGAGAAAATATTTTCTGCAATAGATGAGCTATCTTAACATTCGTGTGGAAAAAGAAATATGCAAAAGCGTCAGAAAACATTTTGAAAAAGAAGAGTAAGTGGGGGAAGGAGTACTCGGTCTGTGAGATATTAAAACACACTGTAAAACTAGCATAATCTTAAAAGTGTATCACTCAAGCATTAAAAAGCAGATGGACTAAGGAGAAATGGGCTGGAATTTGTAAATAGTATGAGGAATTGGTATGTGATAAAGCGGGAGTGCGAATGTATTTTCCACGTGGGGCACCCCAGCATCAAGCTAGAGACAAGGACAACACCCTAGGAGACAGAGGAGAAACAAGATGGCACCTGAATCCCTGAGTGACTGGAACCATGGCACCCATTGATCTGGAATGTCCCTCTTAGACCCTTTGTGAGATCAGTACTGTAAGTCACTGAATTTTTGGAATCTCATTTCTAAAACAGGCTAGCCTTCACTCTACCTCACATAGATTCCTAACTCACTTCTCAGCTAAGTAAACTCTAAGCTGATCAACATTTAAATGCAAAAGAATGACGTGCGGGAGATTTTTTTTGCATATTTATTTATTTATTTATTTATTTAAACATTTATTTAAACACTTATTTGTACATATTTCTGGGGTACAGTGTGCTGTTTCAATACACGCATATACTGCACAATGATTCACTTATGGTAGACAGCATAGTTTTGTACGCTTTAGTCGCCCATTTTTCCCTTCTTCCTCCAACCCCAATCCCCCTGCCTCTGGTAACTATTATTCTACTCTCTACTTCTATGAGAACCACTTTTTTTTTTTTAACTCCACATGAGTGAGATCATACAGTATTTATCTTTTTGTGCCTGACTTCACTTAACGTGATGGTTTCCAGTTCCATCCATGTTGCTGCAAATGATAGGATATCATTTTAAAAAATAGCTGAGTAGTAATCCATTGTGGGTATACCACACGGTTTTTTTGTTTGTTTTTTATGCATTCCTTCGCTGATGGACATTCAGGTTGATTCCATCTCTGAGCATTGTGAATAGTGCTGTGATGAACATGGGAGTGTAGGTGTCTTTTTGATGTATTGATTTCATTCCCTTTGGGTATATACACGGTAGTGTGGCAGCTGGGTCCTGAAGCAGATCTATTTTCAGTTCTCTGAGGAACCTCCACACTGCTTTCCACAGTGGCTGTACCAATTTACACTCCCACCAACAATGTAGGAGACTTATTTTTCCTCTGCATCGTTGCCAGCAGTTGTTATTTTCTGTCTTGTTGATAATAGCCGTCCTAACTGGTTTGAGATGATACCTCATTGTGGTTTTAATTTGCATTTCCCTGGTGATTAGTGATTGGGGCATTTTTTCATGTGCTTGTTGACCATTTGTATATCTTCTTTTGGAAAATGTCTGTCCAGGTCCTTTGCCCATTTCTTAATTGGGTTATCTGGGTTTTTTGCTGTTGAGTTGATTTAGTTCCGTGTGTGTTCCAATTTGCAAACACTTTCTCCCATTCTTTAGGTTGTCTCTTCACTTTGTTGATTGTGTCCCTTGCTGTGCAGACGCTTTTTAGTTTGATTAGTCCCACTTATGTATTTTTTCTTTAGTTGCCTGTACCTTTGTAGTCTTGGTTGAAAAAGTGCTGCCGGCTCTTTGGGAGATTTTTTAAAAGCTTTTTTGTATTAAAAAATTATTGTATATATTTAAGGTATACAACTTGATGATTTGATATACATTGTGAAATAATCACATGGTGATTGAAATTTCATACTGTGAAATAATCACAATCAAGCTAATTAAATATTCATCACCTCACATACTTTTTTTTCTATGTGATGAGAACACTCAGCATATACCCTCTTAGCAAATTTCAAGTGTACAGTACAGTATTTTTGCCATAGTCACCATGCTGTACATTAGATCTCCAGAACTTACTCATTTGGCATAACTGGAACTGTGCACCCCCTGACCAACATCTCTCTATTTCTCCCTCCTCCCAGCCCTGGTAACTTCTATTCTCTTTGGTATCAGGGTGTTGCCGGCTTCATAAAAATGAGCTTGTTGCTGGCTATGTCCCTCCATCAATGCTTAGCTCCTGTTAGTACATTCACTTCCAGGGCTCTGCTCAGTCCCGTGAAGTCAGAAATTGTGAAGGGGCTGAGGCTTTTCCCCACCTGCCAGCTAACAAGGTAGCCTGGCCCAGTCTCATGTTCATATACAGAGTCAGGACCCTGGAGCCCTGGTCAGAGACGCAGACTGTTTATTATTCACAGCAAAAAGCAGCAGACCAAGCAACGTCTTGGGTTGGTACCCAACACCGCAGTTCCCACAGGCCATGCCGGGAGGGCCAGGCATTCACCTGCAGGAGCACGGGTTGCCCCACTGGAGAGGAACCCCGAACTGAGCTTTTGTCAGGGCTACTAATGGCCAGCAGGTCCTTCCCTCCAGAGAGGACTCATTACCTGGAATGCCACTAAACCCCTCAGGGGCTAAGGAGAAAGGTCTCTAGGTTTGCAACACTGGAAGGCAAGCCAAAGTCTCCCCGGGAGCGGAAGGAGCAGGCTTTAGAGGCTTGGAATGCCTCTGAAGAGGGAGATTGTCCCTATCTTTGTTAGGTCCCTATGTATAAATCCCGAGGCTGGTTGTGCCTCGAGCAAAGCTCGTTAGTGCCTTTTGCTCTAAACACCCAGACCCTGCAGGAATGCTGACAAATCCAGGGAGAATTGTCACCCCACACACTCCTTGCCACTTCAGGCCTGTGGTGCTGAGCACTGCCACTGTGGCCAGCGTTAGGTACCGAACCTGCCCATGCTTTTAGAAACAGTCCCTTTATTAAGCTCTCCTTAAATTACCTGGTTTGGGCATGCCACGTGCTTCCTGTAGAAACCCTATCTGAATCAAAATGTACAAAAAATGAACAGATCAATAAGAAAAACACAAACAACCCAACGGGATGATAATCAAAGGCTTTGGAGAGGAAATTCGCAAAAGACAAAACCTTGCTGGCCAGTGAGCACGAAAACATGCTCAACCTCAAAGGTGCTTAAGCCACGTCTCCTACCACACAGTGGTGGCCAGGATGTGAGGAAGTGGGACTCTCGTTTACTACTGGCCGAATTGGAAAGCGGAGTGATGTGGGAGGACAACTCGGTCGTATCTCGTAGAACCGAGGAGCCTCATCCTTTTCCATCAGCCACTCCTGAGAATCCCAATGCCTCAGGCCTTCACATTCAGTTCTTCCCTAGGCGCGCCCCCTAGAGGAAGGCGCCCGCACTGCTCCATCACAAGAGCACTGATCTCCAACTACTGGAAACGACCTAAATGCTTAGCAACTGGGGAATGTGTTAATAAATTATATTTATAAATTTACCTTAGAGCAGGTAAAATTAGCTAAATCTATATGATCATGGGTAAATCTCGAAATCATAATGTTAAGTGAATAAAGGATATACACTTATGATTACGTGTGGAATTTTAAAACTCAAAACAATACTCTATTGTTTATGGAACATATTTTTAGTTAAAGTCTGAGATCAAATATAGGAAGGATAAATACCGTCTTCGTATTAGAGGTTACTTATGGAATGGAAGGATAGGAATTAGTTGAATAAAGGGACCCTTCAATTCTGCCTGTAAACCATGATTTCTTTAGAATGTCTGAGGCAAAGATGGCAAAAAATTAACAACTATCAATTTTGGGTAGTGATTAGTTGAGTGACTATAACATTTTTCTCTATATATTTTCTGTATGCGAAATCTTTTATAATTTAAAGACAGTTAAAACAGCCGAAAGTACTTATTTAGATCAGTTAAACAAGTTACAGAGTGTCCAAGGATGGAACACCGTGCATCCTTTGCAGGTATCTCCCACCGCCCACCACTGCCCCCGCAGTATATTTTGCTTTTTCCCGCAGGATTTATATATATATATTTTCCCGCAGCTGGCCAGTATGGGGTCTGAACCCTTGACCTTGGTGTTATAAGGCTGTGCTCTAAGCAGGTCAGCTAGCCAGCCAGCTCTCCATCACATATCTGTAACCATGACGGTAAATGTCAAATTGTTAACCTCGGCTATACATGAGTAGTGCCACCATAGGTGATTTGTGTTTTTCTCCCATATACCAAGTTTACAATGAATATATAGTCATTTTACCAGAAAAATAAACAATGCAGTGAATCATTTGTTCAGTAACATGTCAAAATAAACATGTGAGCAATTAGCAGCAGTATTCAATTCCAGACCAAATACTCGGAAAGTATTTTTGCTACTATTTGATGTGCTTTTGCTGTCACCTGGTGGAGAAATGGAAGAATGCTTTATGAATGTAGAGTAATTTATAAAATTCAGCAGTGTTCTTTAAAGATATTTATAACTATTATTTGTAAAAATGAATACATGCTCATCATTTAAAAAATTAGAAAATCCATAAAAATACAAAGAAACAACAGAACCACACAAATTTCACTTTACCATTAACTCAAGATTCTGAACTCCTGGGCAGGGTACAGCAGTTCTTTCAGTATCAAGTCAGCCTTTTTTGTTCTCTTTTGTTGGCTGCTGGCTGGAAACTTCTCAGAACTGCTTTCGCTGTATCCCATAGGTTCTGGTATGTTGCGTTTTCATTTTCCTTGGTCTCCAGGAATTTTTAAATGTCCTCTTTAATTTCTTCTTTGACGCATTTTTTGTTTAAGAGCAAGCTGTTTAAGTACCATGTATTTGTACAGTTTCCAGGGCACCTTTTGTTATTGATTTCTTGTTTTATTCCATTGTGGTTTGACAAAATAGATGGTATTATTTCAATTTTTTGTTTTCATTATTTATTTTAAGAAATTGTTTTTTCTTTTTGGTGGCTGGCTGGTACAGGGATCGAACCCTGGATCTTGGTGTTGTCAGCACCATGCTCTAACCAAATGCGCAGACCAGCCAGGCTCCTTAATTTATTTTTCTTAATTGACCGAAGAGAATGGAATATATTTATGGAGTACAAAATGATATTTGGGTAAATTCGTGCTGAGGGCAATGATCATATCAGGATCTTAGTATATCCATCATTTCAGACATTTGTCACTCCTTTGTGTTAGGAACATTCAGCATCAGCTTGACTAGCTATTCAAGGATGCACACTGCTTTGTGGTTAACTGTAGTCTCCTTATATTACCATAGAACACTAGATCCCATTCTTCCTAACTCTGTACTATTTTGTATTCACTGACCACCCTCTCCCATTCCCCCTGACCCTTACCCCACCAATTTCTAGTAATCACTGTTCTACTGTCTACTTCTGTGAGATCAACTGGTTTAGCTTCCACATATGAGTGAGAACATGTGGTATTTTTTTCTCTGTGTGGGCCAGGCTTAATTTACGTAACATAATTTTCTCCAAGCTCATCCATGTTGCTACAAATGGCAGAATTTCATTCTTTTTTGTGGCTGAGTAGATTTTCATTGTGTATATATTCCACATTTTCTTTATCTAATCATCAGTTGAAGGACATCTAGGTTGCTTCCAACTCCTGGCTGTTGTGAATATAGCCACGATAAACATGGGAGTGTACGTGTCCCTTCAACATGTTCATTTCCGTTCCTTTGGGCACATATCCAGCAGTGGGATTGCTGGATTGTGTGGTAGCGCTATCTGTAGTTGTTTGAGAAATCTCCATACTGTTTTCTATAACGGTTTTATTAATTTACATTCCCACCAACAATGAGTGAGTTCCCCTTTCTCCAAATCCTAGTCAGTATTTTTTTATTTTCTGTCTTTTTGATAATAGCCATTTTAACTGCGGTGAGATGATATCTCATGGTGGTTTTGATTTGCATTTCTCTGATGATTAGTGATGTTGAGCACTTTTTGTATATCTTCTTTCAAAAAAATGTCTATTGAGTTCCTTTGCCGATTTTTAAATCAGATGATTTATTTTTTTTACTTTTGAGTCATTTGAGCTCTTTGTATATTCTGGATATTAATCCTTTATTGGATGCACAATTTGTACATATTTTCTCCCATTCTACAGGTTCTCAGTTCACTTTGTTGACTATTTTCTTTGCTGTGCAGAAGCTTTCAGTTTCATATAATCCCGTTTGTTAATTTTTGCTTTTCTTCCTTGTGCTTCTGAAGTATGTTCATAAAATCTTTGTCCAGAGCTATGTCCTGAAGTGTTTCCCGTATGTTTTCTTCTAGACGTTTTTCTGATTCTGGTCTTACATTTAAGTCTTTAATCTGTTTTGAGTTGATTTTGGTATGGTGAGAGAGAGGGGTCTAGTTTTCATTCTTCTGCATATAGACCTCCAATTTTCCTAGCACCGTTTATTGAAGAAAATGTCCTTTCCCCAATGTGTGTTCTTGGCTCCTTTGTCAAAATCAGTTGGCGGTAGGTACATGGATTTATTTCTGAATTCTCTATTCTGTTACATTGGCCTATGTGTTTGTTTTTGTGCCAGTACCATGCTGTTTTGATTACTATAGCTTTGGAGTATATATTGAAGTCAGGGAGTGTGATCCCTCCCACATTGTTCTTTTTGCTTGGGATTGCTTTGGCTATTTGGGGAGATATGACTGGGTTAGTTCACAGGTTGGGGGTGTGCACATGCACTCTGTGGGGCAGTTGTCTCAGGAGCTGGCTCACTGGGGATGTAGTTGCTGCATTGATTCTCAGGATGGAGGTGTGGGCATATGGTGTGTCAGGGTCTAGGGCACTGGTTTGCCAGTGGCAGGGTCTCTGTGCTGCTTCTCTGACCCAGGGTGGGCTCACCGGGGGCATGTCAGCCAAGCTGTTTGTCACTCAGATGCACGTGCTTGTGATGGCTCAAAGACTCAGGAGTGGTTCTTCCAGGGACATGACAGCTGAGGTGTTTCTCTCAGTCAGGGGCATGAATGTGCTTTGCCTCAACTAGCTGAATATCGGTCTGCCAGTGGTTCTTCTGCCATGTCATTTCTTGGCGCCTGATGTGAGGTCATTCTTCCCTCCGTGGTTCAGGAGCTGGTCTGCCAAGGGTGGAGGTGCTGACCTGCTTTTCAGATAGTGAGCGAGGCCAGTAGCTGGGTCTGCTATGGGGGCCCATTCAGCTGCTTCTTAGACAGTTGGCAATGCCTCTAGGCAGGCCTGCAATGAGGGGACCCAACCAGCTGCTTCTCAAATGGTGGGTGGGACTGCTAGGCAGGCCTGCAGAGAGGGGGCCTGCCCAGCTTCTTCCTGGGTGGTTGGCGGGGCCACTAGGAAGGCCTGCAGTGAAGGGGCTCATCCAGCTGCTTTTGGAACTGTTGGCAAGGCTGCTGGGTGAGAATATTCAGGAAAGAACTGCCTGGCCACTTTTTCTGGGAGGGCATGGATGCACTCTACTTCCACCAGCCCAAGGGCATATTCATTAGGGTAGAGATCAATGAGCTGTTTTTCCAGGTTGGGGTCTCACGTGCACACAACTCTATCAGCTGGCAGGGCTGGGGGTAAGGGGGAGAAATAGGGAGTGGTACACCTGAGTAGGGTCTACCCATCTTATTTCTGGCTGGGGATATGGGGGTGGATCCGTTCAGCAGTTCTTGGGCTGGCTTCTCAGACTGCAGAACTAGAGTCACCGCCATTGTGAACCCAGGCTTCAAGCCAGGATCAGGGCATTGTAGCCTCTCCTGTGAGTGCTCTGGGACAGGGTAGAGCCTTAAGGCTGGGGAAGCTCTGTGGCTACTGGCCCCAGGACAGGGTGTGCTCTCATTAGGGCTCTGGTTTCAAGATGCTGCTGTCTGGCATTGGCTTGGGTCATGAGGATGGGGTGGGAGAGCACAGTCTGTGCTAGTGTTCTACAGTGATGCAGTGTGTGTGTTCTAGGCAGCTCTCTACATTTGGCTCCAGGCTTTTCCTGCCAAAGGATCTTCTGGCCTCTGTGGTAAGGGTGGGGGTTGGTGTGGGTCCTCTGCCTATGATTTTCCCACAAGGGAAAATTCGTCCTGTGTCACAGACATGGCAGCTGCGGCCATGTGCCTCTCTCTGCACTCTCTGCTGCCATTCTGGGAATTCATGCTCAATGTGGATCTCACCAGTCTCTGCTGTACTCCTGCACTCTCCCACAGCTGTGCCCATCAATGTTTAGCTGTTAGTCATTCTGGTCCTTTCCTGTTGGGGGAATGCACCCTGGGCACCTCTGCTCCACCATCTTGCCCCGCCTCTCTCTCCTTCATATTTGAAGTTTAGTTTTGCTGGACAGAGAATTCTTGGTTGACAGCTTTTATTCCTTCATCACCTTGAATATATCATTCCACTCTCTCCTGGCCTGCAGGGTTTCTACTGAGAAATCTTCTGAGAGCTGTATTGGGGCTCTACTGAATGTTATAGATTTCTTTTCTCTTGCTACTTTCAGTATTCTGTCTTGATCTTTGGTTTTTGAGGATTTGACCATGATGTGCCTTGGGGTGCTGCTCCTCTTTAGATTGAATTTGATTGGTCACCTCTGAGCTTCCTGCATGTGGATGCTGTCATCTTTATCTATACTTGAGAAGTTTTCAGCCATTATTTCCTTATATATGCTTTCTAAGTCTCCTTCTTTTTCCTCTCCTTTGGGTACACCTAGCATATGGAAGTTATTTTGCTTGAAAGTGTCCCATAGTGACTGTAATTCTGTTTCATTTTTTTCTTATTCTTTTTTTCCTTTTACTCCTCTGATTGGGTATTTTGTAGATTCTGTCTTCAAGCTCACTGATTCTTTCCTGTGTTTGATCAAGTCTGCTGTCGGAGCTTTCTATCAAGTTTTTCCATTCAGATAGCATATTCTTTATTTCTAGAAGTTCTATTTGGTTTTAAAAATTGATTCTATTTATTTATTTACTTTATTATAATTATTATTTTTGGCAGCTGGCTGGTAGGGATCTGAACCCTTTATCTTGGAGTTACAAGGCAGTGCTCTAACCAACTGGGATGATCAGCCACCCTAAAAATCGATTCTATTTCTTTGTTGCATTTCTCATTTTGCTCCTGGATTGTTTTCCAAATATTATTTAATTTTCTATCTGTATTTTCTTTTGACTTCCTGAACATTTTAAAGAGGATTATTCTGAATTCTGTATGAAGACATTCCATAAATCTGCTGTTTTTCTGGATCCATTGCTGGAACTTTGTTGGTTTCCTTTGGGGTGTCATAT
The DNA here is from genome assembly GCF_027409185.1 of Cynocephalus volans. Classification (NCBI taxonomy): domain Eukaryota; kingdom Metazoa; phylum Chordata; class Mammalia; order Dermoptera; family Cynocephalidae; genus Cynocephalus; species Cynocephalus volans. The sequence goes on from NC_084478.1 coordinate 11,098,955, forward strand.
TTCTGTGTCCTTTCTTGATTCTTGTGTCTTTACATTGATGTCCACACATTTGAGGAGACAGCTACATCTTTCAGTTTTTAAAGCTGTTCTTTGGGTGGTTTTATACCTTTACTGCTCAGTATCAGAACTTTGCCTCTCATCTGTTTTTTCTGTTCTGTGGTGGATTAATAGCAACCATCACCACTTCATCACTGCACTGGAACTAATGTGCTGTCCTGCTGTGTAGTGGATTGAATTACATCCCCCCAAAACTCAATGAATCTTGAATTGCATACCCTGAGTTTTATGTATTAGAAACTTAGCCCCCACTGTGACTGTTAACAGTGTGGGAAATCATATAATGTTAATTGTAAGGTGGGTCCTTGAAGAGGTGATTGGGTTGTAGGACCCTGCAGTAGTGAATGGATTAAAAATGGTGATGAGGGGTGTGGTTCTTGGTGCTTTAAAAGGAGGGGAGAGGGCTGGCCCTTGGCTCACTCGGGTGAGTGTGGTGCTGATAACAGCAAGGCCATGGGTTTGGATCCCATATAGGGATGGCAAGTTGGCTCACTGGGAGAGTGTGGTGCTGACAACACCAAGTTAAGGGTTAAGATCCCCTTACTGGTCATCTTAAAATAAAAAAGAAGGAGAGGAGAGTCTGTCTTTCTCTCTCTCTGCTCTCTCTGCTTCCACCATCCTGCAATGTGAGACCCCTGGGTCACTGTCATCACCACCAGATGGAGTTTGGACTTTCCAGCCTCAGAAACTGTAAGCAATAAATTTCATTTTCTTTATAAATCATCCACTTTCAGGTATTTTGTTATATGCAGCATAAATGGACTAATACATGCTGTTAAGTCCCAGATCGGGGGTATCTCCCTGAGGGGACCAGGACTTGAATGTGTGCCTAGACTAAATTGCTGTCTTGCTGTTGTTTCTCAGACTGGGGGAAAATTTTCAGGCAAACTGAATTTTAATTGTCAGTGTTTTAGTCACTTCCAGGTCATGTGTGGTCTCCACTAATCCAACTGGACTGTGTAGAGAATCCAGTCTGGGACTGAGTCTTTCCCAGGATCTGTGCCCCCTGCAGTTCTATCACACTGACGAGTGTACACTTTGTGGTGCCCGTGCTGATCAGGAGGCAGATCAGCTGCCAATGCCACACCCCAATGCTCCTCTGGTGGATCATGACCCCCGATGCCCTGGTACTCCAAATGTTTCCCATGGGGCAGGCCCTTCACGAGTCCCCTGCAAACACTCACAGACCTCTGGGCAAATTAGACACCCACCTCCTATTCTCTCCTCTCATCTCTGAGGCAGCAGATCCAGTGGCTCTCTCAGTGTACAGTGCTGTGCTTGTCCTGAAGGTGGGAGATGGCACTCTCTGAAGTGACTCTTTTCTCCTGTCAGCTGCAGCCCCTCTTTCCTGTGTGGGTGCAGGGGAAGCTTATGAGTTGCTTTGCTGGACTATGAAGTGGAATGGGGCACTCCAAAGTGAGATGTGTGTGTGTGTGTGTGTGTGTGTGTGTGTGTACACTCACACATACATTTTCCCCACAACAGTCATGGCACCCTTCTCCCCTGCAGACTCCAAGGAGCTTTATGCAAAGGGCACTGCGGTGGCTTTGTCATTTCCAGGTAGCTGCTCCATGTGCTGTGCCACACTGGCCCAGAGAATGGCTGGGACTGACTCGAGTGACCCTCTCCTGCCACTCACTGTGGCTTTCCATGCCTTCATGGACTCAGTGGGTCTGCGCTCCTCTTCCCCCAATTTCCAGTGTTTTCAAGATGGCTGTTTTTGTGTTTAAATGGTTGTAAGTTGATCTCCTGTGGGGGGCACGGAGAGCAATGCTGGGAACCATCTATTCCACCATCTTGATGGTATCACTCTAAGGTTTTGTTTTTGTTTGTTTGTTGTTTTGCTGTGCAGTAATTTTAAATTATTATGTAGTAAAATTTGTCAATCTTTCATTTTCAGTTTCTGGACAAAGTTTACGTAATATAAGAAAAACGTTTATTTATTGATTGCTTTTCCCAACTAAGTTTATTAATATTGTTATTTTTTTTACATTCTATAATGTTGTTGTGGAGCAGCTGGGTGGAGGGGGAGAGGGCAAAGGGGAAGGAAATGAGGTGGGAGAGGGTGGAAGTGGGAGGTGCAGAGTTGAGGCCTGTGGCGCCCCCCTCATTCCTGCAGGGGACACCAGGGGGCTTCTAGAGGTGGCCCAGTCATTGCTGAGCTGGGTGCAGATGTCAGAGGGGTGTGGCTGAAGCCCTCACTTCCCACTGCCCCAGCTTGGGAGCCTGGGGCGCTTCCTGTGGCGACTCAGTTGTGGTCGCTGCCTGGTCGTGGGTGCTTGTGGGCCGTGACCGAGGCCCAAGACCTCCCATCCTTGGGACTGGTGGCGGGTGTCAGGGGACATGGCTGAGGCCCCCAGCCATTCCCACTCACTGCTGGCTGTCCTCCCAAATGGTGGCATATTTTTAGGGTTGTGTGCAAGCAGTGGGGCTAGCCAGAAAAGTCCTGGAAATGCAAAGGGGCTGCAAGAAGGTGCGCATATGGGAGCATGAGTGCTTTGTGCTGCCAGCATTGGAGGAATTCACAGACCAGGGCACAGGGACGCTCATCACTATTCTGTAGAATAAAATGTGACATGTGCGGGGACCCTCCCAGTGAAGGGTGATGCGGTGGGTGAGGTAGAGCAGGAAGCATCTCTTGGAGCAGGTGGCCTTTGAGAGGGGTTTTCAGAACGGGCAAGGTTTCCGCTGGCAGAGATGAGGGTGAAGCATTCCAGGAGAGGACGGTGTGTGGACGAGCCCCAGAGTGGAGAACTTGCAGACCCGAGGGCTGGGCTTGGCTGGTGCGGAGGAGACGCATGGCGGGGAGTGCAGAGAATCCAGCCGAGGAAGGGGCGCTGGCAGCGCGTCATGAAGGGCCGCAGTGGCCGGTGCAGCGCTCTGAACGTTACTGTGACCCGACAGAGAGGTCCTGGAAGACTCTCCTTTGGATTTGCTATGGCGTGCCTGATTGGGAGCTGGAGAGACAGATAACGGCATCTGTCTGTCTGTCTGCCTCTCTCTCTCTCTTTTTTTAAAAACAGACTGTATGTTTTAGAGCAGTTTTAGGTTCACAGAAAAACTGAGGAGAAAGTACAGAGAGTCCCCTCAGACTCCCTGCACCCACACATGCACAGCCTCCCCAGTTATCAACGTTCCGCACCAGGGCGACATTAGTTGCAATCTGTGACCCTATGTTGACCCACCATCATCACTCAAAGTCCATAGTTGTCATGAGGGTCACTCTTGCTGTTCCACATTCTCTGGGTTTGGACAAATGCATAATGACATGTACCCACGTTTACAGTGTCATGCCGAGCAGTTTCACTGCCCTAAAAGTCCTCTGGGCCCCACCTGTCCATCCCTGCCTCCCCCCACCCCTGCGACCACTGATCTTTTTACTCTTTCCATTGTTTTGCCTTTTCCATTCTTTTTTCGATGGCTCAAGTGCAGTAGTGAGAAGGGGGTAAAGAGTAGAGCAAGGAGTTTGATCTGAGACTGACTGTGCACAACTGAGGTGACCCACCACTCCAGACCAGACATTTTGCCATTTCCAGAATGTGCTAGAGTTGGGATCATACAGTATGTACCCTTTTCAGATGGCTTCCTTCACTTACTAATACGCATGTAAGGTTCCTCCGTGTGTTTCCATGGTTTGGGAGCTCATTTCTTCTTAGCGCTGAACGACATTCCATTGTCCAGGTGTACCACGGTGGATCCATTCACTCACCGAAGGACGTCTCAGTTGCCTCCAAGTTTTGGCAACTATGAATAAAGCTGCTTTAAACATCCATGTGCAGGTTTTTGTGTGGATATGTTGTCAGCTCGTTTGGATAAATACCAAGGAGCACAAGTGCTGGATCATAAGTGTCCATCTCTTTTATTCAGGAAGATCCCAATTTCCTGTGTTAATGGAAGGTGGGGGTAATGGGAGGTTTCCCACGCAGATAGGCTTAGGAATGACGGGACCGGATGCCAAGGCTTGGAAGAGACAGTGCTATGGAGAACTTAAAATTACTGAAAATGAAGATATACTCCTTTGTATATCTTGATCAAAAAGACTTGATCAACTACTGTAATACCAAATAATTTTATATTTCAAACTGTTTACCTTTTGAAAATAAAATTGCAAAAATAAATACTTTTCCAACTGGCAAAAATTCTCCCATGGCCGCATACTTGTCACAACCTGCTGGTCGTCCCACCTGGCCCTGCATTGGCCACAGGTTTTCTGTTGGGCCTACTTTAATGGTAGGTATTTGTCTGCATTAATTAAGGGTGAAAAATTGCAGCCCAGTTATCAAGTGACCCGATTTAGCAAGCAGCTGCCTTCTGCTTGGTTGACAAAGGAGTCATCTCATGTTTGCAGTTGGGCAGCATGAGCTGTGGCAAATCCTTCAAGATTTCCATCTACCAAGACAGCAATGTCTTCGCTGAGAGACATGGTTCCACCAGAATAACTTGGGCCTGGAGAGCAAGATGGGAAGTGGGGTGCTCGCCTGGTTCAAAACGTGGGGTGCTCGGTCTCCGTGGCTGGCCACGTCTGTTCCCTGGTGACTCTGTGCTTTCCTCAGAGGCTGACTTCCTCCTTCGGTTTCCTGGAGAGTGAGAGGTACATGCTGGTCCTTTGGAAAATGCGTGTGACTCAAGACACAGGTGACAGTGTGTCCCAGGGCCACAGCTGCCCATGGAACCTGGCTGCTGACTCTGCATGGCTCGCATCCTCCTGTGTGTCGCTGGGGCTGCTGCTTCTCTGGGGCTTGTGGCGACCCTCCTAGCACTGACGTGGCTGGGGTACTGGGGCCACCGAGGAAGTTCTTGGGGAGAAGCACAACCATCGCTGGGGAGCTCTGCTTTTCCTGGCCGGTCTCGCCACTTTAGTGCCCCTGTCCTACATGCCCATGCCACTGTGCATAGGTCCTAGGGCTCTGATCTCCCTACCTACGTGTCCCAGTGGGAATACGGCAATGCCATGTTTAGCGGTTGGATTGGTGGATTTTTCCTTTTGACTGGACGTCTTCTTTTGATCATGTCACAGCTTTATACCAACAGATTGGCTGAGAAACCAACCTCTTTGCCTCCAAAACCAGGCTTTTTGAGAAAAGTGCCTTGTGGTAAAGTAGACTTTGTTTGAACATGGACCATTGATCTCAAGCTTCCGTACAGTGTTTCCAGTGCAGGGCTTGTTCTGCTCATTTTCTAGAAACTGAATTTCTTTCTCACCTCGTCTCTGCCTTCTTATTTCTCCCACCACGGATTGGCGTGATTCTATCCTCTTGCTGCTCTGCATTAAATATCAACTAAAAAGTTGCCTGGATGGGGTGAATTTATGCTGAATTTTCCTACTTCAAAATCAAGTATCACACTTGACTTTGAAATGTCCACTTATCCTGTGCCTGCAAAGGTTCCCATGCCATCATTAACACGGGAGGTGCAAAGGCGATGTTGAAAACCATCGGCGCTGGTAGCACGTTAGGAAATAGGACGGCACAGCACTGCTGCCTTAGTTGTAGCAGTCTTGATGCAAACTTTATCTATAATCACTGAAGAGTTAGTGTTTTGTTTTTTGAAAGTACTGATAATTCCTTCAGGTGTTTCAAGTGATTGTCCTTTAGGTAGAAGTAGGAAGACTCTAGTTAGGAATGATTTCCAGCAGTTGGTCCCCGGGGACTTGTTCCAAATTGGCATTCCAAGCTCACAGTTGCTGAATCAGAAATGCTGGACTGGAGTCCAGAACACCGTGTTGTACCAAGCCCTCCAGGGGATGTGGATGCACGCTGAAATTTGAGAAGCCCCGCTTTGCAGAGACTGTAGGCCTGGCACGAAGCAGATAGGCCTCTGGCGTCTGAGGTGGTCTCCAACAGGTCATCACACACGAGATCATCAAGTGTGTAATCAGGAGTGTCGGAAACCATCTCTGCCACGTCAGTCAGTTTTAATCAGGAAAACTCGGGGGGTCTCAAACAGGGAGGATTTAATACAGGGAATTAGGTGCTGGAAGAATGGGCCTAGTGGGGGAATGAAGGTCAAAGAACATGGCTACTGGCTTTCAGGAGATCAGGGGGTTGCTGAAATTGCAGGAGACAAGAGTGCTATGAGTTAAATGTGTTCCCCAAAAGTTCATGTATTGGAAACTTGACCCCCATTGTAACCGTGCTGAGTATAGGAAATCCAATTTTGATATTTGAAAGGTGGGGCCTTTAAGACATGATTAGATTGTGAGGGCTGTACCCCTGTGAATGAATTGAGCTGTTCATGGAGTAATGGATGTGGTTCTGATGGCTCTACAAGGAAAGTGAGTGAGCAGGTCAGCTCTCTCTTGCTCAGCCCATTCTTGCCATGTGACACCCTGGTCACGACGGGACCCTGTACAGAGTTCGCACACAGAAGGCAACCCTCAGCAGATGTGCTCCCTGGACCGTAGACTCCTTGGCCTCCAATACTTTAAGAAATGAATTTCATTTCTCTATAAATTACCTAGTTTCAGATATTCTGTTATGAACAACGAAAATGGACTAGCACAAACAGCCTGTGTTCCTGGCTGCCTGTATGACTGGTGCAGGGGGTTCACGGGAATGCTTGGAGGGCAGGGGAGAGTGACCAAGCAGACAGGATAAGCCTGAGTTAACACCAGATAACCCTGCAGGCCGCATGTGAGGGATTCTTTGTGGGTTTCCGCCCCCTCCCTACGAACACCATCACAACTCACAGGAGTGGCCGCCGGCAGCCATGTTCATTCATTCACCTAGGAGATGTTTATGGAGTGTCTTCTGTGTGCCACCTTTGTTCCACAGGACCCTGCTTTTCTGGCCACAGCTGTAGTTCATAGGGGTAGGCTCTGACCAGAGCTGGAGGAATCTAATTCTTTCCTGAGAGACTGGGAATTGGGGAGGTAAGTCCTATATACAATAGAGGAGAACTTGGTCAATGTCCGTGAACTTCTTCTATTGCCCAGGATCATGGATAAGCAATGGAAATATAAAAAAATATTCTTTTTTGGAGATTGTATTAGTCTGTTGGTTTTTTAAAAAATTGTTTTATTAGTCTGTTTTTGTTGCTTATAACAAAGTACACTGAACTAGGTGATTTATTTATTTATTTATTTATTTTAAAGATGACCTGTAAGGGGATCTTAACCCTTGACTTAACCCATGCTCTCCCAGTTGAGCCACGGGCCAGCCCAAATGGGTGATTTCTAAAGAAAATGAAATTTATTGCTTACAGTTTCTGAGGCTGGGAAGTCCAAAGTCCGTCTGGTGGTGGCAAAAGTGACCCAGGGGTCTCACACTGAAAGATGGTGGAAGCAGAGAGAGCACAGAGAGAGAAAGACAGACTTTCCTCTCTCTTCTTTTAAAGCCCTCAGAAACACACCCCTGACCACTACTTTTAATCCATCCACCACTGCACGGTCCTCCAATCCAGTCACCTCTTCAAGGCTCCACCTTCCAATAACGGTAACAGGATTTCCCACCCTCTTACCAGTTACAGTGGGGGCTAAGTTTCTAATACATAAAACTTAGGGGGCACAATTCAAGCTGCAGGGAGTTTTGGGGGGACATAATTCAATCCGCTACAGAGACTGATTCGACTTCTCCTTACGTTCTGTGAAGTACCCCAGGACTCCTGTAATAGGTGCCGTTTTGTTTGTTTACTTCTCTGGCTTAGGCCAGGGTTTCGCAAACAAGCACTGTTGGCATTTTGGGCTGGATAATTCTTAGTGGTGAGAGCTGTCCCTTGCCTGTCCTTTCAGAAGTTGTTTAGTAACATCCCTGGCCCCTGTGCACTAAACGCTTGTAGCAACCCCACCCCCTAAGCGGTAGCAACAAAAAATGTCTGCAGACATTGCCAGATGTCCCCTGGGGGGACAAAAATCATTGCAGTTGAGAACCACTGACAGCCTAACTCAAGTTGGTTTGGCTTATTTGTAATTAAGAGTCTCAACGTCCCTCACATGCTCCAGAGATTCTGGGAGACACGATTCTCTTACTCAGGAGGGTCTCAAAATTGACTGGGCAGTAACTTTTCCATCTAAAACACTCCAGCCATATTTCGGTCTGAGGGTGACATTCACAGCAATTCCTGTCGAGGATCCGAGGGGTCATGATTCTCAAGCAGGAGCAAGGGCTGCCGCTCTGAAAGCGGAAGCGAGTCCTGAAACGGGGACTCACAGGGCAGCTTCTGCCACCGCCAGTAGGGCCCGAGGCAGCCTTGCAGCCGTGCATGGCCATTTCACGGCCCTGCCACGCCTCCCTGTGCGGTGACAGGCTTCTTCCCGGATTCTCCTTTTCTGGCCCAGCCGCAGGCCTGCGTTGTTGGGTGAACAGACTGAACTCAAAGAATTCTGCCGACTCCACCGAAGCTGGCCTTTGGTACTGCACCCCACCCCAGCCCTCACTCTGCCGGGGCTGGTCTCCTGCCTACTCCCCAGCGGTACAGCCACCGCACCCCAGAATGCCTTGCAGCTCCCTCTGCCTGCAATGCCAGTCCTGCTAAGCAGCAGGTATACTAAAGGAAAAGTAAAACCTCATTAGCTAGATTGTTCCTAGAAAATTCATGTAGGCTCCTGAAGATTGCTATGGTTCTAGGACTTCATACATTGTGTATCTACTATCACATCCTAATATTTTGCAGGTGAAATAAAAGGATGCTCAGCCAGCATTGTTCATGAAGGAGAAGTAAAATCCACTAAATATCTATGGATAGAAGATTGGGTATATAAATGATGGTAACAGTCCAGGTGGCAGCAGTGGTGAGGGTGGCAGTAGCACCAACAAAAATGCGTCGAGAGCTTCGCATGTGCCATGAAGTGTTGAAGAACTTTACGTGTTATTTCATTTAGTCTCTCAACAATCTTATGCAGACAAAACAATTACTACTCCAGTTCTGCAAATGGAGAAAGTGAGGGACAGAATTAAGCAGCCAAGATGACACGTTAGTGGCTGTTGAAGTTCCCAAGCTCTGCCCTATGTCGGGGTCTGGTGCCCTTTCACTTCATGCACGTGCCAGCCGGAAACACCACAGACCCCTGCCGCGGTTGGCGCTGGGGTGCGGGCCACCGCTGCTTGTCAGAGGGTTTTGCAGGTTATATAACCGTGGGTCTGCTTGCTACGCTTCATTTACAACATTAACGTGGGATTTCTTTTTTTAATATTTATTATTAGCGTATTCATTCTTACAAATCGTGATATTTCTTTATGCCCTTTGCGTGACCTATTCCTTCCCAAACACTTCCCTCCTCCCTAACATGGGATTTCCATTTTCTACCGCATATTATACAAATGAGCCATTAATGTTGTCTGTGGCTTCGAAACTAGAAGTTTACATCCCAGGACCTCTGAATTTAGCATGGAATGACGACCCCAGCAAGACCTCCGTCTTGCACAGTTTGGGAGAAACCTGGGCATATCTAGGGAAGCGTTTCTGTATCAGAACAGAGAGAGCCAGGTACAATTTATATCTAAATAACTCCATTCCCAGGGATGTCATTATTCTGTCCTTCTGTCCCTGACATGTGACAGTTCTTCAGATTCCCGCCCTGACATCAAACACTCAGCATAATATTGCTTCTCTCTGAGGCTTTCTCAAATAGCTCTGTGACTTGCAGCCCCTTTGACCCTAAGGCATTGGTTCTCAACCAGGGGTGACTTTGTCCCCACCCCACCCCTGGGGACATTGAACAATGTCTGGAGGACTTTTTGGTTATCACAACTTGGGGGGTGCTACTGGCATCTAGTTCGTGGGGATCAGGGAAGCTGCTAAACATCCCATCAGGCACAAGACAGCCCCCATGAGAATTCTCTGGCCCCAACTGTCAATAGTACCAAGGTTGAAAGACCTGCGCTAAGCCAAGGCTGAAGCCAAACGTTTTTACATATACTGTTTCTGTTTCCACTGTGGCAGAGCCAGCATTTGAACATGGCCAGTTTGATCCCAAGCCCACTGGGAACCAAGTGCACGGGAGTTCCACTCAGCTGTTAATACGCATGAAATGAAAGTATATGAACTAACAGGAAAATGTGCAGGGTGTGTGTGTGTGTGATATAGGATTAAGTGCATAATTGCTTCCATGCTGTGATCTCATTTCTGTAAAAATGTGCATGTGTGTATATCTTAAAAAGAGTGGAGAAGAATTTTGTGCCCCCAAATTAAGAGTGGATATATCTGCGAGGTGGAATTCAAGGGCTGTGTGTGTGTGTGTTCAATTCCGAGTCTTTCTTTCGTTATTTATTTTAACTGACAAAAATTTTATATGTTTATATTACATAACATGTTGTTTTGAAATATGTATAACTTGTGGGATGGCTAAAAGGAGGTAAGTAACATATGCCTCACCTCACATATTTATCACTTTTTCTGTGTGGTGAGAACCCAAAATCTACTCTCAGTGATTTTCCTTTTTCTTTTTCTGCGGTTGGCGGGCACGGGCATCCAACCCTTGGCCTTGGTGTTGTAACACCCCGCTCTAAGCAGCTGAGCTAACTGGCCCACCCCATGTCAGTGATATTTAAGAATACAACCCGTTGTTATTAACTATAGTCACCGCGTTGTACAGTAGGCAGATGTCTTGAACTGATTCGTTCTAACCGAAATCTTGTGCTCTTTGACCAACATCCCCACCCCGACTCCCCGGCCTCTGGTGACCACCATTCTACTCTCCACTTCCATGAGTTCCACTTTGTTAGATTCCACAGATGAGTGAGATCGTGCAGAATTTGTCTTTCTGTACCTGGCTTATTTCACTTCACATAACGTCTTCACGTTTATCCGCGTTATTGCAAATGACAGGATTCGCTTCTGTCTTTCAGGCTGACCAGTAGCCAATCTTGCGTGTACACCACGTTTTCCTGGTCCGTTCCTCTGCTGATGGACGCTTCTCTTGTCTCCATATCTCGACTATTGTGAACAATGCTGCAGTGAACATGGGAGTGCAGGTGTCTCTTTGACGTAACGGTTTGAAGAGTTTTAGAGAACTGCATTATCGTGGGACCCTGACCACATTCCAGCTGTAGAACAAGCCCGTGCCCCATATGTCTCCTAGTGCCTCCTTGAGCTCACTGCTCCCTGCACTCCCAGCACCAGGCCATCACTGCTCTGTTTCTTTCTGTGTCGTGCTGCCTTTTCTAGAAGATTCTTAGAAAGGGGATCATGACTCTGGAGTCTTCTCGTGGGTTTTCTACAGAGACAATCATGTTGCCTTTGAGAAATTATCGTTTTGCTTCTTCCTTTTCGTCCTTCCACCTTCAATTTCTTTTCATTCTCTTTGTGTCTGTTTAGTGGTTACCATTAAATTTTTAACATATTTATTCACTTAAAATCTAAAGACGATGAATGGCCCACAATAAGCAAGGGCATTAAAAAGCTTTGGCCCTGATTATCCCTCTCCTACTTTACACGTTATATGTGAACGTGGAACACAGACACTTACAAATTATAATCAGTGCTGGTTTAGATTTACCCACCTGCATATCAGTTTCTTTGCTCATCGTTGCTTCTGGATCCAACCTCATTCCCAATTCAATTATTTTCTTTTCCAAGTGTCTCTTTTCTGTATGTTCTTGATGTGAAACTGCCTTCATTTTGTCCTTATTCTTGAGTGATCGGTTAGTAGATATAGAAATTACTGGTCTATTATTACTTTCTTTCAGCACTTTGGAGATTCCATTTTTCATTGACATTGACATTGCCACATGTCCCCTGTGAGAGGAAGCAAAATCACCTCCAGTTGGCCACCGAGTTAAAGGCGGCCACTGACCCAGGCACATAAATGCTGTGCTGTATTGAGCTTGTTCAGTTTTAGTTGATAAGTTTTTCTCACAATCCTCTCACCATACCATAACATCCATTAGTCTGGGTCATTGACTTCATTTAGCCCAGTGGGTCTCAATGGGGAGCAATTTTGGAAAAGGCCACGTGGAAATGTCTGAACATTTCTGGTTGTCGCCACTGAGAGGAGAGGGTATGCTACTGTCATCCAGTGCTTAGAGGCCACTGATGCTGCAAACATCCTCCAGTGCCCCGTTCAGCCTCCCTACCCCCAGAAGAACTCAGCCCAAGACGTCCATAGCGCTGAGTTTAAGAAACCACGCTCCAACCTAACCAAATATAAGGTCTTAAAGATCTCTAAGCCCTAAACATGACTATAATATTCTCCTGTGTGTACATGTGAGCTTATTCTAAACTTTCATTCATCTCGGAGTTGGTTGTGTTTCTTGATGCGGACCTGAATTATACCAGTACTTTCCCTGCCTCTGAATTTTGACAGTGTGTGTATAGAAGATATTCACCTCCAGATTTAAGCAAGTAAAAAGCTTCAAAGAAAGGAACAGATTTGCAGATTGGAGCAGAAGAGGAGAATACGAGAATAAGCTTTAGACATGCCCTGAGACACCAAATGAATATGTTTTATTTCAAATGAGTAGATGATGAAAATAATATTATGTGTAGGTACCAAATTTCTTCAAAAAAGCTATTGGCAGCCTTTCCAAAATGTAAAAGACCTCCATTCAGATCTCTGATTTTGAACATTTGGACATAACCATGTGTCTCTCTTGATTCAGACATTTTGTTAAACATGCCTCACACAAACAAGCTGGCACTTAGGACTGAGAGGGTGGCAGTTATGATTCCTAGTGGAAACACATAGGTGCAGCGTTTCTTTTTCAGCATTTCTTTTCCTACCAGAAAGTTACGTGAAAAGTCAAGGGTGGTTTGGCCAGAAAAGTCCATGGCAAAATTCCAGGTCACTGAACTAACCGTAAAAACAGAGCTAACGAAAAGAAAGAAGGCGGAGATGTTGTAAGAGGACTGGATAAAATATTGGTATGGGTCTGGGGTGCGGCTGAACCAAAAGGCTGTGGAGCTGAACAGCAGGACTGTTGACTTAATCATACTAGCCAACAATATCAGGGTCCGCCCATACTCAATTTCACTTGAAATGGTCCAGTTCAAGTTGAGAGTGCTGTGCATTTGCACACCAGTTACTGAACCAGACATGTTAAGTATTTGAAAATAAAAAGCATCCCAAAGTCCAATGAACACAACGGGAACAACCTTGTTGTTGAATTCCCATATGCGCCAGGATCTGCTTTTTGCTAGGATTATACTGAAAACCCATGACACAAAGCTGAAAAGGAGACCAATCAGTTTGTAGTGCAGCTGCTTCATCTCAGAGACTGAAGAGGAGGCAGAGTCATCATGAAGTCAAGCCAGGAACACCCAGGAGGGAAAAAAAATAGATTGCATCAGCCACAGTTTAGAGCGCTAAATATTTGTGTCATCCTTCTTGTCTGAAAGTGTATTTAAGTATTCTAACACGTATTGGCCTTCAAATGGTGTTCTAAATATTTTAGATAACAATAAAACAATCCATGACCATGGTGGCAATATCAATTTGTAAGACAGTTTTTGGAGTACAATATTACAACATCTTTCAAAATTTGAAATGTTCATATTTCTTATTCAGCAGTTCCAATTCCAGGATTTAGTACTAAGATATGTATACGTTTGCAAAAACAAATGTAAACAGATATTAGTTGCAGCACCATTTGCAATAGGGAAACATTGGAAATAACAAATGTCTATGAGTAGAGGAAAGCCTAAATAACCGATGGGACATGCAAGAGTACAGTGGAATATTACACGGCTATCGCCAAGAATGAGTTAATCTATATGAACTGTCTGAAGAAACCTTTGTATTATATCAACAAAGAAAAACAATAACACATAAGGTATGACCATTTGTGACAAAAGAAAACACATCTGATTTTTTTGATCTATACAAATAGATATGGATGTGCTTTTTTATAGAAGTTTAGAAGATGCATACAAAATGTGTAATTCTAGGGAGATCATTTGGGTAGTGTGACAACTTTCATTCTTATTTGCATATTTCTCTATAATTTGTATGTTTTTAATGAAAGGCATGCATAGTTTTATAATTAAAAATGGAATGAACATGACCTTGGAGATCTACATGTTAAGCACAACAAACCACGCCTGTTTACATTTCTTACCCATCACTTGCTCACAATTTCACTTTTAGATATTGGCTTCTTTGGGGTGCAACTTTTTTTTTTTTTTTGTGGCTGGTCACAGGCATCTGAACCCTTGACCTTTATCAACACCAGGCTCTAACCAACAGAGCCTGCCGGCCAGCCTGCAACTTTAGAATATCCTGATGTATTTTAGATAAAGCAAATATCTTCTATGAAGCAAAATTTACATCGTGAACAAACTTATTTGGATCTCTAGTCTATTGGAATTGTTGGTAGTAAGTGGCAAGGACAATCAGCAGATTATAACCCTGGAGCTTCCCCATGTTGCTCTGCAGAAAGGAGTGGGGTGAGATCTGCTCAGTCACCAGGTGTGTGGAGAATGTAGGCAGCTGCCCATGCGGAAGACTTCAGGGGCCTCCAAACTGTATCTCCTTGCTGGGAAGCCTGATATTTCTAACACCGTATTCCACTGTCCCCCAGTCTCCTTTCTAATTGCATGAAGGAGGCAGTTTTACCTCTCAGGAAGTCACGCTAGCACAGTGGGTTTGGGCTTGACTGCAGGGTGACTAACTCACTATCTAGGAGGACTTCCTTGCCAGTGGAAGTCTGCGGGAGTGGCCACAGGATCAGTGAGCTTTGACGGAGGGTATCAGGATGGGGATGTGGTGGCCTGCAGCAAAATGTGCCAGCTCAGGGACGCTATGGCTCTGTCCATGTGGAAAGCAGTGGGGTGGGTGTGGATATGTTTTTCCTGAAGACCAAATTTGAGAGACTCATATACCTTATTTACAATGTTTACCCTTGAGCCTTGTACAAGAATTCACACATTCAGAAGATTAGTAAATAGTCTTCGTAGCAGTAGGAAATTTTGAACCGGGAGGAAAAATGTCACCAAAGAAAGAAATGAGCCCTCTGTAGTGAAAGAGGGACTGTTAGGGAGAGTTCGGGCTCTGAACACTGGCCAACAAATCCCTGGCTCTCACAAGATGTTGCTTCCATGCTTGCCCTGTGCTTTGTATAGATCAGGCCCCATTCTAAACACTTTCTGAGATCTAGTACCTTCAGTTCTCGTGACAGCTCAATGATGCATGTACAATTGTGATCCCCATTTTATAGACGAGGGAGATGAGCCCAGATGAACATGGCAAAGCTAGTCTCCCAAGTCCTCACTGGCAGACACAGTGCTTTCTGGCCCTCTCCATAGTGGATGGCATTTATTCACATCAAAAGAGTATCACAAAATAGAGAAATCACATGTCAATTGTAATAAGAGCCATCTGTGGCCTTCTCTGTGTCCTGTAAAAAGATAAGTGACTCTCAAATGATAGCAGCATATGAGAAAGTGCAAATGCGCACTTGCCTCCTTGTCTCCTCTATCCATTTGACTGAAGACCTTTTAAAAACTAGTACTTTTATTTAAAATAATCATCACTATAATGAATATATATGCACATATATAAATGTTAGTGAGGATGCGGAGGTTGCTGTGCACTGCTGGTGGGAATGTGAGATGGTGCAGCTGCTGTGGTGAACGGTCCAGCAATTCCTCAAAGACTGAAACCTAGAGGCAGCACATGACCCAGCAACCGCACTGCTGGTGCACAGCACATAGAACTGCAGTCGGCCCCGAGCGGCTTTGTGCACCCCCGTGCTCACTGCACTATTCACAATAGCCAAAATGTGGGACCAACCAAATGCCCATCGATGTATGAATGGCCAACCAAAAGCGGTCGATACATACATGTGATGGAGTGTTCCTCGGCCTTACAAGGAAGGAGATTCTGACCACGCTACAACGAGGATGAACCTTGAGGACATTATGCTGAGTGAGATGAGCCAGGCACAAAAGGACAAATACTGTCTGATTGCACCCATATGAGGTACCCATGGGAGTCAGATCTATGGAGCCAGTAAGTTGAATGGGTGTTGCCAGGGACTGTAGGAGGCAGGAATTGGGGACAGAGTTTCAGCTGGGGAAGATGAAAAAGTTCTGGAGGTGATGGAGGTGATGGTTGCACAGCCACTAAATGTACTTAATGTCACTGATGTGTACACCTAAACATGGGTAAGATGGTAAGTTCTGTGTTATGTATGTTTTCCACAATAGAAAGTATCACACAAAAGCAGATACTATATAAAGAGAGAAGATGCATTCAAGTTTAGAGGAATGACACCCTGTGGTTGGCGATACTATCACTGTGTTTCTCAGACACGAAGCAACCATAGACTTTCCCACACTCACACTCAGTCGCATGACTGCTGTCATGTAAAGTGAGCAGTGATGATGGAGATGACACTACCCAGAGCTGTGAGTTATCATTTACATTCCTAGTGACACTCAGGCAGCCTCAGTTAAAAACGCCAAGAGCACAGAGTCTAGAAGATCATGCTGGAAATGTGATGATGGTCATTTAAAACAAAATCCAGGGGGCCTGGGCTCACCTCTTTTTGTGGGACGATCCAGTGAAGACCATGAACTTCTTCTCGGAGACGGTGAGATGATTAATCTAAAGTGACTCCCGGGAAGTCTCAAGGATCTCCTTAACTGGGACAAAATGATAAACTGTGATGGTCTTTCCCACCAAATAAGAAAAGTGAGGAGGTGGGCTTCTCAGAAGTACAAATGGCAGTAACTCTCCAGTTGTCACGGAAGCAAATGCAAACATTCTCATGTCGCCATGACCACCAGGGCTGGTGTGGGCATGTTACAATAGGGACACATAAAAAGTGCAGAGTCGTCTGATATCCCCTTGAATTTGAGAAGTCTTTCTAGAACAGAATAATTATTTTTATTATTGTTGTTATTATTATTATTTTTAGGTCCTGGATCAAAAGGTCATTGCAATTTGTGAGTCATAAGTTGGAAAACCATAGGAAGACCCACACTGGATTGAAAGATGTTCTGTGACAAGAGCCAGAGGGCTTTGCTAGAGAAGTCAGGGTCACCTGGCACGCAGCTTCCTTAGGTTTTCTTAAACAAGGAACCAGGGTTAGATATTGACGGTCTGAAACTCATAATGCACTCATGTGATTTTTTTTCCTTTTGCTTGCAATGATAGATCCCATTCTTCCCCCTCTGTATTTAACTTTCAATATTGTGGTCATCTGATGATGCTTAACGGTGTAGATGTATACAGTTTTAATTTAATACGTACTGTGGCCAAAATTCCAGAAACTCACACACTAAGCACGGAGTCAAAGTAAACTGGAATAAAAGTTGGCAGAGAGGAGAGAAAAGGGCAGATGGGAGATAACAAAGAGAGAGAAACCTGCAGTTTGTGTTTTTATTTTTATATTTTATTCCTTTTTCTTTTAGATTATACTTAGGGTAAAATTTACAAAGAATAAAATATACAATCTGCAGTGCACAGGTCGATGAATTTTCACATGGGCATACACCCCTGTAACCTCCTCTCAGAACAAGATACGGGGTATTCCTGTCTCCTAAAAGCTTCCCTCCTGCTTCTTGCCAGTCCATAGCCACCACTTCCTGCTCTCACCCAGATCTAACCACTATCCTGACTCCTCTTCTCACCAATTACTTCTGCATGTTTTTGAACATCATATAAATGGAAGCACGTGGATTGTATCTTTGGTGTCTGGTTTCTTTCACTCAACATAACGGTTTTGAATTGCATCTGTACTGTAGAGTGTAGCATCACCCGGCTCTCGGGTACCGTCGCACAGCATTCTGTGCTCTGCACGGCCCAATCTGTGCGTTCGTCCTTCTGTTGAAAAACACTGGGATGTCTCTGGTTTGGTGCTATGGCAGGGAGGAATTTTTTGGTATTTTAAAAATAAGCCATATGCTTTCTTCTTAATCCGGTGTTTACAATCAAATGTTGGAAGATTGTGCTTCGCAGAAATAGATTTCTGAATGGACTGCGGCAAAGTGGGAGTCTAGCTGGGCTTTTGACGTTTCATGGAGAAACCACACACAACATTGCCGCTTCCCCTGGTTTTCTCTGTTGTGGTAGCCTTCCTCTTAGAAGAGGAAACAAGAGAACTCTAGGAAAGGCAGACAGATGGAGTCTTTTAGGCTAAAATATAGTTTGCCCTACGCTTCCAGAGGAAGAACCCAAGAGGGCCACAGCCCTTAGATTAGAAGGACCACAGTCCTTAGATCAGGCTGTAGGTTAGTAGGATCTTTATCTTAGTAGGGCAACAGTCCTTAGCTGTTAGAAGGGCCAAAGCCCTTTCGTTTAGGCTGGAGCATAGTAGGACCACAGTCCTTAGATTTAGCAAGGCCAAAGCC
The DNA here is from genome assembly GCF_027409185.1 of Cynocephalus volans. Classification (NCBI taxonomy): domain Eukaryota; kingdom Metazoa; phylum Chordata; class Mammalia; order Dermoptera; family Cynocephalidae; genus Cynocephalus; species Cynocephalus volans. The sequence continues at coordinate 11,117,240 of NC_084478.1, forward strand.
TTGTAGTTTGAGGAATAACCTAAACTTTTAGTATTGCACATAGAAATGCTAAGCTTGGGAAAAAAAACGGAAAACTTGCACAGGACTGAAAAGTCTCTGGTGTGGATATGAAAATCATAACAAAGCAAAAGTGCTTGCTCTAAGGCCAAGATGCCCTTGGTGCAGCTAAACCTACTTAAGAAAGAGTATGTGAGTTAAAAGCTTCAAGGCTACTCTCCCAATTAGCGGTTGGTTCCACATTTCACCTTCCTAGGGAACTATGTGTTGCCATAACGATTATCTCATTGGTTCTTTTGCATGTCACATAGCTCAGTTTTATGATTCCTTTGATAGTAAATTGCTTAAACCGTTTTTAAGTTGCACCTGCTTTAATGAAAATTATGTAGCCAGTTTGTTTATGTTTTCTCTGTGACTGATTAACCACCTGTGTTCTTTTCTGTAACTTTCTTGGCTAGACAACAAAAAGCGAGAAAAAACCTAGTTTGGTTTATTTATTTATTTTTTTCCAAGGAATGCTTCTGTCTTGAAGAAGTCATCTTCTGGAATTAACCCATTCTGGGCCTCTCATTTGCTCAGAAAAGATGGGCTTTGAGTAATACTTTGGGTCTCCGTCTCCATCACCCTGGGTACAGGTGACGCTGGTAATGTCGCCGAGAACCGATAAGGCCTCTGCGTGTGAAGACCAGGACTTTCATCTCAGCTCCACCTCCGACTGGTGACAAGTCACTTAGAATCTCTACATTTTATTCCTTCTTATAAAGGACAGGAGACACCGGCCCTGTGTCCTGTTCCCCACCACAGGAATATGATACTTCCCAGCACACAGGCCAATCTGCTCTCTTCCCCGGGGCTGCCAACAGGTTGGCCACGATGTGGAAGCTGTTCACAAAGCACAAAGCACTCAGCTCATTGGGTATGAGGGTGACGGTCACCTCCTGGTGTTTCCTCAGAGTCTGGTGTGGGACTGAGAATGAGATTGTGGGGGAGCAAGGGGTCGCCAACTCCGAGCTGGGCCCGCCCCTCACTGGCTCCTTTCAACTGTCGCCTCCAGGCCTGTACAGCAAGGCAAATCATAACTAAAGCCAAAATGTTTCATAATTTTAGTTATTATGTTAGTTATACTAAGTCTCCATTTACAACATTAGAGCTAGCGCTCAGACCCTTCAAACCCATTGTACAGACTGGGTCACCAGACCCCTCACAGGCAGGTCCATGCTAGCTAATTGGGAAAGATTCCAGATACCACGAGCTGTTGGCAGATGACATGAGCTCAGTCCTCAGCTTCCTCAGCAGCAGCAGGTTACTGGTCTGGTAGCTGACAGGTCTGGCGGTGGCGGTGGCCTTGCGGAGGGTCCCGGGGGCACTAGCAGCAGCAGCCTCCAACAGCAGCAGTGGCCTCCACATGGCACCCGCCCCAGGGCATCCCGGGGCTGGGAGGCGGCCTGGATCAGAGCCACTCATCCTTTATACTTAAGTCCATCACCCAGGACACCTGGGTGCACAAGCACAATTACACTAGACAATAACCAAGGAACACTGAGCACACGTGCCTATTTATATCAAACGCTCAGCAAGATTCTGAACAACTGAGGGGCCCTGACCATTTTCCTATATTTTCCCAACAAGCCCGAATGCCATACAGCACCCTCGCAGCTCCCAGATACCTTAGAAGGCTCTCTAGTGGGGAGAAAGAATGAAAGAAATGCCACCAGCCCTTCCAGCACCCTTTGGTGTGTGTTGTGCCGACAGGAAATACACAGGACACACTCTCTTTGCTTTTTCTTGTAAATAATGGAGAAAAGAATCTTTAGTTCAGAAGGTCTTGAGACTTCGTTTTTCCTTTCTTCCTTTTACCCTGCTCTCCCAAAGCAAAGCAAGCCACGGTGTCTTGCTCTCTGTTGAGACCGAAGGCAGAAGAGGAGGGTCAAGGGACCACTTCCCCCACCCTGAGAGAAGTCAACTTCCCCCTATGACCACGAGGTGGCAGACGGGGAGCTGGTTCAAGCGAGAGCTGCTCAGAGTAGCCATTCCTCATAAACCTGTTTTCAAGTTTCTGTTTTCCAAGTAGCATGTGATTTTGATTCGCTTAAATTACACGAATCATTTGTCAAATCTCCTTAATGTAAGGTTAGCGTTAATTAGACCTACTGTAGGGAAAGATTTTGTTGGGGAAACGTGAGGTTTACCTAGGAACCATTTTAGAAGCCATTCTTGTAGTTACATGGAGAACACATGAGAATCTCTCCAAGACCAGCCCTGAAGGCCTGAGTGGGATTCAGACTCACCATCCAGCTCCTTTCAAACGGGAAGGAAGCCAAGAATTCTAACTAAATGCAAAAGGGTGTGATTCCCTTCTAGTTCCCAATGCTTGAGAGCTGAGGATATTGTACAAATTAGAGTCACCAGGAGAAGCACATTTACTTAAGAATGCTTTCAAAATTTTACAAAATCTCTTAGCCATAAAAAAGGATGAACTTCTGCCATTTGCAGCAATATGGATGAGCTTGGAGAATATTAAGTTAAGTGAAATAAGCCAGGCACAGAAAGAGAAATGCCGCACGTCCTCTCTCATAAGTGGAAGAAAAGAAAGAAAAAGAAAGAAAGACCACAATAATACATTGAATTTTCAGGAGAGAACAGACCTAGGGTTACTAGAGGTGGGAAAGGGGGAGGGGGAGGGAGTAAGATATAAATTGGGTAAGGGACACGAAGAATAATTATGAAGTGTAATGATAAGCATGCAAACAATATTGATTCAATCTCCAAATATTGTATCAGATTGTGGGGGAGGAAGGGGTCGCCAACACCGAGCTGGGCCCGCCCCTCACTGGCACCTTTCAGCTCTCGCCTCCAACCCCAATGCCATACACCACCCTTCCGGCTCCCAGATACCCTAGAAGGCTCTCTAGTGGGGAGAAAGAATGAAAGAAATGCCACCAGCCTTTCCAGCACCCTTTGGTGTGTGTTGCACCGAAAGGAAATACACAGGACACACTCTCTTTGCTTTTTCTTTAAATAATGGAGTAAGTTGATAGTCAACTCTGTACTCCAGAAATATGTATAATCAATTATGTTTCAATTAAAAAATGAATTTAAAAAACTCTACAAAATCTCCATCAGAAAGGGGGAATTCCTTGCGCACAAATCAGAACACAAAGCCCAGAGGCAAAGGATTTGTTTGATGTTATATGAGCAAACCCACCCCGCTGGGTTCCTAGGCAGTGTTTGTGGAGCATGCATTCGTAGCTGATAGACTGACATTTCACAGGGGGAACCAATTTTAAAATGCTCTCCAAGACTTAAATAAATATTCTTTGAGAAGACGAACACTCCAGGTTTGCCTTTTGATCTCCCTTCTGTGGACTCAATAGGACCCTTCGGTGTGTGGAAATCTGAGATAAAAGTATGTCTAATGTTTAACCTACGAATCCCTTACTTTTTCAGCCATTTATTTATTCTTGATTGAGGCTTTTATACACCTGAAAAGCTGTGGGCAATCAAGCCGCACAAGTAGAAGGTATATGATATGTCCCCATAGCTTTTGGTTGAATGTTTGGTGGCACTTCTCACATGAAATACATTGATGTTCACTGAAGGACTTAATCGGCAAGAGAATGAGCTGAAGTTGTCTGTCCCCCCAGGGCTGGCCTTAAGCATGATTTTGCAGCAGAATCAGATAAGGACAATTGGGGGCTTAGAAGTTACCCTCAGAGCTAGTTAGGCCACCCATGAAGTTTGGGATAAAAAAGCTCTCCACAGCCCACAAAAGGCACATCTGTTGAGTTGGGTCCTGGGAGCAGTGACATAAATTTGTATAAACAAGACCTATACTCCTAGTAGAAGTTAAAAAACAAAACAAAACAAAACCATTGTAACCATTCCATTGATAATGACCAGAAGAGGGGAGGTATTTAACCCCTCCTCCCCACAGCTATAAATGCAGAATGGAAAAAGTAGCACTCTGCATGTGTTGAAAGTCTAAGAATACATTAGATTTGCCACACTCCCCAGCAATCTTACTCCAAGATATCTACCCAAGAGAAATGAAAACCTGTAGTCATGCATAAACCCAAATGCAAATGTATCGAGTCGCTTTATGGATAATTGCCCTGTACTGGAAACAACCCAATGCAAAGAAAACTACCTTAAGCTTTCCTTCAACTGCAAAAGTACACTTGAACAAAGGGAAAGACATCCCATGTTCTTGAATAGGAAGACTCAATATTATAAATATGTAAATGATCCCTAAGTTAATGTATAAACTTGGCATTATCCTAATGAAAATACTGAGAGTTTTGTGTTTTTTCCAGTCTGGAGTAAGGCAAGTTGATTATAAAGTTCATATGGAAAATTAGTAGAAACAAGTAAGGCCTCAGGGTGGGGAAGGAATAAGATCCCAAATAACATACATACTATTTTAAAATAAGTCTCTGTGATGCTTTTAGGTGTTCACTAGATTAAGAAATACCTAGAGAACTGGTAAAGCGTTCTTTCTGGATGTGTCTGTCAAGATGTTTCCAGAGGAGATTGGCCTGTGAGTTGGCGAATTGAGTGGGGAAGATCCACCCTCAATGTGGGTGGGCATGGTCCAATCATGTGGGGACCCAGATAGAACAAGAAGGCAGAGGAAAGGTGAATTCTTTCTTTCTCCTGGAGCTGGGACATCCTCCTTCTCCTGCCCTTGGACATCAGAACTCTAGGCTCTTCAGCCTTTGGACTCCAGAACTTATACCAGCAGCCCACTGGGTTCTCAGAGCTTTGGCCTTGGACTGAGAGTTATACCGTCGCCTTCCCTGGTTCTGAGGCTTTTGGACTTGATTCGAGTCAGGCTACTTGGATCCCAGGGTCTTCAGCTTGCAGACAGCTTGTTGTGGGACTTCTCAGTCTCTGTAATTACATGAGCCAATTCCCATAATGAATCCCCTGTCATGTATTGCTGTCTATATATCTACCTCTATCTATGTCTATCTGTTGCTCCACCTCCCATGAATTTGTCACCCCTATTGCCCTGGGTGATAGAGCTGCCGGAGATTACTCAAGGCCCATCTCTTCTGAGCAGTGAGAAGCCCCAAAATGGAGTTAATCTCCCAGAACCCTCAAGATAGAGGCATTCCTTCCATTTGGGAAATTAACCACAAGTTGGGGTTCTCTACCCACATTTATTCTCCAGACCAGGAAGTTACAGGAAGAGAACACAGGTGGGGTTTTTTCCAAGTACAGTTAAACAAGTTTAACAATAGAAGCTAGTAACATTCAGTAAGACAAGCAAGGTGACATTCTATAATGCAATTAAGTCGATCCACTAAAAAAAGCTTGATCTTAGCAAGCATTTTCTTCTACAGCAATTTCCCAGTATCTTTACATATCAATCAGTTACCTGTATGTCTTTGAGCCAGCAACCTTGCTGTGTTACAAATCTTTATCTTACCATAGGGACTAGACAGCTTGAAGAAAAATTCCTGTCCTTTGCAAGGTCAATATTTGAAACTGCAAGGCTTTGGAAAACCAGGCCCTGTGAGGTACATTTGCTTTATATATACTCCACATCTATCTATATATCCTATTGGTTCTATTTCCCTGGAGAACCCTGACAAATACAATCTCTACTCTGGTTTGAATGTCCCCACAAAACTCAGACTGAAGCTTGATCTCCAGTGTAACAGTGAAAAGAGGGTGTGAAATCTGACTATGATATTTAAAAGACGGTGCTTTAGGGAGGTGATTGGATTGTGAGGGCTCTATCCTTATGAATAGTTAATTTATTCATGGAGTAATGGGTTAATGGATAAGGGGTTTATAATAGGAGTGGCACTGTGAGGCTTCATAAGGAGATTAAGTGAGCATGTTTACACGCTCTTGCCCTCTTGCCATGTGATGCCTGGTGCCACCTCGGGGCTCTGCAGAGGCCCCACCAAAAAGAAGGCTCTCACCAGATACACCCCATCAGCCTTGGACGTCCCAGCCTCCAAAACTGTAAGAAATAAATGTCTTTTCTTTATAAGTTACCCAGTTTCAGGTATTCTGTTATAAGTGATAGAAAATGGACTATTACAATCCCTGAAATTTAAAGCAGGGTAGGACTGGTACATGAATATACAAATGCACTAAAGGAGTCAAATAGGATGTCCAGAAATGAGCCCAATATCTGGAAATGATAACATTTCCATTCAATATGGAAATGATAACATCTCAAATCATTGGAGAAAACATGGATTTTAAAATTAAGTGGAATTGTACAAAAGGAGAATCATTTCGAAAAAATAAAATTTGACCCAATAGACTACATCAGGATAAATTGCAAATGAATACAGTAGGAATGGACCCATTGAAGAGCCAGGAAAAAAAATGAACAAAGGCCTTTATAACATGTAATAGGGAGAAATACACCTAAACTGTGACTCAAATACCAAAAGCAATAAAAGGAAGATTAATAAATTTAACGATAGGTAAACATTACCAACACATTTGCATAACAAAAATACCATAAGCAAAGTACAAAACCAAATGAGAAATTAAGAAAGATATTTGGGACTGAGAGCACAAAGGGCAAATATCCATAACATATAAAGAGCTTCTAAAAATCAAGAATACCAACAAGTCAGTAGAGGAAGGGGCTAGAAACATAATTAGATACTGTGGTGGGCAGCTTGTCACATGGCCCCAGAGATCCCCACCTAACTCGTAGTCAATCCCCTGACCCCTTCCTGCAAAGTGTGGGCTGGACCTAGTGACTTGCTTCTATGAATAGGAAGTGGCAAAAGCCATGGGCTGTGACTTCTGTGGATCAGTTATACAAACATCATGACTTCCTTCTTCTTAGCACTCTCTCCGTTGCTGGCTGTCCCTGGCTGTCTCACTTACTTGCTCTGCCATGTTTTGAGAAGTTCTACGGACATAGGCCCATAAGGTAAGGAATTGAAGGCTCTGGCCAGTAGTGTTTGAGGAACTAAGGAAATGAATCCCACCAACAGCAGTGTAATTGAGCAGTGAAGTGAATCCTTCCCCACTGAGTTTTCAGATGAGACCACAGGCCCAACTGGCATTTTAATTGCAGCTTTGTGAGAGTCCATGAAGCAGAGGACCCGGCTAAGCTGTGCCCAAACTCCTGATCCACAGAAGCTGCGAGGTAATAAATGTGCGTTGCTTGAGGCCATTTAGTGCTGCAGGAATCTGTTACATAGCAACAGACAACTGACAGACAATGCTGAGAAAAAAACAATAGCCACTAAACATTTGAAAGAGTACTCAGCCTCACTAAAAAAAAAGGTCATTGAAATAACCGAGAGATAGCCTTTCTCACCAGTCATACTGAAGAAAAATTCAGTGTTTTACAATGTATTCTTTGACAGGGCTGTGAGAAAGCAGACATTTTCATAGCTGGCTCATGGGAGTGCAAAATGGATCCCCCCTGTATTAGTCCATTTGTGTTGTTTATAACAGAATACACGGGACTGGGTGATTTATAAAGAAACAAAATTTATTGATTACCGTTTCTGAGGCTAGGAAGTCCAAAGTGCATCTGGTGGTGGCAACAGTGACTCAGTGGTCTCACATTCCAAGATGGTGGAAGCAGAGAGAGCAGAGAAAGAAAGACAGACTCTCCTCCTCTTTTAAAGCCCTCAGAACCAGGCCCCTGACCACCATTTTTAATCCATCCACTGCTGCACAGTCCTGCAATCCAATCACCTCTTCAAGACTCCACCTTTCAATTACCGTAATAGGATTTCCCACACTCTTAACAGCCACAGTGGGGGCTAAGTTTCTAATACATAAAATGTGGGGGATACAATTCAAGCTTCAGTGAGTTTTGGAAGGACAAAATTCAATCCACTACACTCCCTATAGTGGAAGATTTAGCAATGTTTTTTAAAATTACAAATGTATTGACCATTTGATACAGCAGTCCTAGGAATTTATCCCAAAGATATACTGGCAAAAATACAAAAATATATATGCACAAAGTTATAATATGTACACACACACACACACACACACGTTTATACATACATAACTGATTGAATAAATCAGAGCACATCCACACAATAGAATGCTTTGCAGCCATAAAAACAATAAGAAAGATGTTTACATATAGACTGATCTCTAAGAATGTATTACCCAGTGAAAAAAGCAAGGTGCTAAGCTATATACACACTATGATAGCATTTTATAAGAGGTGGAATAAATGTGAACACATACCATTTTGCACATATGTGCAAAAGAAAATACTGAAAAATAAAATTAAAATGTTATCTACAGTGGGAGAGAATAGAATGGGGATGGGAACAGACGTTTATTTAGACTTTTTTCTGAATGAACCTGATTTTGTAAATTTGACTTTGAAATTATGTAAATATTTTACATATTCAAAAAGAAAACTATATAAAAAAGACAAAATACATCCCTAAAAATAGAAAACAAGCTGAAAGGAATAAACTTAATTGCTTATGAAGCTGGTGATATAACCATACAAAGAAAAATTTTACACCAAATAACATTTTTTTTTTAATTATTATTTTTTTTTTGGTTTCAAAGTTGTTTACTATTTGGTGAAACAATTTTTTTAATTGTCTGTCATAAAGTGAAATACACATTAACATACATGTTAAATATTAATTAAATCTGTATTGCTGCTATGTGAAAACATTTTATGGTCTGTCGGAAAATGTAATTCCTGAGATTATTGTTGACTTTTACCAATAGTTTTCCTCACTGTCAAAATATCCTTCCTTAAGTGACTTAGGAGTGTGGATTGTGGATTGGGGTTATGATGTTCAATTTTAGACCAATTTTCTAAGTCTCCTAAATGAGTAAATAGGCTCTATCTTCTAAAAAGGTAGAAAAATAACCACGGTGTGCTGAATTTTTTTTCCCAAGGTATACCATATGGAAAAATGTAGACTAAACACAAAATAAGTTTTTTCTGAATGACTCTAAATCACCCACAAGAACATACACTTTCCAGTTAATCAGTCCTTGACATACAAGTACGGCAGTCCAGCTATTGTTTTTCATCTATTAAGATATTCTCTGCTAAGTAATTATGTATCTTGAAAAGTAAATTGCTTAAAATTACATTCAATTTGTTTCTCTAAACCAACACATTCTGACATTCACAAAGCAAACACATGGTATGCTGAAACTGAGCTATCACTTGCTATACATACTGTTCTGCCATTTGTAAGGGATGCAACCACAACATAAGTCACAAAGAAGCAAGTCTGGCTTTTTATAAATCTGGTAGTGTTTACACTTAAAGATAAACCTCTAAGCCTGAATGTAGAAGGATCAGCAAAACTTTATTTATATCCTAATTCATATTATTTTAGGATAATTTTCAAAACAATCTTATAAGTTCCTAATTGAAATATAAAACAGAATAAAAGTTGTGAGCAATCTTTCTTTCTTGGGTTCATTAAGGCTTTGGAATCATTTATATTGGTGTTGTATACATTTTGATTCTCTTTCACATTTTGACGTACTTGCTCTTGAAAGTGCTAGAACAAATTGAAAGAAAACCATTCTGAAACCACTTGAAAGTATAATCCTATCACAGAGTTTTAAAAGCTTACACAACCTTTTATTTTGTCTGGATCGACATGTCTGCATGATTATAAAATGCATATCTTTTGCTTTGTGATGATTTTCTAATATGCATGAAACATTGAAAAATGGGTATTCACACCAAAGACACCCTATACCAGGCATTTCAGACTGAAACCAAAAATATTTTTAACAACAAATAATGGCCTATTTCACAAATCTGAAATCAATAATTAGTTTTCCTGACCTACAGTTGAAAACAAAATTATCTTTTAACTAAATAAGATCGGCTTTAAAATCCCTTTGGAGATGTTTTTATTTATTAAATACCTTCATTAACAGCACCATCTTCCATTTCCTGTCACTCCAATTCAATTTCTCCTGCATACAAGGTAATGAGCAGAATGGCTGTGAATCCAGTTAGCATTCTAGCGTTCTGAATCATGAAGAAGGTGAAATCGGTTTTTCTTCCAGTTACCTTTTCTCTCAACATATCATTCATCTCTGGAAACACATCTGCCAGAGAAATATAGAGAAACATGCCTCCAGCAAGTGCAAATATAATATTTGGAGCAAAACTGTTGCCCACCAAAATGCCAAAAGCTAGCCCAACATAGCAGGAACACGCAGAAAGGAAGTTGAATAGCAAGGCTTGTTGAGTGCTCATCCCTGCATTCAGTAGGATCACAAAATCTCCTAACTCATGAGGAAACTCCTCACACAGGATTGCTACAGAAGTACTGAGTCCCTGAAAAAGAGACAAGGTGCAGGAAGCCCCAATTGCTAGGCCATCGATGAAATTGTGGAGGGCATCGCTGACAGTTATCATCCAGGCACTTGTCCCTATTTCTGACAGTTTGGGCCCCTTCAAACAGGTACATGAACTTGAGTCCCTTTTTCCATCCTGTAGAGATACTACAGTGACATTATCAAAATGGATGTGTCCATTAGGCTCTGTGACAGCAGGATTGGCATAGCATGTCACACCATTGATGGCAGGTAATGCTTTAGGTTGATGAGTTTTTTCTTGAGAACCAAAGTCACCATTTCCAAAGTGGGTATGATCATTCTGACCATATGTCTTTAATAACATCTTAAGCATTCTTTCAAAAAAGAAAAATAAGTAAAATCCACCAAACACAGCAAATGCCTTCTCAATATAGTTGCCGACTTTGGGATCAAATCCAAATGCTTCTGGAATAAGTTGGAAAATTGCATTTGAAAAAAGAGTCCCAATAGCCAGCCCCACAAAATAGGTCAAAATCTTTGGGAAATAAGATTTGTTTATCAACGGAGTCAAAATCAGTCCAAGTAGAGATGCCAGATTAATAATTGTCACTGACAGGAATCCATATCCCCAAACTTCTGAAAGACTTGGTTTTGTTTTGGGTTTGGACTGATCCTCACAAGGGTGAAAGTTCAATTGCTGTAAGATTGCTGGACAGATCACAGAGAAGTTTGAGCTGGTTATTTGGGTAGCATTTGAAAAGCCATGAAGGGAAAAGATCTCTTCAGCAGATAAGCACTGGTTGAAGTGCAGTTGGCCGAGCTCCGGGGCGCCCTCTCGGGGGGCGGCTCCCAGCTGCTCCAGCAGGCGCCCGAGCTGCGCCGCCGACAGGCTCCGATTCGCGCCGAACACACCCAGCACATCCTCGCTGAAGGCGAGCTCGGGCCCCTTCGCCGCGCCTCCGAGGCCGGCGGCCGCCAGCAGCAGCAGCCCAGCCACCGCCTGGCCCAGGGCCATCCTGGCCGGGGCTGCCCCTCGAGGGCCCACGACTGGCTGGCGCGCACAGGGACGCGCGCGGGCGCACCCCACCAAATAACTTTAGAATGCTGTGTTTTGACTATCGAAGCCTAGTACAATCAATTTTAGGGACAAATAGAGCTTCAAAGAAACCTTAACCTTTATCTATTATGCTTACTAATGATATTGGTAATATTTTAAAAATTTTTCTATGTTACAGAATAAAGCAAATAAGTAATTATGTCAGTATTTTTGGGTTTTGAATCTGTGAGAAAGAAATGCAGAATATAATTGCAGCTAAACAACAGTTCTGTAAGTTAAGGACGAATTGAAACTCATAATGATTTTTTTCATCTCAGAAATTCATATATCCTAGTCTTATCCACTAAAGAGATCGAGATATGGCGACAACTCAGGAGGAAAGTCACCAGTGGGGCCCAGCTTGTGGTTTCTAAATCCCATCCCCATGTCGAGGGCTCAGTGAAGGAACAGCAGGTTGGATTCAAGGTCTTCTGCCAGACATGTACAAGATACGCCCGGGAAATCTTGTTGAGGGACAGAATAGAAAGCCTCAAAGACTAATAGGGACTGTTAATGGGTCTGGGGGTTCTTCCTGGGATGATGAAAATGCCCTGCAATTAGGCAGTGGTGATGGTTGTACTATTCTGTGAATATACTAAAAAGCACCGAATTGTACACATTCAAAGATGAATTTTATGGTATGTGCACTGTACTTCAACCAAGCCTTAGAAAAATTATTAAAATAGAGTATTTTTAAGAGCAAAACAAAAAAGATGAACGGGAAGCCCCGTACTGGCAGCGTGCAGACCACAGGAGTCACGTCTATGAGATGCTTACATGATCTCACTGCATTTAGAATTTCCTGCGCTCCTGAGATAGTGCTTCTGCAGCAACATCCTTCCCTTTCAAATATTAACTTGCATTTTAGTCATGTTTTTTGAAAGAAAGGAAAATGACTTTGATTTTATGAGAATTACAATTTTTCCTTCAACTTTAAATATGGGAACCAACACTCATGGCTGTTTAAGAAAATGGTCGTTAGCACAATATATCTGTGCTCATTAATATTCTAGGCATGTTTTTAACCAGGAAAAGTTAATTTGTTTAAAAAATAACCTGAAGATCATGAGATGGGAGAGTTTCTAGCCCATACATGAAAAAAAAAAAAAAAAAAGCTTTCGGGAATTGTCACTTACTTTGAAAATGAAGTCCATGAATAGGTTCCAAGAGGGTTATGAACTTGTGCATAATTTTGTGTGCATGGGCATTATTCTGGGGAGAATTTCCATAAGGTTAAGAACCTCTGCTATACAAGGTAATTAGATAAGAGCAAATAAATATGTTTTAATTTCAACATTTCTCTCCATAACACTTGATGAATGTAGTTATTAATTGTACTGTTATGTCTTTCTCTGTACCATTTTTTTCTTTAGGAAAATCATTTTCATAGAACAAATTTCGTTGAGAAAATGAGGAGTTACATGAGGCAAATAGAATGTTATGATTGTCTTGAATATAGATTTTTTTTTTTTTTTTGCTCTTAGAAAATATCAATGGAGACAAGTCAATGGACATAGGTGTCCCCATGGCTTCACTGCCAAAGATGCTACAACTTGATCATAAAAAGGAGTAACGAATGCAACTGAGTGAAACATTTTGAACATATCGAAACCCACAAGTTACTGTTAAAAACATTTATGAGACAATTAGGGAAATTTGAACATTGCGTATTTGAGTACATTAAGAAATTACTGTTAACCTTTTTGATGTGATACTGGCAATGTGGTTTTGTCAAAGAAAGAAGGGGTTCTTATCTTTTAGAAATATATAATGGAGTATTTATGGATAAAATAATATATTGCCAGTGATTTACTACAAAATAATCCAATTCTGTGGTTAGAGCAGGTAGTAAGGGTAGGGATAAAACATGACTAATCATATATTAATAAGTAATGAAGCTGAGAAAATAAAGACTACTTTTGAATGTATTTGAAAATGTCCATGATAAAAACACAGAAACAATCTCATGAGTTCAGACTCAAGAGTTATTGATACTCCAAAAAGAGAAAGAAAAAACTGAAATAGAAAAAAACAAAAAACAAATACATTGGGCAACACCGAAGGTAACTAGGACATTCTCCCTGTCTACTTGAGAAACCAACAATTAGAGGGAAAAAATAAAGTATTTACCCTGACTTTTTGTCGGCACTAAATTTTATTTGTTTAATTTATTTTTTAAATAGTGCAGTTAAGTTTCACTCCATCTTTTCATCCCCTATTCAGCAAAAATTTATTCTTGGTGGCTGGCTGGTACATTAGTCCAAAGCCCTGACTTTGGTGTTACCAGCACCACGCTCTAACCAGTGAGCAAACCGGCCAGCCCTGAATTTTGGACGAAGCAAATGGCCACAGCTAATGAGGGAAAACTCTTTACAAAAGCATCCCAGCTAATAAATCCGGCAAGAATGTTCATGTTAGAATGTCACCGCTTGCAATCGTTACTGTGATCCAAACAAGGACAGTCAATAGATGAAACCATTAGGGACAGGGGGAGCTGTGATGAGAAAATTTTCAAGAGGGGTCAGACTTCCCCTCCCGGATCCACCACTGATCAGTCGTCGCATCACGAAAAGGAACAAGGATCACGTGCCACCTGCTATGATGCATTCAGTATGCAGTGCATGGCACCGCCTATGACATGGTCTTCCTCAGAGAGGTCACCAGGGATCTAATTGAGCCTCTAGTGGTAACAAGTTAAGTGACAGGACAATTGACCCTCTTTCTTCAGCAAATCCAAATCATTAAAAAACAAAACAAAACATAACAGGCTGTGGGGGGAGTGCCGTGTGTCGTGTGTGTGTGTGTGTGTGTGTCGTGTGTGTCGTGTGTGTGTGTGCACGCGCACGCGTGTGTATGTGTGTGTTAGATTAAGACTTACGAGGCAGAAGGAGTGGCTTGTCACAAATAAAACTACAGAATTATTTTTGAGGTATTTAAAAATTCAGAGTACTTGATGATAACAAGGAATAATTGTTAGATTTTAGGTTTAATTCGTTTGCAAGAAAATGTCCATTTTTAGAGAGTGATATTGAAGCACATGGAGATGAAGGAACATGATGTCTGGGGTTTACGTTAAAATACTTTTAGAAAAGAAACAGATTTAAAGGGGGAGGCAAGTGGAGAGGAAGCTAAAATCTCTAATAATTGTTGGTAATTGTTGAGTCTGGTAATGTGTGTGTGACGTTCCTTAGACTCTTCTCTCTACTTTCACACATTTTGGAAAACTTCATATGATATGGAGATGTTATTACCATGGCATAGGATAGAAGGTTCATTATTGTTTCTGGCAGCAGCTTATGAGGGAGATGTGAGAGCTTAATGTACTCAGAAACTCTTACTTCCTTACAGCAGGTTTATAGTATTGACTATCTACTTTAGCCAACAATTAAATTCCAGATCCTATAAGACCAACTGACATGTGAGCAAGACAGGATTTTTGTTTGCTTGTTTTTTAATGAAAGCTCCCAATTCAACCACCTCATCTTATGCACAAGATAACAAAAAGAAACGGTTGGCCAGGTTTTGTCACAAACTACATTTGCCTTGGTCTTGAGTCCTTGGAATTACTTGGTAGAGCATCTTGGTAAGACTTCCCATAAGCTCCTGGGAATCTGGGATTTGCAAAGCCAATGCAACCTAGAAATGCATATTTCTCGAACCTTGGGATGTACTGGGTTGTCCAGGGGAAATTTGTAAGAGAGGAAAAGCAAGCCACTTAAAAACATCGGGAAGGCAGCTATCGTTGCCACTATAATGGCACTCCCAATTTCCTGAGTATCTGGCTTGAAGGGCAAATGGTAAGCTGGTGGGAAGGCAATACCCTTGGGGTTCAGGATGGAGTAGTAATTCCAGAGCACAGCAATTAAGATACAGACAGCAGCAGTTATGTTCAGAATTCCTGAAGCAATGAATAGCCTGCAGGTGGCATTATTCTGAAGAATCCCCATGTACACATTCCTAAGTGCAAAGATGTTGAAAGCTCTCCCCAAGAGCCCTAGAATGGCAGCAGCCATCAGGAGGTATTGAGCGGCATGGATAGCAGGAGGAAGGAAGGTGTCACGGTAGGTGTATTGGTGGCAAACTTTGGCTTTGCTGAAGTTATAGTGGTAAACACAGACTCTCCAGATTCCCACACTGGCAAGGCAAGAGGTGGTGTGGGAGCAGTCATCTGTGTGCCACATTTGCCACTCCACAAAGCCCATGGAAGACATGCAGAGGATCCATCCTATGCTGGAAAGTGCAAAACCTGCTACTTGGCGATTGGCACTATTGATGGTCATGGCAGCAACGTTCCCTGCGGAAATGAAAAGAAATACAGGGCGTCATGAGGGTAGGCTGCTCGGGCCGGGGACAGTCCCCATGACTGAGAAGTACCAGGAGGGAAGTGCATATGAGCGTCTGAGAAAGGAGACATTTGACCCTCTTGCTCTCCTGGTGGGGGCAGAGGCTGAGCAAACCCTGTGAAGGGCCATTTGGCAACGTTTGTCAAAAGCCTGAAAATGCACAATCCTTCAAACCGGAAATTCCACTTCTGAGCATTGGTCCCAAGGTGTAATTAAGGTTTGCCAAAAATCCTTAGTCACAAAGATGTTCATCACAATTTGTTATATTGAAAAATGAGAAACAACTTTGAGTTCAACTGTAGAGCTTGGTTAAATAATTTACGCTGTACCCATGCAATGGCGCTACGTACCAACATGAAAAATAGAAATGGAGTCATATGAGCTGTAATATTTCATGCTTTTCTCTTAGCATAGTGTTTTGAAGGTTCATACATGTTGTAACATGTATGAGAAGTTTGTCCCTTTGCATTGCTGAGTAGTATTCTACTATATGGAGTTACACAGTTTCTTTATTCATTCATCAGTTTTTGAACCTTTGGATTGATTCTATGTCCAGGCTACTATGAAAAATGAGGCTGTAAACGTGTGCATACAAAACTTTGCATGGACATAGGTTCTCATTTCTCTCGTTTAGTTACCTGGGAATAGAATTGGTGGATCGTATGGTAATCGTATACTTAACTTTATTTATTTATTTATTTATTTATATTGAATCATAGTTGATTATACATATTTGGGGGGTTCAGTTTTGACATATGTTGATCAAATGAATATACTAGTATGGGTATTGTTAAAAATTGTACTTATTTTATGCCCCTTGCCCAATCTCTTCTGATCCCCCTGTGCCTCCCCCATTTCCCCACTAATTACCCTACATTTCTTCTCTCCCTCTGAAAGAGTAATGGTTATTTGGTTGATTTGTTGCCTAGATGATCTGTCCAATGCTGAGAGTTGTGTTCAGGTCCCCCAATATTATCATAGAGCAGATGCTTCTTCTGTCACTCTGGAATGGGCTTTGTGGAGAGAGACATCCTCTTCTTTTCTTTGGTCTCTCCTGGTGACTCTCCTTGTGTCAATGTATTCCAGTGGCTGGTGGACCATCTGTGTGGTGGTTGTGGTGTCTAGCCACATTTGAAGCAGCTGTGGTTACTGTGGTGGCTGTGGCAGGCCACCCACCTGGAGGGCATGTTTTTGGCATGCTCCTTGGTGCTAGCAGTGTGCCTGGTTGTGGGATGTGTGTTGCTTTGCCTCAAACGGATTTGTCACCCACCTCCCCTGGGTGATGGAGCCACAAAAGATTTCTCAAAGCCCGTCTCTTCTGAGCAGTGAGAAGCCCCGAAGTGGTTAAGTTCCTCGGGAGCCCTCAAGTGAAAGGCTTCCCTTCCTTGGGAAATTAAGCCCCAATTGCGGTTCTCTTCCAGCATTTGTCTTCCAGACCAGGAAGTTACAGAAAGAGAACATAGGTGGGATTATAGTTTAACAATATAGGCTGGTAACTTTCAGTGAAACAAGTCAGATGACATTCCATTAGACAATTAAGTGATCCACCAACAAAAGCTTGATCTTAGCAAACATTCTTCTCCCTCCAGCGATTTTCCATGATCTTTACATATGAATCAGTAGCCTGTCTGTCTTTGAGCCAGCAACCTTGCTGTTTTAGAATTCTTTATCTTACACCAGAGACTTCATAGCCTGAGGAAAATTTCCTGTCCTTTGCAAGGTCACTATTTGAAACTGCAAGGCTTTGGAAAACCAGGCCCTGTGAGGTACATTTGCTTTATGAATCCTCTACAGATGGGGGGTCTGGTCCCTGGCTCGGTGCCTATATTTAACTTTTCTGAAATTGCTAAGTTGTTTCCCCATCTGGCTGCAGCAATGGACAAAGGTTTCAGTTTCTCCATATCTTCTCCAACATTTTTTATTTTTAGTCTTTTTGCTTATAGCCATTCTAGGTACCATTATATGTGACCAAAAGAAAGATGTTCACAATATATCAAGTATAAACAGCATATTACAAAATAGTATGTACAATGCAATCATGAATATAAATTGAACTGGGAGGTTAACTGCTGGTATTAAAAGAAATTTTTAACTTGGCTTGAAATATTATGAGTTTTTTAAAGCTATTTGTATTGTGAAGAATCACCACGTATAGAAAATCACACAACATCTAAGTGTACAGTTCGATGACCCACGACAGGGCAAATGCCCATGTAGCCCCCACTCAGTGTAAGACATACAGTATCACCATTTCCTCACTTTTCTTTATCGTTTTACCACCTCAGCATGCATCCCCAAACCGCTCAGCTCCATTTTGCTTGTATTTCACAATGGGAATCAGGCAGTAGGCATTCCTGTGTGACTGGCATTTCACTCAACATTGTGTTTAATTTTGACACTCGAATTGTGACTTTTCTTAATGGTGTCTGGCTGTGCAGTAGTTTCAGATATTTCTGTCATAAGCATTATTTTTTAAAATAATAAAACAATAAAAAGATTTCTTTAAGAAGCTGTCAAGCAGTGGAGGATTAATTAGTTCTGGTATAGAAATACACTTTAATACCTAGTATATGTTAAAGTGCAGTCATTCATTCACTGTAATATTTAGCTGATATTAAAGCAGGAGAGCATTGAAGAACAAGCAAAAATGTCCCTGTAGGGTGGAATCCAAAATGCAGATAACAAAACCATAAGTACATAGTATGATCTTATTTTTGCCTATCATAAAATATGCTGGGAAGATACAAAGTAAGGCATCTGAATACCAGGATTGCTAGTGATTTTTCTTTTTATGTTTTAAGGTTAAAGTCTATTACTTTTTTAATTGGAAAAAATGATGGAGCAAACAAAGATACAAACATAGAAATGTATTGGTAAATGATTATCAAGAATAACAAAAACATTGTGTCTTCTGACCCAATCTCTCAATTCTTGGAATAGATTGCAGTGCATAAATCAGAGGTGTGGGATCAAAGTGTCTGGGAGCCAGTGCTCATGTGCAGTGTTATTATACTGGGAATAAGGAATATCTGGAGACAATATATGAAGCAAGAGGGGATACACAAGTACATTTCATAATTCCAGATGATATACCGTATTATTCAACCATATACAACGTATACACGCATGTTTTAATTACAGGAAAATATTCACTGTATTTTAAGTAGGGGGAGAGGATGCAAAAGAATATATGTCCTTCTGTGTGTTTGTAGTTGAATGACCCCAGCTTTGTTTCTAAAAGACACCCGCGTATATATGGATAAACGTTTGGAAAGCAGTACTTCAAAATGTCACCTCTGGGTGGTAAAATGCTTATTTTCTTCACTCTTTTTTGTGCATTCCGATCTTTCAACAGTGAAAAGATGTCACATAAAACGAACCCTTGACCTTTGAAAAGAAGGTGAAAGTGTGAGTTTTTACGGGTTTTATGTTAAGGCAGCCTGTCCACATGCATCCCTTCCATGTGCAGCAGGAGGGAGTGAAGGATGGAGTCTCCGACGGGGAAGTCCGTGGTGCTCCCTCTGAGGGAACCCGGGAAAGAGATTTCCCTGAAGCTGATCATCTGCAAAAAGAGCAGAACGTAACTCCTGGGAAAAATGTCTGAAGGCATCTCCATTTTCATTGCTCGAAGAAGCAGCATTGAAATGCAACACAGTTATCTCATTTTTCAGGCAAAACTTTATTGATCCCAGAGATAAAATAAGATCATACTATGTACTTATGGTTTTGTTATCAGCATTTATTGCAAGCTGACCGTGTGCCAGCTAATAAAGGTGGTCCCTCCAGGGCTTTCTGCATCAATGGGGAAAGGAGGCGTCAACACATGGATCACAACACAACACGCTGAATGCCACAGCTGGGGTGTGAGGCGAGGTCTGCGGGTGCACCGAGGCAGAAGGGGGTTCCAGGTGGTCATTCAGTGGGGATCACTCCAATGGGCTCTTTCACTAAGTTCTACTGCTGGTTGGATTTATTAGGAACCACCCTTTTAGGAAATTTCATCCATTTACCGAAGCCATGGGTGTGTCTACTGGCATTTCCTTTTCTGAGAGCTAAAACTACATCAGACAGGTGCAAACTCCTGCACTCACTTCATTCCCATGACTTCTAAAAATGCTCGTCTGTTAGCACTTCATCCTACTTGCAACCACAGAATAATGGGACAGCCGGCGCCTGCTTAGATCACTGGCTGCCATCTCTGGGTATGGCAAGCCCCGGATTCTTCCAGCAGAACACTCGGGAACTTCGCTTCGTTACTCCTTACAAAAGACACCACCTCTGTCTTCCTGGAGCCCTTCTCTGTGTCCACCTGTGTCTTTCTTCTACAGCGACAGTCCACTGAATTCCACAGCGTTGGAAGGCATTGACCCTGCCGCTAAATGTGTTTTAATCCCTCAGGGGCCAAAAGATGTTCTCCTTTGAGACCAATTATGGCCCTGGAAGTGGTGATTTGAAAATCCATTCACCTTCAGAGTCTAAACCGCATAATCTGGGTTCCTATCAGATAAGATGATTCAAGTCAATCTCCTATTTGGGGACTGAGATCACCTGATCTTTCCTTCTTCTGGGAAGCAGTTGGGCTTAACAGGCTCATTATGGACACTGGTTCTTTTCGGAGAACGTCTCAATGGCCCTTTTAAGAAATAGGTTTTCTATCTAAAGTAAGAAAGAGGAAGATGCTTTCTTAAAGTTTGTGTCAGTAATTGTGCTCTAAGTATTCTTTGTAAAAAATCACCCTCTTCAAAAGTAAGCTTGCTTGGGTTATGTGTATGTGAAATGAATATATATTCACTTATACATTCACATACACACACTTCTATACAACACTGGGGAAAATATTATCTGTAATGAACATATACTACTTGTGTATTCATACTGAATACATATAAAAATGTATTTATTCATATATATGTTTCTATATAATATTGAGAAAATATTGTCTATCAGTATCCCTGTAAAATTGAGAAGTAAAACTTATTAGAGGTCAACATAGATCTTCAAATTCTATTTTGCGTAAAAATATGAGTCAGAACCTTCCCCACCCATGGCGTGTGTCCTGCCTCTCCCAAATGGCCCAGTGGAGGTTGACTGGTGGCAAACCCCCATCCCGGAATAAGATCTGCTAGTCCCCCACCCCAACACTGCAGGGGAGGGGGTGGCTGCTCAGAGCCTTGAAGAATCCCACCTTCAATAGAGGACGAGCAGCAAGAGAATGTACCACCTGCCATTGCCAGTGTAAGCAAGTAAGAGGAACACGAAAATCTTCCATCGGCATCTTTCTCTTGGGGGTCACAATATTTCCAGTTCATTGTGCACAAAAGAATCCAGGAACGGTCTTGTACACAGAGCGGCACAACCCCAGATTTGGCCTCTCTGGAACGCTGTGCTATGGCTCATCTCTGCCTCTCCCCCTCCTCAAATTCAAGCTCCCCCTGGGTCTCTGTTATGCCGTCATTACGGGTAGCTCTGCAGCTTGCCTTGGAGATCCTCTACTGCTGATCACTGTCATCCCAGGTCAACCAACAACCCACCAGGAGAGAAACCAAGGCCGGTATGGACATTTATGGGTTGGCCCAGGTTAAGAATCCTCAACGTCCGAAGGCTTACTTTCTCAGCGTACTGTAAATCCAATATTCCAAAAGATTGTTTTCCCTACTACATCCCGTCATTATCTGCTCTGAAACCACTGGGGTCGAATTGGGCAGGCCAGACAATTGCGAGGTTTTAACATCTTTACCTAGAATTTTCATTGGAAAGTTAATACTAATCTTGGTTTTGAAAACTTGTTTTTGAAACTCATTTTAGACTTACAAAAACTTGCAAAATCATACAGAGAATTCTTATATACCCTTTACCCAGCTACTCCCAATGTTCAGATCTGACATAACCATGATGGTAATTAACATCAGCACAATACAATTAACTAAATTACAGATCTTATTTGAATATCATAACTTTTCCCACTGATGTCCTTTTTCTGGTCAAGGATCCAGGAGCCCACATTGTCTTTAGTGGTTGTATCACCTTAGTCTCCCCCAACCTGTGACAGGTCCTCAGTATTTCCTTGTCTTTCATCTCCTTGAGACTATTAGATAGTAGTAGTCAGATATTTTGCAAAATATCCACTAATTTTGGTTTTCCAGATGTTTCTTCATGATTGGAAAGAGTTTGTACATTTTGGAATAACACAGAAATTATGTGTGTCCTTCCCAGTGCATGAGGTCAAGGCGCTCACAATGTCTGTATGTCTCATGACTGGGGATGCTGGGCCCCATCACTTGGATGAGGGAGTATCTGCTGATTTCTTTTGTGTAAAGCTATTTTCCTTTGTATTTAATCTTTCTCTTGTGTTTAATAAATATCTTCGGGGGATTACTTTGAGACTATATGAATTCATTGTCTTCCATCTTTTCACCCACTAATTTTTTTTTCCAGAGTGAGCTTTTTCCCTGTGGGCTCCAGTGTCCCTTCCCCATGGCTGCATTCTTTTTTGAGCACTTCCTTACTTGCTGGTACCACAAGGAATCAACCATTTCTTCAAAGAGCCCTGGTTCCTTTTACTGAAGAACAGTAGGACTAAACTGAATTTTGTCAGCACACTGAGAATTGAACTGTTCGGAGGGGTTGACTCTTGTTAGTTTCTTGGGATTCCAGTTGGTGTATAAACCAAATGCCCTACTTTGAAGAATGCACATTAGGAAGATTAATTGCCACCTGACATCTCTTCTTGGTCACGTAATACGTACTGCAGATTACGACCTAACCAAACTCCACAGCTCCCTTCCTCACCGCGCCGCTTTCAGCCTTTGCCCTAGCATCGTCTTCACAGTGGGCCCTTCCTCACCAATCTTCCAAAAACGGCACCTCCCAGGCCATCACTCCCCGCTCCCTCCTGGCTTTACTTTGTCACCATCTGCAATGTCTTACTTTTTTCCTTCCTTCCTTCCTTCCTTCTTGCTGGTCTTCCTCACCTTACCTGTCTTGTTTACCACTATGCCGTGGCCCTTCCAGCACTGCTTGGCCACAGGAGACACATGTGAGTGAATGAGCAAACAGACGGAACTTTTTAGGTGCGGTGATGGCTCCCGATTTCCTCTGGCCACACAGGATTGCTTTCTGACTCCCAATCTGCGCCACCTTCCTGGTAAGGTGCAGCTTCTCCCCTTTTCCCACCTGCTTCTTTGGGGACAGAATGTGGCAAGTCTCTTCCCATCACATTTCCCTCCTTCCTGTCTACATTTCTCCCGAGACCTAACTGGGAACTAGGGTTTTTACAGAGGTAATCAAATTAAAGTGAGGTCATTAAGGTGAGCCTTAAACAATGTGACTGGTGTCCTTCTATGAAGAGAAGGTATTTACAGAGGGAAGACATTTGTGGAGCATCTACTATGTGCAAAACACTCTCCTGGGTGCTGGGAAGGGTACAGAGGAATAGTTCACAGATCCCCATCCCCTCAAAGAAGATCCATCTGGCCTCTGTGTGGCGAGGTGGGAGCCTGGATAGGACAGGTGCAGTGGAGGCACAGGGCCAATGCCCACGAGGCAGGGAGGATGTCACAGGAGCCCGCACAGCATCCCGTGCAGGAGCAGGGAAGGCTCACTCCAGGCTAAAATCAGAAAGCTCTACCAGGGCCAGAAGCTTCCTGGCAGATGCCACCTTTATAACAATCATTCTTTATGGCCACATAATCCTGAATACATCAGTCTGAAGGGACAATTGAACTGGCACCTTGGTAGGAATGTGAGAGTGGGGCTGAGTGACTTTAACTGACTTTGAGAATTCCTTTTGAGGTGACTTCAGGAACTGCCAGTTGGGGGCGGGCTGCTGGAACACGTGGGCTGGCAGGAAGCATTTAAATGTGCAAGGTAATTGCATCTGTTGTTAGAGAGAGGAATTCAGTGAGTGGAAGAGATGGCACGACACAGCCTCTGCTGGCACAGACTCTGCCACTCAGGGACACTGGGCAACTGTGCCCACCAGTCTCAAGTACAGTGCATTTGGGAGAACACTGTTTGGAAGGGAACGACTATTAATTAATGAGTTAAAGTTATGGGCTCCCTCTGACGTCCCAGGGTTGGGCCAGAGATGGGGATTGCAGACTCTGTCTCTAAAGGTGAGGGATTCATCAGTGCTGGCAAAGCCACATTAGAGAAGTCACTTTGTCCTCAACTCAGAGAGGTCCATGCACAAGAGAGATGAAGAAACTCCTCCTTTCCAGAGTTACGGGACAGAGAATTGCCTGCAGGTGCAACAGTGGAACCAGAAAACCAGTGAAGGCACCTCCCACCCATATTTACACACATATACACAGGTGTGTCAGTATGTGTGTGTGTGTTTGTGTGTGTGTGTGTGTGTGTGTACATGCACACGCATGCATTGAGGAAGAAAGATCCATTACCAAGGGTAAACGTTACAGAAAAATGTGTATTTTATAATTTGTGTAAATATGAAAGGATACACATGTCTTCTTACCATACATCTGAATATGCATGGAATGTTCTGGAAAGACAGCACCTGGAACCACTGAAGGCACTTTCTGGGAGTGGGGTCTGGGATGGGAGGGCAATGCCCTGTTCACAGTATGCCTTCGGGCCCTATTTATGTACCATACACACACATGGTTCTCATTAAAGAAAGAGAGACACAGAGACAGACAGACAGACTGAGAGAGACAGAGCAATGGGAGGTGTCCTGGCAAGGAAAACTGTTCAAAATACTTTGCTAAGTAAAAACTTCAGTTGCAGAAGAGTTTGTATAAGAAGGTCCATTTCTGTAAAAGTTAGTTATATATTTTATATAATACATGTTCATATATATATTAGAAAATAAATATATAATTATAAAAATATGTGCATATATATATTATACAAGCTATAAAACATGTTTGCTTATGATAGAGAGTGGGTGCAGGAAATGGTAAAAGTTCTTACCTCTGGGAAGGGAGACTGGGTTGGGCACTGGTGGGAGAACTTCTTCCTTATCTCAGGTGGCCTCTGTTGGATGAAGGGATGCCCTCCACTGTGGAGGTGGGGACGGGGCTAGGAATGAAAAGGCTGTCAGAGAAGCTGTTCAATATTTGTAGAATGAAAAATCAAACAGATGGAAATCAGAGGGCTATTTTTTTGCAAGTGTTGTTCCAAGCGTTTTATTAATTGTTGCATACATATTTTTATCCTCAGTATCTGTGTTGACATTTTCTCTGTTCTCTTTTAACTCTACCTGCCTTAAAATATATTGAGCACAATGTGCTATCACTTCACATCCATTAGGATCATTAAAAACAACAACAAAACCAGAAAATAACAAGTACTGCTGAGCACGTGAAGAAACTGGAACCCTGTGCATTGCTGGCGGGAATGTAAAAAACGGTGCAGCCGCTGTGGAAAATACGGCGATTTCTGAAAAAAGTAGACACAATTACCATAGGATCCAGCAATTCCACTTCTGGGTCTATGCCCAAAAGAAGGGAAAGCAGGAACTGAAAAATATATTCACAGGCCCACGTTCATGGCGGCACTATTCACAGCAGCCAAGAGGTGGGACCAAGTGTCCGTCCGTGGATGAGTCATAAGCGAAACGTGGTGTATCCAGACAGTGGAATGTCACCCCTACTTACAGGCTTAAAAAGGAAGGAGGGGAATTCTGACACACGCTACAACATGGATGACCCTCAAGGCCATCATGCTAAGTGACATAAGCCAGACACACAGGACAAACAGTGTCTGATACCACTTATGGGAAGTACGTAGAGGAGTCAAACTCAGAGACAGGAAGTAGAATTAGGGGTATCAGGGTCTGGGAGCGGGGGAGTGAGGACAGAGTTAAGGTCGGCAGTGTTTAATGGGGACAGTTCCAGTTGGGGAAGATGAAAAAGTTCTGGAGGTGGATGGTGGTGATGGTGGCACACAATGTCAATGTCCTCAATGCCACTGAACTGTACATTCAAAATGGTTCAAATGGTAAACTTTGTCATGTACGCTTTACCCCAATTTAAAACAACACAGCAAAGAAGGACTAAGGCTCCACTAACCAGTGATGCGGTCTCCAAGTGAGCCTCGAGTCGCGGGGAGGACAGCCAGCTCGCTGGGTGGCGGGGCTGGGGTGGACACAGCTCCTCTCAGACGTCCGTCTCAGCCCCTTGTCATTGGCTTCTGAGCCACACTGTGGGCCGGTCTCAATTCTGAGGCCCTTCCCTCAGCCTTCCACTTGTCACCGCATTCCACCAGCCACTGTTCCCGCCTTCTAAATTCCCAGTTGCTAGGCACGGCCACCATGGCAGTGCCCGTTCTTCATTGGGCCACAGCACTGTCTTTGGTGTCTTTTCTTGGTCATGTCTCTTCTTTGTCTGTTAGCCTTGGGGGGCAGAGTATGTTTACCAGTGGACCATCAGAGTCCATCTCAAGTCTCTCTTGTCCCTCCCAAATTGTATTTAATTCATAACACAGGGAGGTAATGACATGTTTAAAGCAATAGCAGTTTATGAATGCAGGTGTCAGCAGAGGTGGCACCGACCTGGGTGAGATGTAATTGTGAAAGGCCATAGACAATTAACACTTTAGGAAAAACATGGTTAATTCATGGGAAATGACCTCCCAGTTGAGTCATAGGCTTATTGGGACATAGTACACATGGTGAAATTGTAACTAGGCATAGCTTCAGATGGGGCTTCTGTAATAAGTAATGAGATGGCCAAAAAGGCCAATGATGTCAGCAATCCAGTGCGGAAGGCTAGATGTCATGTGGAAGTCAAAACTCCACTTTGCCTCCGGTACTCCCATGACAAGGAATTTCTCCTAAGCAAATGAGCAGAGATTGTGCAAAGATTTGAGTGCAAAGCACACCCAACGAACTTTACAACTGGGACTAAAAGGAAAACTATTAAAACTTCATGAAGAGAAGACATTCTTTTTTTCTTTTAAATTAAATTAAATTTAATTTTTAAAATTTTATTGTGTCGATATACATTGTGGCTTATTATTGTTGCCCATCACCAAAACCTCCCTCCCTCCTCCCTCTCCTCCTTCCTCCCAAACAATGTCCTTTCTGCTTGCTTGTCGTATCAAGTTCAAGTATTTGTGGTTGTTATATCTTCTTCCCCCACCCCCGGTTTTTGTGTGTGTGTGCGTGAATTTATATATTAATTTTTAGCTCCCACCAATAACTGAGAACATTTGGTATTTCTCTTTCTGTGCCTGACTTGTTTCACTTAATATAATTCTCTCAAGGTCCATCCATGTTCTTGCAAATGGCAGTATTTCATTCGTTTTTATAGCTGAGTAGTATTCCATTGTGTAGATGTACCACATTTTCCGTATCCACTCATCCGATGATGGACATTTGGGCTGGTTCCAACTTTTGGGTAATGTAAAGAGTGCTGCGATGTACATTGGGGAACCGGTACACCTTCAACTTGATGATTTCCATTCCTCTGGGTATATTCCCAGCAGTGGGATAGCTGGGTTGTATGGTAGATCTATCTGCAATTGTTTGAGGAACCTCCATACCATTTTCCATAGAGGCTGCACCATTTTGCAGTCCCACCAACAACGTCTGAGAGTTCCTTTTTCTCCGCAACCTCACCAGCATTTATCATTCAGAGTCTTTTGGATATTAGCCATCCTAACTGGATGTTCCTTATATATTCTGGATATTAATCCTTTGTCAGATGTATATTTTGCAAATATTTTCTCCCACTCTGCTGGTTGTCTTTTAACTCTGTTAATTGTTTCTTTTGCTGTGCAGAAGCTTTTTAGTTTGATATAATCCCATTTGTTTATTTTTCATTTGGTTGCCCGTGCTTTTGGGGTAGTATTCATGAAGTCTGTGTGCAGTCCTGTTTCCTGAAGTATTTCTCCTATGTTTTCCTTAAGAAGTTTATTTGTTTCAGGGTGTATATTTAAATCCTTAATCCATTTTGAGTTGATTTTTGTATATAGTGAGAGGTATGGGTCTAGTTTCATTCTCCTGCATATGGATATCCAGTTATCCCAGCACCATTTGCTGAAGAGGCAGTCCATTCCCCAGTGAATAGGCTTGGTGACTTTGTCAAAGATCAGATGACAGTAAGTGTGTGGGTTGATTTCTGGATTCTCTATTCTATTCCATTGGTCAGTGTGTCTGTTTTTATGCCACTACCATACTGTTTTGTTTATTATAGCTTTGTAGTATAGCTTAAAGTCAGATAGTGTCATGCCTCCAGCTTCATTTTTTTTTGCTCAACATTGCTTTGGCTATGTGTGGTCTTTTATTGTTCCATATAAATGTCTGGATAGTTCTTTCCATTTCTGAGAAAAATGTCTTCGGAATTTTCGTGGGGATTGCATTGAATTTGTAGATCACTTTGGTTTGTATGGACATTTTCACTATGTTGATTCTTCCAATCCAAGAGTATGGGATATCTTTCCATCTTTTGTATCCTCTCTAATTTCTCTCAGCAGTGGTTTGTAGTTCTCATTATAGAGATTTTTCACCTCCTTGGTTAACTCAACTCCTAAGCATTTTATTTTTTTGGTGGTAATTGTAAATGGGAAGGCTTTCTTGATTTCTCGTTCTGCATGTTCACTATTGGAGAAAAGAAATGCTACTGATTTTTGTGTGTTGATTCTGTATCCTGCTACTGTGCTGAAATCATTTATCAATTCCAAGAGTTTTTTTGGAGAGGCTTTAGGCTGTTCGATATATAGGATCATGTCCTCTGCAAACAGGACAGTTTGACTTCATCTTTTCCAATCTGGGTGCTCTTTATTTCCTTCCCTTCTCTGATTGCTCTCACAAGTACTTCCAACACTATGTTGAATAGGAGTGGTGAGATTGGGCATCCTTGTCTAGTTCCTATTCTTAAAGGAAAAGCTTTCAGCTTTTCCCCATTTTGGATGATATTGGCAGTGGCTTTGTCATATATGGCTTTCATTATGTTGAGATACTTTCCCTCTATACCTAACTTATAGAGGATCTTTGTCATGAATGAATGCTGAACTTTATCAAATGCTTTTTCAGCATCTATAGAGATGATCATATGGTCCTTCTGTTTCACTTTATTGATATGGTGTATCACATTTATTGATTTGCGTATGTTGAACCAACCTTGCATCACTGGGATGAATCCCACTTGATCGTGGTGAATACTTTTACGTATGTGTTGCTGTATTCTCTTTGGCAGTATTTTAGTGAAGACTTTTGCATCTAGATTTATCAAGGATATCGGCCTGTAGTTTTCTTTTTTGGTTATATCTTTACCTGGTTTGGGTATCAGGATGATGTTTGCTTCATACAATGAGTTTGGGAGATTTGAGTCCGTTTCAATCTTTTGCAATAGTTTGTAAATAATCGGTGCCAATTCCTCTTTGAATGTTTGGTAAAATTCTGCTGTGAATCCATCTGGTCCTGGGCTTTTCTTTTTTGGGAGCCTTCTGATAGTAGCTTCAATCTCCTTTATTGTTATTGGTCTATTCAAATTTTCTATGTCTTCATGGTTCAGTTTTGGGAGCTTGTGTGTGTCCAGAAATTTATCCATTTCCTCCAGATTTTCAAATTTGTTGGTGCATAATTGTTCACAGTAGTCTCGAATGATTCCTTGTATTTCAGATGAATCAGTTGTAATATCGCCTTTTTCATTTCTAATTTTTGTTATTTGAGGCTTCTCTCTCCTTTTTTTTTTTTTTTTTTTTTGTTAGCCATGCTAATGGTTTGTCAATTTTATTTATCTTTTCAAAAAACCAACTTTTTGATTCATTGACCTTTTGTATTGTTTTTTGGGTTTCAATTTCATTGAGTTCTGCTCTGATCTTAAAGATTTCTTTCCATCTGCTAACTTTAGGTTTGGATTGTTCTTGTTTTTCTAATTCTTTAAGGTGAAGTGTTAGGTTGTTCACTTGCCATCTTTCCGTTCTTCTGAGGTGAGCATTTAATGCAATAAATTTCCCCCTTAATACTGCTTTTGCAGTATCCCACAGGTTTTGGTATGATATATCATTAGTTTCATTAGTTTCAAAACATTTTTTGATTTCCTGCTTGATTTCTTCTTGGACCCCTCTGTCATTAAGTAGACTGTTGTTTAATTTCCGTGTGTTTGTATAGTTTCCAGAGTTTTGTTTGTTATTATTTTCTAGTTTTAATCCATTGTGGTCTGAGAAAATACATGGGATAATTCCAATTTTTTTGAATTTATTGAGACTTGATTTGTGACCTAATATGTGATCTATCCTGGAGAATGATCCATGTGCTGATGAGAAGAATGAATATTCTGAGGTTGTTGGATGGAATGTTCTGTAGGTATCTGCCAATTCCAATTGGTCTAGAGTATTGTTTAGATCTTGTGTTTCTCTACTGATTCTTTGCCTAGATGATATGTCTAATATTGAGAAGACAATCTATAAACCACTCTCTCTGCTGAGTTGTCTGTAGTTGTTCTGAGGGTCATAATACATGTGTTCCACAGCCTACTTAGAATTAATATTTTGTCACTTCAAGGTGAATATACAGACTGGAAGTTCCACGAGGCATGTCCCTTTTCTTCTGCCCTCTAGGTCATGGCTGTCTTACCCATTGACATCTACACCACCTTCTACTTCTTAGATATCATTTTGGGTTCTTTTTCACTTAAATTTAGAAAGATGTTGCTGAAGAAAAATACTTTTCTTATACACAGGATACTGTTGAGTATACTATAAAGCAAATGTACTTCACAGGGCCTCCAAACCCTTTAGTCTCAGATTTAGCCTAAACTTTTGGGATTACATGTAGAAATGTTAACCTTGCAAAAGACAGGAAAATTGCCCCAGGCTAAAGTCTCTGTTTTAAGATATAGAACTGTAGCACAGCAAGGTTGCTGGCTCAGGGACAGACAAATATTGATTGATATGTAAAAATGCTGGGGAAATTGCTGTAGGGAAAAACAGTGTTTGCTAAGATCAAGCTTTTGTTGGCAGATTGACTTAACCTTTTGTAAATTGCATTATGGAATGTCACATTGCTTATTTCAATGATGTTACTAGTTTTCCATTTGTTAGCCATAATTCTGCTGATATGCTTATTTTTATAATGGTTAAATCAACTGAATTTTCTTCTAAAACTTCCTCATCTTTACAATAAAAGGGAGACGCTAACGTTGGAGGTGGCTGCCACACTCGGTTTCACTCCTCCTGATGGAGAATTACCTAAGTGCAGTCTGTCTGGGCCTCAATGCATCCTTAGTGCTTGAGTATTTGCATAATTCTTTTTCTTAGTATCCGTTACACAGAGAAAAGAGGTGTAACAGGATACCAAGAAGTTGACATCTGTTATGGACTGAACGCTTGTGTCCCCCACCCCCTATCCCCATGTTGAAATGACCCCCCGGAGTGATAGTGTGTGGAGGTGGGGTCTTTGGAGGGTGATTGGGTCCTGAGGGCACAGCCCTCATGCATGGGATCAGTGCCCTCTTCAGAGGCCAGAGAGCTAGTTTGCTCTCTTTGTGACAGGTGAGGAAGCAATGAGAAGTCAGCAATAGGAAGAGTCCTCACCAGAACGCAACCGTGGAGGTGCCATGACCTCAGACTTCCATCCTCCAGAACTGTGAGAAGCACATGTCTGCTGTTTGAGCCACTCAGTCTGTTTGAACCACTTATTCCGCTCTCTATGATACTATCTATAATGCCTCACTCTGGTTCCCTCTCTATGATATTATCGAAAAATGCTCCTCTATGATTCCTCTGTCTGTGATATTATTTGTAATGCTCCTCTATGAATCCTCTCTCTATGTATTATCTGTAATGCTCCTGTATGATTCTTCTCTTCATGATATTATATGAAATGCCTCTCTACGAATCCTCTGTATGATATTAAATATAATGCTCCTCTGTGATTCTTCTCTCTATGACACTATATGTAATGCCCCTCTATGATTCCAGTCTCTATGATGTTATCTATAATGCACCTGTATGATTCCATTCTCTATGATATTATCTATAATGCTCCTCTATGATTCCTGTCTAGGATATTTTCTATAATGTTCCTCTATGATTTTTCTATGATATTATGTGTAATGCTCCTCTATGATTTCACTCTCTATATTAAATATAATGCCCCTCTCTAATTCCACTCTCTATGATATTATCTATACTGCCCCTCTATGATTCTGGTCTCTATCATATTATCTGTAATGCCCCTCTATGATTGCTGTCTCTATGATATTTCCTATAATGCTCGTCTGTAGTTTTTCTCTCTCTAATATTATGTGTAATGCCCCTCTGATTCCTCTGTCTATAATATTATGTGCAAGGCCCCTCTATGATTTCACTCTCTATGATATTATCTATAATTCTCCTTTATCATTCCTCTCTATATGATACTATGTATAATGCCCCTCCATGATTCCTCTCTCTATCATACTATCTATAATGCCCCTCTGTGATTCCGCTCTCTGTGATATTAGCTAATAATGCCCCGCTATGGTTCTACTCTGTATGATACTATCTATAAAACCCCTCTATGATTCCTCTCTATATATTATCTAAAACGCTCCTCTATGATTCTTGTCTCTATGATATTATCTATAATGCCCCTCTCTGATTACTCTCTCTATAATACTATCTAATAATGCTCCTCTATGATTCATCTACGATTTTATCTATAATGCTCCTCTATGATTCTTTTCTCTATGATATTATGTGTCATGCCCGTCTATGATTCGGCTGTCTATGATATTATCTGTAATGCCCCTCTATGATTCAGCTCTCTTTGATATTATCTATGATGCTTCTCTATGATACACCTCATGCTGGGTGAAGGCCCAGGGTTACCGGCTTCATGCGGGGTGAGGCTGTGCTGCCTGTGGGGGTCCTACTCCGTGTGGGGTGAGTTCACACGGACGAGGGAGGTGGGCGGTGGGACATGCTCCTGCAGGGTGAGGGCGTGTAGCCCTCGAGGGGGACCAGCTCCGTGCATGGTGAGGGAGCAGGTTCGGCCAGGGTACCGGCTCGGTTCACCTTGAGGGCTCCAGACTTTATCTGTCCAGGTGACAGTGTGCGACCTGTGGTGGGGAGCTGCTCAGTGCCGGGTGAGTGAGCGCAGGTCACGGGAGTTCCTGCTCTGTGGGGGGAAGGGCACAAGAACAATCTTCTTGGGGTGAGGCGTGGGGCCTGCTTGGGAACACGCTCCATGCGGGTGAGGGCATGTGACCATCGGGGGACCTGCTTTGTGCATCGTGAGGTCTCCAGACCTTATCGGTGTCTGGGTGAGGGCTTGTAGCCCACGGAGGGGTAGTGCTCCTTACGGAGTGAGGGCAGGAGGCCCACAGGGCAGGATCTGCTCCTGCGTGGTGAGGGCGTGCGGTTCACGGGGGTGACGTGGTCCGTACGGACTGAGGGCATGCGTCCCGAGTGGGTGGGACATGCTCCGTTTGGGAAGAGGACCGGCGGCCCGCGGAGTGTCCTGCATCGTATTGGGTGAGGGCACACGGACTGCCCGGGGTGACCTGGTCCATGCTCAGTTAGGGCTCCAACCTTATCCATGTGCTGGTGAGGGCGCGCAGCCCACGTGGTGGACCTCCGCCTGGCAGAGTTAGGTCGCTAGACCTTATAGTGTCCGGGTGACTGTGCACGGCCCCTGGGTGGGAAGACCTACCCCTGTGGGCTGAGAGCATGCGACCCTCGTGAGGACATGCGACCCTCGTGAGGACATGCACCATCTGTGCAGGTTGAGGGCAAGCGGCCTGTAGTGGGACCTGCTCAGTGTGGTTTGTGGGCTCCAGGCTTTATCGGTTTCCAGGTGAGGCACGGCCCGCGGGAGGGACCCGGTCAGTGCAGGATGAGGGCTCGAGTCCCTCGAGGAGTGGGGGGACTTGCTATTGCTGAGTGAGGGCACGCCATCGGCGAGGTGGAGACCTGCTGCTGCATGCGGAGTGAGGGCTCCAAACTGTATCGGTGTCCAGGTGAGGGTGCGTATCCCGCTTGGGGGCCCTCTATGATTCCTTTCTTTATGACATTATCTACGATGTCTTTCTGATTGCCCTCTGTATGTTATCTATACTGTCCCTCTATGATAACCCTCTCCACGTCATTATCTGTGATGTCCCTCTCCGATACCCTCCCTGTGATGCTGTAACCCATAATGCCCCATCAGGTCACCCCTCTCTATGATATTACCTACTACGTCCCTGAACAAAACCCTTCTGTATGATCCTACTATGATGTCCCGCTATGATACCCCTCTCTATGATGCTATTATCTATAATGCCCCTCTATGATTCCTCTCTCTCTCTCTCTCTCTCTGATACTATCTAGGATGCCCCTCTATGATACCCCACTCCATGATGCTATTATCTACGATTTTCCTCTGATTCCCCTCTTCATGACATTATGTATGATGTCCCTCTATGCCACCCCTCTCTATGATGCTATTATCTATGATGCACCTCTATGATTCCTCTCTCTCTCTCTCTCTGATACTATCTAGGATGCCCCTCTATGATACCCGACTCCATGATGCTATTATCTACGATTTTCCTCTGATTCCCCTCTTCAGGACATTATGTATGATGTCCCTCTATGCCACCCCTCTCTATGATGCTATTATCTATGATGCACCTCTATGATTCCGCTCTCTATGATGCTATCTATAATGCCCCTCTATGATTCGGCTGTCTATGGTACTATCTAAAATGCCCCTCTATGATACCCTCTCTATGATATTATCTAATTATGCCCCTCTATGATTCCTCTCTCTCTCTTATTGTGTATAATGCCTCATTTGATATTATCTGTAATGCCCCTCTATGGTTCCTCTTTCTATGATAGTATCTATAATGACCCTCTCTAATTCCACTCTCTATGATATTATCTATAATTCCCGTCTACGATTCCTCTCTGTATGATACTATCCATAATGCCTGGCTACGATCTCGCTCACTGATATTATCTATACTCCCCCTCTATGATTCTTGTCTCTATGATATTATCTCTAATGCCCTTCTATGATTCGGCTCTCTATGATATTATCTATGATGAGTCTCTATGATACACCTCATGCGCGGTGAGGTCCAGGGTGATAGGCTTCGTGTGGGGTGAGGCCACGGTGTCCGTGGGGGTCCTGTTCTGTGTGAGGTGAGTTCACGTGGATGAGGGGGTGGGCGGCGGGACATGCTCCTGCAGGGTAAGAGTGTGCGGCCCTCGAAGGGGACCAGATCCGGGCGTGGTGAGGGCGCAGGTCCGGCCACGGTACCTGCTCGGTGCACCTTGAGGGCTCCAGAGTTTATCTGTCCGGGTGACAGCGTGTGACCCACAGTGGGGATCTGCTCAGCGTGGGGTGAGTGCGTGCAGGTCACGGGAGTTCCTGCTCTGTGGGAGGACGGGCTCAAGACCTAACTTCTCGGGGTGAGGCATGTGGCCGGTGTGGGAACCCGCTCCATGCGGCGTGAGGGCAGGCGACCATCAAGGGGACCTGCTTTGTGCACACTGAGGGCTCCAGACATCGGTGTAAACGTGAGGGCTGTGGCCCATGGAGGGGACTCGGTCCGTGCGGGCTGAGTGTACGGGTCCCCCTGGGGTGGGACATGCTCCGTTTGGGGAGAGGACCGGCTGCCGCGGCGTGTCCTACTCTGTGCGTGGTGAGGTCTCCAGACCTTATAGGCGTCTGGGGGAGGGCTTGTGGCCTGTGGAGGGGTAGTGCTCCCTGCGCAGCGAGGGCAGGAGGCCCTCGGGGCAGGATCTGCTCCTGCGTGGTGAGGGCCTGCAGTTCACGGGGGTGACCTGTTCCGTGCAGAGTGAGGACACGCGTCCAGAGGGGGTGGGACATGCTCCGTTCGGGTGGAGGACCCGCGGCCTGCGGAGTGTCCTGCCCTGTGTATGTTATCTATACTGTCCCTCCATGATCATCCTCTCCACGTTATTATCTGTGATGTCCCTATCCGATACCTTCTCTATGATGCTCTTATCCATAATATCCCATCAGGTCACCCCTCTCTATGATATTATCTACTATGTCCCTGAACGAAACCCTTCTGTATGATCCTAGTATGATGTCCCGCTATGATACCCTCTCTCAGATGCTATTATCTATGATGCCCCTCTAAGATTCCTCTCTCTCTCTCTGATATTATATAGGATGCCCTCTGTGATACCCCACTCCATGATGCTATTACCTGGGATTTCCCTCTGATTCTCCTCTCCATGTCATTATGTATGATGTCCCTCTATGCCACCCCTCTCTATTGTATTATGTATAATGTCCCTTTATGACACCCTTTCTCTGCTATTATCAATGATATCCCTCTATGATGCTCCTCTCTATAGTACTATGAATAATGTCCCTCTGTGAAATCTCTCTCTATGGTATTATAAACAATGTCCCTCTATGATACTCCTCTCTATGATGTTATGAATGATGTTCTTCTATGACACCCCCCCTTGGTAGGATCTGTGAAGTCTCTCTATAAAACGGCCCTCTCATATATTACCTATGATGTCCCTTGATGACACCCTCCTCTATGGTATTATGTATAAAGTCTCTCTATGATACTGCTCTCTATGTTGTAACCCAGCACGTCCCTCGGTGAACACTTCTCTGTGATGCTACTGTCTGTGATGTCCTCTATGATACCCATCTCTGTGATGCTATGATGTCTGATGTCCCTCTTCAATGCAAGTCGTGTGGGTTGAAGGCGCGGGTGGACTTGCACCGTGCAGTGGAAGGGTGCGTGACCCTCGGGATGGGAACCGGCTCCATGCACGGTTAGGGCTCCACATCTTAGTGCCTGGGTGAGGATGCGCGGCCCATTGGGGGGACCTGCTCTTGAGGGGTGAGGGCATGCGGTCCGCGGGGGTAGGGAGGTGGCGATCTGCTCCTGCTGGGTAAGGGCGCGCAGCCTGCTCTGGGCACCGGCTCCGTAAAGAGGGAGGTCGCGTGTCCCGTGGTTGGGGAACATGGTCCATTTCGGCGCAGGGCCTGCGGCCCGTGGGCATTCCTGCTCTGTGCTGATGCACATGGCCATGAGGCAGGAAGAAGTGCTACCTTGAGCCCTGGCCAGGGGGAGCCGAGGTCAGGCCAACAGGACCACTGGACAGTCAAAACAAAAGCACAACAGCCCGCTGCCTCCAAAACTGAAAGCGACACTGAGAACACGCGGCGCACCATTTTTCTGAAATGCATTTGTTCTCTCAAACTTGTCAATGCAAATCCCTAAGAGCGAGCCAGCAGCACTGGGCGCCTGAGGCCAGCTGAGCAGAGTTTGCCGCTGCCAGCAAAGAAAACCGTCAGGTAACTGGGACCTGTGTCATTATGTACAGATCTGCCCAGCCACCCGTATCACTGGAACACTGCTTATCAAAACTCCACAGTGAGCTCCTTCTGCTGACGCAACCTCGAGTGCCCGAGGCCTGCGTCATGACAGCAGAGGGGCCAGGACAGAAGTAAGTAATTACCCTCAGCTCCAGAAACCAGGGAAAGCCAAAGGGCCACACCTGCCTGACTTTTGGACACTGTAGCCCAGCAATCCAATCACAGAGAAGGAGACTGCAAGGACACAGGTCTTTCGGCTTTGCATCCTCCAAATCAGCAGCCCAGTGCCAAAGCCCGGAAATGACCTTAACTCAAAGGATCTTCTCCCTCCAGGCACCCATAGCCCCCTTTCTCTGGAGAGGCAGCCTCCCCACAAGCCCACGCAATCCTGATCCCAAGACTGTTCTCTGAATCTTCACGGAAGGACAAATGTCTTCTGATGCCCTACCCCCCCTAGACTCTGCACACCACGAAGTCAAGGATCACAGAGGTCTTGCACACCAGGACCTAGCACAGACCCTGGAGTGTACTATGTTCAGATGCATGGAGGACTGGAGGAGTGGTAGGAGAAAAGATGGATGGAGGGAGGGATGACAGGAGGGACCGAAGGATGGATGGACTGAAGGATGGATGGAGGGATGGAGGACGAACAAAGGGACAGAGAGAGGGATGTGGAAAATGAGGAAGCTTGTTCTGGAGAGAACACCAAGGGGGTGGCTGGACAGTCGCTCCATGAAGTGGTTCCCCATGATGTCAACCAGCCATCTCAGCAGAAGCCAGGAATAGAGATGGAATCATACCAGCAGAGAGACTGCCAGTTTGAACTGCAGGGGATAGAGAAATTGGGACAGAATGAAAGAAGACTGCTGGACTTCTTTGACTCTACAGGATGTGACCACGGAGATATTCAGATGAGCACATGCACTATTCTTTAAGAAAACTGAGGAATGACACTGAAGGCGATTCAGAGACCACGGGGCTGCTGCTCCTACCACAGGGCCAGGGAACAAGGTTGTTCCCTCCTCAGCTTCAGAGGGCAGGGCCCTCGCAGAGACAATGGGGGCACCCCCTAGAGCCATGAGGGTGATGCTGCCCCACCAGTGAGCCGGGAAATCTGGGCATCAGGCCAGAGAGGCTTGTTCCCCAGCCTTAAGAGCTGACGGCATTTGCCTTGCTAGGTTTCGTACTTGCTTGAGACTCGTCACCCCCTCCTTCTTTCCTATCCCTCCCTTTTGCAATGGGAGTGTCTATCCATGCCTGTCCCACCACTGTATTTTAAGAGCACTTAATTTGTCTGGTTTTGCAGGTTCATGGAGGGAAAAGAATCTTGCCTCAGGATAAATCATATCTCAAGTGTCACCCATATCTGATTCAGATGATATATAGATGAGGCTGTGGACTTTAGTCTTCAGAGTTGATGCTGGAATGAGTTAAGAGTTTTGGGTCTGTCAGAATGAAATAAATACATTTTGCATGTGAGACGGTTATGAGTTGTGGGGGGCCAGGGGTGGAATGCGACAGACTGAATTGTGTCTCCCCAAAATTCATAAGCTGAAGCCCTAACTCCCAATGTGACCGTACTTGAAGAAAGGGCCTGTGAAAAGGTGATAAAGTTTAAATGAGGTCATAAAGGTGGGGGGCCCTAATCCAACAGGGCTAGTACCCTTATAAGAAGAGGAGGAGACACCAGAGCTCTCCTCTCCACCTTGTGAGGATGCAGCAGGGTGTGTCATCTGCAGGTCAGGAAGAGAGTCTCCATCAGAAACCAACCCTGCGAGAACTGGACCTGGGACTTCTGGCCTCCAGAGCTGAGACAAAATAAATATCTGTTGTTGAAGCCCCAGCCTGTGCTACTGTTATGGTAGCCCAGGCACACACAGAGAGCACTACAAGAGCTAAGTGAGATGCTCGGTGACAAGAGTTAACCGCAGGGGAGCAAATACATAACAAATCGCCTCTACCCAGCAGATTCACTCGCTGGTGGGACACAGACAGAAAGCTATGGAAACTGAGCGAAGGAAGTTATTCAACACAAACAGCAAGGATTTTTGGTAGGCAGAAAGTAAACCCTTACTCCCACACCCACTCCCCACCCCACTCCAAGGGAATAATACAGGGGCATTTGTAGCTATTCCACTTTTCTCTCTCCTTTACAAACCCCAACGTTTCTAGTTTCCAGTGTCAAGGAATATTTGCCCAAGCATCATGAAGAGGTTGAAATGATCAACAAATATTCATTGGTTATTGTGAGCAAGATGGAGTCGTGTAAGCCAGTGTATCTCCACCCTGGCCGGGGACATCATGCAGGGATTCGGACTTAATTGGTCTATGGTGCAGCATTTCTTAAATGCTTGCTATGAGTTGAATGTGCCACCCCCCAAGTTTCATGTACTAGAAACTTAATCTCCACTTTGACAGTGCTAAGAGGGTAGGAAATTCAATCACGGTATTTGATAGGTGAGGCCTTTAAGAGGTGATTAGATTGTGAGGACCGTGCCCTCGTCAACAGATTGATCCATTCATGGAGCAATGGGCTGGTTCTGATGGCTTCATCAGGAGAGTGACAGAGCAGGTTAGTTCTCTGTCGCACATGCCATGTCTCTCACCGTGTGACACACTGAATTGCGCTCACCAGATGTGTCCCCTGGACCGTGTACTTCCCAGCGTCCAAAACTGTTAAGAAATAAATTTTGTTTCTTTATAAATTACCCAGATTCAGGTATTTTGTTATAAGCAACAGAAAACAAACAAATACAATGCTCTTTAGATAATGTAAATTTGAAGTTGGTTTAAGAACCACTCATATAAATGACACTCAAAGGTAAATTTATTCCTCTGTCTCCTGCATGCTGCGCATCTCATTGGAGAAGAAAGATTCGAGGTGAGCAGAGTCAGGAACTGTGATATTGTGTTACATGGAGAAGTATGTATTTGGTTTCTTCCCAGATCCTGGCACAGAATTCCTAAAACTCTTGGAATTTCCTGAGCAATGGGGGTGCTAGGAGAATCTTTTTTTCTTATATTTGGTCTTTAGCTGTAGCTCCTGACACAGAGCTCCTAATCCCTTGGAAATTCCTGGGTGATGGGAGTGTCTTTTGTCCTAATAAGGCAACTCTTGGTGGGCTCCTAGATGGGGGACGGTCACCAGAAAGACCAAGCCATGATTAGAAGCCTGGAGGGTGAGAGGGCTGGAGACTGAGTTAATAAAATCCTGCCTATGTGATGAAGCCTCCATAAACATCCCCAAAGTACAGTATTCAGACAGCTTCTGGGTTGGCAAACACATCCACGTGCTGGCGGGGTGGCACACCCCAACTCCATGGGGACAGAAGCACCTGCACTCAGGACCCTTCCAGACCTCGCCTTACACATTTCTTCATCTGGCTGTTCATCCGTATTGTTCATAATATTTAATATAATCAAGTGGTAAAAGTGTTTTCTTGAGTTTTGCAAGTAATTCTAACAAATTAATCAAAACTGAGAAGGGGACATGAAAGCCCCAATTTAGAGCTGGTCGGGCAGAAGCACAGTGACCTGGGTGACCAGGTGAGCTGGACCATGCATCTAACTTCTTTAGCAGCAATGTTGTGCTGGGTCCAGGGTGGGCCCTTGTTTATCAAAGAAGCCTGGTCTGGTAGGGTCACATCGTAAGGTGTCATTACAGTGTCTCAAGATGGGGGATGTGGAGGATGCCCTCATGTCCTGTAGCGCCTGGGTCAGTGACAGCATTAAATTTGATGTGCAGTAGCTCGCAGGGACAGCAAAGGAGGTGGTCTATACGTCCAGCGTATGACACCAGAAAGGCTCTCCTTGCAGTGTCCTGTCATGGATGAAATCACCTGAGTGTTCAGGCTACTCTTTGGCCCTGGTGGTTCTTGCGGTCCACCACACTCATTCTTTCAGCAGCTTGTCTAAGGCCACACAGCTAGTAAGTGGCAGAGTGTGAGATCTGAACCCGGGCAGTGCTGCCCCAGAGTGTGTGTTTTGAATCACTATGCAATTTTGCCTCTCATGATAAATGCTCAAAATATAGAGGGAAAAACCAGATGTATTATACCCCCAATTTGTTAAAAATATATCTATGTAGAAAACATAGCAACAGGTTGTAGCAGTTCTCTATCTAGAGTGTGATGACAGGTAATCCTTATTTTCCTTTTGATACTTTTCTGTATTTGCCGAGATTTTTCGTAAGTTGAGTGGTTAGTTGTATTTTTCAAAAATAGCCACAAAAATATTTTTGATTTTTGGATGCTCTTGTAGAGGTTTGCCATTCTCCCATCAATAGGTGGAGTCTACTTCCTCTTCCCTTGAACCTGGGTGGGCTATTGTGACTGTCTCGAGGGACAGCATGTGGCAAAGAGACGCTGCCTAACTTCTGAGTCTCAGTCATGCAAGATGACACAGCTTCTCCCTGGTCTCTCTCTCAACGCTGGCTTTGGAGCCGAGAGCCTCCAGGTAAGAAGTCCTGCCACCCAAAGCTGCCGTGCTGGAGGGACTATGTGGGATGCCACATGGAGAGAGAGATGCCTGGGGAGCCCCAGCTATTCTAGTCTCTAGCTATTGAATCTTCCATTCCCAGCTCCTTTGAGCCCAGTCCAACCCTAGTACCAGGGGAGAGAGTGATAAGACTATTGATACTGTCTGAGCCATGGTGTTATGGTGTTGGCAGCAGATAAGCCGGACCTCGGTGTTATCAGCACCGTGCTTTAACCAACTGAGCTAACTGGTCAGCCCCAGGTTTCCTTTAAATGGTAGAGATCACTGCTCAGAAGGTGAGCCAGCCCAATCAGAGTTGCCTTCAGAATCAGTCACAAATGACATCATTGATGATGTCATAATAACACAGCCTTGTCATCACTGGCGCTGGCTGAAGTGGGTTTCACTGGACAGGTTCGGTCGTTAGCAACTGCTGTTGAAGGCTGACCCTAGCCTCTTGGGCTCTTCATGCTGGGAGACCAAACATACAGAGACTTTCTTCCCTTAAGGGATTGGATAAGGACCTAGGTGTCCTGCACGTCTTCCAGAGTCCCTTTGTAAGCAAATGTAAATAATGGCTGTGGTAAGAGAGATGTTATATTGTCAGGCAGGATGCCTCCGGTGTGGACTAGGGCGTGTTCTGGTCCATCCTGTCTCTTCTGATAGCTTCGTCACCCCTTGCCACTCCACTCCTTCTACCCTGTCGTCCTTTCTCCTCTCCCAGAGCCCAAGTACGTTCTGTCTCTTTTCCATTGTTATGATGCTGCTGTATAACAACTCCTTTGAAAGACTCAGTGGCTTAAAACAATAACCACTTTGTCCTCACAAGTCTGTGGGTCTGCTGTGTGGTTTGACTGGGCCAAAGGTGCTAATCTTGGCTGGGCTCACTTAGGTATCTGTGGTCAGATGGGCCGAGATGATCCGGGATGGCATCAGCTGAGGTGACCCAACTCAGCTCCCTGTGGCCTCTCATCTTCCAGCCTTCTAGTGAGGCTTCTTCTCATGGTGGAAACAGAGGCCCCAGGAAAAGAGCAGAGGCTGCACTGCCACTTGGGGTCTAGGCTCAATTCATGTGTACTGTCACTTCTATTGCATGACACAGGAGTAGAGAATAGACTCCCTCTTAATGAAGAGGAGCGGCAAAGTCACATGGAAAAGGCAGTGGAGACAGGGAGGGCTAGAGAATATGGGCCACTTTTGTGGTCTGCTGCAGAGATCAGAGGTCAACAAGCTTTTTCTGTAAAGGGCGAGATGGTGAACATTCCAGGCTTTGTGGGTGATATGGTCTTTGTCGTAACTACTCAACCCTGCTGTTGTAACGTGAACGCTGCCATAGACAATATGTAAACAAGTAGATATGCTTGTGTGCCAGTAAAACTTTATTTACAAACCGGGCAGTAGGCTGGGTTCGGCCCATGGGCTGCAGTTTCCTGAGCCCTGACCTAAATGATCCAGGCCAAGTAGAAATCTTAGATCCAGGCTGTAGGTTGCTGTTCTTCCTTGAACCCATGGCCTTGAGGATGTAAGTGCAGGTGTCATCTGCCAGCAGAAATATTCTTGTTGGAGAGAAGAAATTAAAACATGTGGGTGGTTCAAGGGCTCCCTTGTAAGTTGCAAATGACTGTGTGCATCCATTTGGGGTTGTTCCTTGTACTTTATTGAACATACAGAGCTTCAGTTTATTTCTCAGTTAGCAAATCCTTGGAGTTCCATCCCTGTGGCTCCCCTGCCTGGCTGGATTCTAGTTCCTCATCCATTTCACCTCCCAGGTGGATCCCAAATAGAGTCCTTCCCATTTTCCCACCTGGGTGTTCTCTTCTTGCACTGTCTCTGTTCTGGTCATCTCTTAACTCCAATTTCAGACATGACATCACCATTTCCTTCCAGGCCCCCAGGAAAGTCCCCCGAGGCTCTGCAGGTTATATCATGTTTACTTTCCTCTACCAATTATGTGTCTAATCATCACGATCATAACATGCTCCATCAAAGTTTAAAGATGTAATTTTTCTCCAGAGCGAATTTTTATCTCAAGCATTATTGCCTGGAGTAGTTGTTTGACTAGAGGTTTGGTTAAATTTCAAGCAGCAAATACAATATCCAGGTCTCTGCAATTATTCTATATGCCAGCTGGGTTTTTCTGATGAGAGCTCCCACTGTGGGCCAATAGCCTGTCATCTTATTTTTCCCATCAGATATTTTCTTTACCACATGTAATAGGTTATTACCATCTTGTTTTTGTAGAGATGAGAATGAAATCTTTGCTCTCTAATTTGACCCCTTCCCTTATATTACTGGTTCTGTTATTGGCTGCTCCTGCCTTATGCAATGTGACTATTCCCTGGATACTCATCAACGGGTGTAGTTTTGGACTTGGCACTGCTCAAACCTCAAACTTTTAAAGTTTTAAAGCAGCCGAGTTGCACGGACGGTCAATAAATCTATCACTGTGGCCATTTTATTGCTTGGAAGGTGATTACTTTGCCCATAGCGACTTTTCAATTTGATTAAAATCCAGCGTCGTCAGGTCATGACTGAGTCCTCCAGATATAGAAATACAAAAGGAATGAGAAGTCCACACTCAGATATTTTTATAACCACCCTTCAACTTTTTAACCATCTATTTTGGCACTTTTGTGGCCCTCATCCTATAATTCAAATTCCCATGCTCTTTACCAAAGTAGTTTTTATTTAGTGCATATTTCAACCTCCGGTCTCTGTAGGAGCATGTTATTCTTTCTGCTAACTGGTGGTGAGCACTGGCCTGCTCCAGATTAGCTCCCACGGGATCTGTAAATCAGGCTCTGATGGCAAGAGAGCCTGGCAGATGTGTTGGTTCACTTGCAATTGTTTTCCAGGCAAGGGGAG
Source organism: Cynocephalus volans (assembly GCF_027409185.1). Lineage (NCBI taxonomy): Eukaryota > Metazoa > Chordata > Mammalia > Dermoptera > Cynocephalidae > Cynocephalus > Cynocephalus volans. Next base: position 11,161,542 of record NC_084478.1, read on the forward strand.
CTGGAATAGCGCGAGTGGAATTGTGATCTCAGACAGGAAAGGAAGAGACATTCACCTTTGCTACTACCGTGGCAGCAAGAGCCCTTCTGACTGTATTTTAAGAAGAATTAAAAATGAGCGTCTGTGCCCAGAGCTCCTTGCCCAGGGCAGTGTGCCTCCAGCCTTGCATGGCTCTTGGCTCCTGACGGGTTTTCCTACCTCCCTTATCCATGTCCGTGGTGGCGCCAGGAGTGCAGAGGGCCGCTGCCATCTGCAGATTGCCTTGGCTCCCAGAAGCATCTTCACTCCACTGGTGCTGTGCATTATGAATATCTGCGATGACAACCACATAGACTGTCTGCCCGAGTGGTCCACTTATCTCCCAGGGGAACCAGTTACCAGTTTGGCTACAATTATTTGATTTTGAGTGGTATGCGTCAATCCTATTAGCCCTCGACACTCTCATTTTGACACCTTGCTTTTGCAGGATGTGGGACTTCTCAGAAATGTATCTAGTTGCTCCTCATTTTTGGATTCCGTATTTGCTAATTTGCCTGCTCACTCAAATTTATTTGTAGCCTCCGAATCAATACTGGTGGTGCTTTCAAAGTCATTCACAGACATGTGCACGTGCACAGTGGCAAAAAATTGAGTTGCCAGAAGCACATGTTCCTCGCTGAGGTCGAAGAAGGCAACTCTCTGCCTTTTTGTTTTCAGTCTCATGCTTTAAACAAGTGTCCTTTCTGTGTTCTATTTAGTGCCATATTTTTCACATTTTTGTGCTTTTTGCTTGGTAATCTTGCTGTTTAAAATGGCCCTGAAAGTGAGTGATGAAGTGCTGTCTAGTGTTCCCACGTGCAGGAAGGCTGTGCTGTTTTATGGAGAGAATACGTGTGTCGGAGAAGCTTCACCCAGACGTGAGTGGTAGTGCTGTTGGCCATGAGTTCAATGTTAATGACTGAGCACTATCTATTAACTACAGTGTCTGTAGACAGAAACACGAGATACAAGGTTGTGTATTGATTTGTTGACGAGAATGTGAGCAGAGGCTCTCAGGGCCCTATCCCTGTATTCCTCTAGGAGCGGTCATTGAGTTTTTGCTAATGTAGTGTCTGAAGTGACTTTGTAGAACACATCTTCTACCTATAATGAGAACTGACTGTGTATATATGTTACTACAGCAGAGATGCCTATGCTGAGATAACTTCTGGTTGTGTAAGAAAATAGAGCCCATGGGTTATCTTCTGTCATGTCCGTGTACATGTCCTGTTCACATTTTCCAAGACCGTTTTTCTCTCTCAGGTGTAAATAGCCTGGTCAATGCAGGAGCGATGAGTGGCACTGGAAACCTGATGGATTTTCTCGATGAGCCGTTCCCCGATGTGCGGACATAATGAGGACTTCCACACCATCGACTGGCTAAGGGAAAATTCACGGGACACCGACAGACCCAGAAAGGTAGGTGGTGTTGTGAAGGGACAAGCTGAAGGGGACCCCTACAAGTGGCTGTGGCATGCTTGAATCCGGAAGTTGTTTAGTGGGGGCTCAGGTTCATGTGTCATGTACCAGGTTAGGTTCTAAAGAAGTGTTAGGTGAGTGCAGAGATGTGGACAGATGGCTGTAGCTCCGGGTGCTGGGGGTGGGAGGCTGTGTCATATAGAAGTAATGGGGTGCAGAGCACAAGGAGGGGACTCTGGAACCAGATGAATCTGGCACACTTCCTGCCCTTGACACCTTCGGGCTAGGTGACTTTGGGGGTGCCATTTCTGGGCCCCTCATTTTCTCATCTGTGGGGACGGAGGTGATTATTCCTCAAGGGTAAGTGAGGCTGTGTGTGTGAAAGCACATGTTATGGGGCCGGGCGTCTAGTTGGCAGTCGATGTATATTTTAATGGGCTGCAGTGAAGCTACGTGTAAGTGCTATGGGATCCTCTAAGAGGGACGGTTGGAGAAGAGGTTCTCAGAGGCTGATATTTCAGTTGGGACTTGAAGGAAGACTAAGAGTTCACTGGGCAGACAAAGGGAAAAGCATGTAAACACCAGAGTGGCCCTTTCTTAAGTCAGAGGCATGAAAGAATATGGCACACTTGGGCAGTTCAGGGAGCTCCAGGGGTCTGGTGGGGGATTCCTGGAAGGGGAAGAAAGCAGATGAGTCTAGAAACGAGAGTAAGGGCTGGCCGGTTGGCTCAGTTGGTTAGAGCGCAGCCTTGCAACACCAAGGTCAAGGGTTCTGATCCCCTTACTGGCCAGCTGCAAAAAAAAAGTGACAGGTCCCTGGCATGAGAGTGGGTGCTGAAGCTTTAGAGGTGGCCAGGGTGGCCAGGGAATGTGGAGGGAGATGGAAGGAGGCGGTCAGGACCCTGGGCAATGCCAGGAGTTAGGAGGTCTGGGGGAGGTAGGTGGGTGCCAGTGACAAACTCTGAGGAGAAGCAGGGAGAGGTGAGGGAGGGGACCAGCCGAGAGTTGTCCCAAGTGAGAAGAGTAGAGAGTGTTGAGGAGGGGCTGCTCCCAAGGTCAGCCTCCATGGAGGGGTAATGGTGAACCAACAACATGGGGGCTGTTGGCAACTTCAGGGAGAGCCGCTTCAGAGGAAGATGTGGAGGGACGTGGAGAGTGTGACTGTGTCACGCCATTTCACGAAGGTTGGCAGTGAAAGGAGGAAGAGCTTTGCAGGAGTGAGGTTCAGTCAAGAAGATGGCGCAGCCTCTTGTCTCCAACATGAAGGAGCATGGGGACAGGGCAGCCTTCCCTCTAGAGCAGGGCTCAGCAAACTATGGCCCTTGGGCCAAAGCCAGCTGGCACCTCGTTTTGTAAAGTATTATTGGAACGTTGTCATGCCCATTCATTTACATGTTCTTTATGGCTCCTTTTGTGCACAGTGGCCGAGTTGAGTAGTTGCAACAGACACCATTTGACGTGCAGAGCCCCAAATATTTACTGTCTAGTCCTATATAGAAAATGGTTGCCAACCACCGCTGGAAACGGTTGTGAGGGGAATGGTGATCTCGGAGGATTTTGTTAACACAGGGAGGCAAAGGTGTGTTCTTACAGTGTGTATATACGTGTCCATCTGCCATGGTAACTGTGATCCATGCTGCTAATTCACAGTTCTTGCTGTTAAAATTAAACCTTGAAAACAAAAGTAGGAAATGCAGTCTTTGTTGAAGAGGATTTTGAATGAACAGACCTGATAATGTAAGTTAAAACAGTAGCTCATATTCAAGATAGTGATACCCAGTCAGTGCCTCATTCAGAATGGCTTTAAATAATGAAAGCTCAGATCACATTCAGTATGTTTTTCTAATCAAGTGCAGTTTTTGCTACTCTTGTTCCTTGGAGACTATGATGGCACCTCCATAGCTCTGTGAACTAGGAAGCCCATTGTGTGATTGTGGCACACAACTGAATGAATAATGTAACTGGGAATTTGGTTGCTGAATGACCTTCATTTTCTCTTAATTACCACCCTGTTTCCTGAGAAAACAGTTTCAAGGAGCAAAGCATGAGTTGAAAAATGTGTGCACGTCACCTGCTGTGACTCCTCTGCTTCCAGATAACCAGCGAAAGCAAGTAGTCCATATGGGGGTTCATCAGGAGCCTGCAGGACGCCTGGTCGGGCTGGGTGGTCATGCTGCTCATCGGCCTGCTGGCAGGTATGCAGGGCACGCAGCGCACCAGGGCAAGCTGCGGACGCTGACGCCCCCGAGCCCCAGCCGCTTGGGATGATGTTCGGAATGTGGAGCGTTTCCCTTTTACCCCGTGCAAGAGATTTCTTACTGGAAATGTCTAAGAGCAGAATATATGACCATATAGTTTCCATCAAATGTGTCATCGATTAAGCTTCTGGAGAGCTGTCATTATAGAGCTGGCTGGCCCTTTCCACATAGTGCAAAGGTTTATGAGCATGCGGGAGTGTACTGAAAGCACGCGTTCTGCATTCTGCTGTCCTTGGTTATGTAGAAGCCAACGAAATATGAAAACGTTTTGAGCTGCCATAATCAAACACCACATGAGACTGGCTTTTGCTACTACTGGCCGGCCCTGGAATAACCTTTAAACACCGTAGGGCACTCAAAACCATGCTAGACACCCACAGGGTCTGAGGTAGGCCCTGGGAGATCCCCAGCCCCGACATCGTTCTGACCCTCGGGGAGTCCGTGTCCTTCCTTTTTATAATCCCAGCACCGTGTTTGCCAGTAGTAGATGTTTCCAGAGTAAATGGACGAATATCTGGAGGGGAAACCTGTCGTTTTAATGTCAAATGCACCAGCTCTTCATGGAAATTGTGTCCCCAAACTTAATTCCTTTGAGGAGCCTGGGAGGGTTAATGTCTAAGAATTTAAAAATTTGAGCATGCTGAAGAGATCCCCTGAATCAAAATCCCCTACATGTAACAACATAATCATTATGGCAGGATAATTGATCAGAAAAGTGACTGTAATACAGGCAGAATATAGTAAGTGCTTTAAGAAAGAACAGTAATGAGACACATGATTTTGTGATTACAGGTGATTCCGATTTCCAGGCGACCTTTCATTTATTTCATGGGTAATTGTAGGAGAGGCTCGGTGGCCAGGGAAGGGCCCCATCTGCCTCGTCCGCCTCGGCATTCCAGAAAAAAGAAGCCAAGAGGAATGCTTGAGAGCAGCCCTTTCCTACTAGCCACAGCAGCTGTCTCTTCATTTCCCCAATTCTATTCTCCTTCCCCCAGCGGCGGCAACCAGGGAAGGGAATTAGTCTTGGCAGATACATGGTCTTCTGCCACCACGTTTGCCTGACCGCTTCTGTGAAGACCTTTGAAGGTGGCCGGGGTGGGGCAGGGCAGGGGGGAGGGGATGGAGTTTGCTCTGGATTTCGATGGCCCTACTTAGAATAGATTTATCAAACCTTACACTGTATCATTATTCTTGGCTCCTAGGAAGGAGAAATAAACAGGGTAAATGAAGACACTTGGAACAGATGTTCTGGTGTCTTGCTGGAATAAATGGCACAGCTTAGATTTATTTGGCTAGTGGAGGAGCGCAACTGGGCTATATTTAGGTGACCTGAAATTGACCAGCTGGTCTCACTATCAACTCAGTTGCTGTCAGTTCTCGCAGGAGGAATCACCTGGGGAGTGAAACAATATGTAGCACTGCCCGGGATTCAATTAAACAGACTCTCTGGAGGGGGCGCCCTGGCATTGAGTAAAGCCTCCTCTTCTCCCCTCTGTGATTGGAATATGGAGGCCGGGGTGAGAACCGCCGGAGAAAGGAAGGCCCGTGGGCGCATCTGCGCATGAGTACGGAAGGAGGGCAAGAATGGGAGGACAGTGGAAACAGAAGTGGCTCAAGTGTTCTTTTGGCCTGGATGCACCAATTGTCTGGCTGGCTGTCCGTCCCCTCAGTGGCGCCCTGGCCACTCTATTCTGACCCCTGATGGAGAGGCCCAGCGGCATCTCTTCTGCAGGGCGTTTATCGGGAGCTGCCACTGGGTGTCGCTGTTGTACCGTGGAATAAAGCTGAGGCTCAGTCAGCACCAGAATCAGCAAGGAGAATTGGGTGTGGGATAATGTGATGATGAATGAATGAATAAAGATGGAATTTGGGGTGATCATTGCGTCTTGCCCCTGGATATCTGCAGGATCCCTCCCCCACCTTGTTTGGGTCTTTGTTCAAATGTTACCTTTCATTTGAGGCCTTCCCCGACTGCCTTCTCTAAAATTACATCCTTCCCTCTGAATCTCATCCCCCTTTCCTGCTCTGGGTATGTATATATGTGTGTATGTATATATGTGTGTATGTAACAGCTTTATTGAAATATATTTCACATGCTACACAATTCACTCATATAAAGTGTCCAGTTCACTGGATTTTAGTATATTCACAGAGTTGTGCAACCATCACCACGATCAATTTTAAAATAATTTTATCACCCCCAAAAGAACCTCTGCACTTTTTAGCTATCAAAGCCCCAGCCCCAGTCCCCTCTCAGCCTCAGGCCACCACTAATCTACTTTCTGTCTCTATGGATCTGCCTGTTCTGTATATGTCTTATAAATGGAATCATACAGTACAATGTGGTCCTTTGTGATTAACTTCTTTCACTTAGCACAATGTTTTCAATGTTCTTCCACGTCGTAGCAAGTATCAGTGCTTCATTCCTTTTTATTACTGAATACTACTCCATTGTATGGACAAACCACATTTTGTTTATCTGGTCATCCGTTGATGAGTATTTGGGTTGTTTCTACTCTTTGGCTGTTTTGAATAATGCCACTAAGAGCATTTGTGTGCAGGTCTTTATGTGGACACATGTTTTCGTCTTGGGTATATGCCTCTGAGTGGAGTTGCTGGGCCAAATGGTAACTCTGTGTTTAACTTTTTGAGGAACTGCCAGACTGTTTTCCAAGGCGGTTGTACCATTGTATCGAGCTATATTTTCTCTCTAGCACCTATCACCTTCTAGTGGAGTCCCTGGCTACTTACTTACTTGTCTAGTGTCTCTGACCCCTCCGCGAGGTACAGCTCCATGAAGTCAGAGACTTGGGTCTGCTTTGTTCGCTGCTGTATCCCCAGGATGTGGACTAGTGACTGGCATGTAGTAAGTAGGTGCTCAATACATATCCCTTGAGTGAATGAAGGGACATGAGTTTTCTGATTTTTTCCCCCATTTATTTACTGCAGTCATCCACTCAATGTGGACATATAGCTCCAAGTATGTACCTGACGTGGGTACAATAACGGACAAGGCAGGTATCCTCCTTGCCCACTTACAGTGGACACAGGCTCTGGACGACTGATCTAACCCCCTCTGTGGCATGAAAACCAGACAATGAAACTTTTTTTCCTGTGATTTATAGCCTGTGGAAGTACAGACGTATATATACCTATATTGCTAACCATGAGATCACGATACAATAGGTATGGAGATGGGGCAAGGCCCGAGAAATACACTTGGGCCACACTTAGGAACTCAGAGAAGGCTTCCCAAAGGAGGGATATAAATGCTGGAATTTGGAAAATAAGGAGGACCCTGCCCAGTGGAGGGAGGGTAACGCTTGCCGAGATGGTGCAGAGAGGAGCTCCTGGCATGTTCCAGAAACATGGATTGGGCAGAGGATGGGGGTTAGTGATGGAAAAAGATGAGGCTAGAGAGATACGAGGTGCATGCCATCAGGGACAGCAATCTGTTGAGGATTTGGGCGTTCTCCCAAGAGCAACGGGAAACCGTGGCAGGCTTTTCCATAGCGACTGGCATGGGTCAGATTGGCAGCTTTGAAAGCCTGTTTGACCACAGTGTGGAGAACCCACCGGAGGGGGGCAAGTTGGGCATGGAGACCCGAAAGGGGGCTCCGGCTGCAGCCCAGACAGAAATGATTCTGAAACGGTGGCCTGAATGTCAGCAGAGGCCATGGGGAGGAGGGGACGGGAGCGATTCAAGAGAGATTTGGAGGTGGAGTCGCTAGGATGTGGTGATTGCCCGGAGAGGGATGTGTACGCAGGTTTCTGGTTTGCACAAGTACCTGGATGCTGGGCCCTTCTCTCAGCTGCGAGCAAAGCTGGGCCTGGGAGGGAGATACTGTCGCTCAGCGTTGCATGCAGAGAGCTGGGGTGGAGATGTCCCACAGACCCGAGAAGCCAAATAGACCCGTGTCCTTTGACAGTTGCTGCTCATTGGCTTTGACTGCCTGGGGCTCTGTTAGAAAGGGTGTTTGAGGGTGACTGCACATGAGTCTGGCACAGTGGATAAGTGGTGTCTGACGGGGGCATGTCAAAAGCGTTGTGAAGGCGAATCCAGTAGAGTGTGTCAGATCGATGGGTGATGTCTGCCATGGGCAGTGGAGCTGGCGGCTGGGCTCTGTGGTGACTGAGCACAGTAGGCAGGAGCTCCTACGTGCCTGGAGGGCAGAGTTAGATATGCACAGCTACAGCTCCGTGGCAATAGAAGGACGTGAACCAGGTGGCCAGGGTCGAGAGCATAGTGTAAGAAGAGAGAAGGGTTTAGGGTCAAGCTTGGAGGAAATGTGCCTTTTAGAAGTTGGGTAGAGCAGAGATCAGGGAGACAGAGAAAACCAGAGAGCCAGGAGGAAAGCAGGGGAGGATGATGTTGTGGAAACCAAGGGCAGGCGTGTTTCTAGAAGGATGGAGTGGTCAGCAGTGTCAAAGGATGCTGAGAGGTCTGGAACTGGGGTCAGCACACTTTTTCTGTAAGGGGCCAGAGAGTAAATATTGTCAGCTCTGTGGGCCACACCCTCTCGGTGTCACCACTTCAGTTCTGCCTCTGTAGTATGAAAGCAGCCACAGATGGCACCTCATCGAGTGGCACGGCTGTGCTCCAATAAAACTAGATTTACGAAAACAGGCAGTGGCCAGATTTGGCCCATGGGCTGTAGTTTGCTGATCGGGTCCTGGAAGATGAGGACTGAGCAAAGGCCATTGCCTGAGCTGCGGGTCTCCAGGTGGACAGAGCGGAGTGAGGCTGAGCAGATGAAGAGACAGGCCGGTGGCTAGAGGGGAAGGTGGGGCCGGGCAGTGTTCACACTGAAGGCTGCTGGGAAGGAGCCATCAGAAAGGGGAGGTGGCAGGGATAGGAGAGAGACAGGGGAACTGTAAGAGGGAGGGCCTGAGGACGCAGGGGGTCTGGGACCCAGGCGGGCCGCTGCACATGGAGCAGAGGACAAGGGACAGGGTGTGCCGATGTGGGGCTGCGGATGCCTTTTGGGGTGATGCGGGTGTGAACCTGATACTGTCGTGAGGATTCAGTAAAAGTTTCACAAGTTAAGAAGCCGGAGAACATTCCATGCCTTTGGAAAAGACTAGAATGAGTTATTGTGGAAAGAGACGCGAAGCAGCCTTTTGTGGCCCGCTGAGCTGCACAGTCTATTATTTATGTTTTTGCTGGGACATAAGTGACTATACACGTGTGTGGGGCACAGCCTTGAATATCTGTAGCCGTGTGCAACATGCGATGCTCCGACCAGGATAATTGGCACACTCGGCATGACACCATGTCATCGTTTTCGGTGGCCCTTTACCAGTCCCTCCCTGGGCCATCTCCCCTCCCCCTTTCCCACCTCTGGTAACCTCGGTCCTGTTCTCTCCTTTGCAAAGTATTATTGGGATCCTTTTGTCTTTCCTTCTTTCTTTTAAAATTTATTTTCCAGCTCCCACTTATGAGTGAGGACATGTGGTGTTTCTCTTTCTCCTGCACATTCTATTTCATCCCACTTCTATTGGCCTTTAAAGTCATTATCTACTTGTATGGACTCACGATCCCTTACCCAGAATTTAAAGAATCCGGAACGTCCTAATAAGCATGGGTTTCCCAAGTTTGCTTCCCATTTGGTGGCAAAACCTTACTCATTTATGATGCGAGGCCGTCATAGCTGTTATGCCTCCAATTTGTCTGCATTATCGTGTTTCCCCAAGAAATGTTATTGTGCGCACCCAGGATCCTGCCCCAGAAGCTGCTGAGGGGGCTTTGTCTTTTACAGTGTACATACCCTATTTCTAAAATTTGGAAACGGATGAATTCGGAAAGTTACGTGGCCCCAGTGGCTTGAGATGAGAGTGTAAACCTGCGTGTCTCAGTCTCCTACCTGATGTAAGCCACTGAGCGCCTTGTATCTCTCCCTGGGCTGCTGCTGCCCTCACCGTATGTGTTCAGTGACTGTGAGGTTAATGAGAGAAGCTTCCTATGTAAGTGACAGCCCATGGCATGTTCATTCCTGCTCTGGTGTTGGGGCCTGCGTGGTCGCCACGTTCCAGCGTGGCTGCTGCGTTGTGCATTCCCTTTGCATCACGGGCGCCTCCTCTTAGTGGCTTGTGCTGCTTCCTCCAGGCCCCTAGGCTGGGGTCATCGATCTTGCCTTCGACTGGATGACCGACCTGAAGGGAGGTGTCTGCCTGTCTGCCTTCTGGTACAGCCACGAGCAGTGCTGCTGGACTTCCAACGAAACCACTTTTGAGGAGAGAGACAAGTGTCCACGGTGACAGAAATGGTCGGAGCTGCTGGTGAATCAGTTGGAGGGGGGTGTCTGGGCAGGGTCATCCTGGGGACTCCCGCAATTCCACATGCCTTTGGAACCCTGCGGGGTGATTCGTGAGTGTGATGTCACCTTCAAGTGTCTGTTGCGATGATAGTCCACGGTGTAATACTAGTGTGACTTGCTTTTCTCTAGCTCTAATGCAGCCACCCAGACTTCACTTGGAAAACCCTTCCTCACTGTTTCATGTGCTATATACATATATATTTTAAAGCCTTGTATTTGGCTTCATTTTTCTTACTGAACATAGTTTGTTGATCATGCTGAAGAAATACCATTAATTTTTATACCTTTTAATTGAGGAGAAAAGATGAATTATGTTTTTTTAGAATAACAGCTTTAGTGAGATATAATTCACATTCCACATTTAAAGCGTACAATTAACCGTCATCACAATCTAACTTTGAACATTTTCATCAACCCCCAAGAAACCCTGTACCCATTAGCAGTCACTCCCATGACCCCCCAACCCACTAGCCCCTGGCAACCGCTCTATTTTCTGTCTCTATAGATTTGTCTATTCTGGAGATTTCATGTAAATGGAATCATATAATGTGTGGCTTTTTTGTCTGCCTTCTTTCACTTAGCACAATGTTTTCCAAGTTCCTTGATCTCGTAGCATGAATTAATAATTCATTCCTTTTTATGGCTGAATAATATTTCACTATACAAATTTACTACTTTTTAATTTTAAAATCTAATTGTTCACATTTGTGGGGGGATATACCACATTTTATTTATCACTTTATCAGTTGATCAACATGGGTTGATTCCACCTTTTTGCTATTATGAACGATGTTGCTATGAACATTTTTGGACACATGTTTCATTTCTCTTGAGTGTATACCCAGGAGTGGAATTGCTGGGTCAGATGGCAACTCTGTGTTTGACCTTTTGAGGAGCTGCCAGACTGTTTTCCACAGTGGCTGCACCATTTTACCTTCCCACCAGCAGTGCATGACGGTTCCCATTTGCTCTCCTTCTTGCTAACACCTATTATTATCTGCTATTGATGTTAGCCATGCTAATGGGTATGAACTATTACCTTATTGTGCTTTCAGTTATCTTCCACTATATTTTATGAGCGTATTACAGAGAATGATCCGGGCCTTCTGTGAAGAGAATGTCCCAGGCACAGGGGATGTGGTGATGAACCACAGACCTAGTGTTTGCCCTTCAAGGCACTTAGAGCTTCACATCTTATAAAAATCTTAGCTCAGGAAAGGCTTAACTTTTACCAAATTCAGTGCTTACCACAATGACTATGGGTCATCGAAGGATCAGAAAGCCAGGTGAGGGGACCTAGGAGCCAAGCTTCACATTAGGGGTGATGTGAGGACCGTTCAACTAGAACAGTTCTTGGAAGGTACATGTAATCTGTTTATACATCTCCTCCCTGCCCCAGTTTTTTTGCCTGACCAACTTAGCACAGCTGAAGACATTTGGAATGCACTTTGCCATTTTGCTAAACCCCTTTCTCACTGAAATTGAAAATGAATTTCTTCAAATCTCAGAAGTAGAAAGAGATCTTTAAATCTCACACATTCTCAGTGCTCTCTGTTCTTTCCTAAAAGAAACTCTCTACTTTGGCCTATGGGCGTGGGCAGGCGGAGGTGGCTGGGTGCCGTATTTTATTTCTTCTCTCCTACTTGCAATATGTGTTTTGGGGAAATATGGCCATCCATCTTTTCAACTACTTTTAATATTTATACTTTGGTTCAAAGAATTACTGTTAGTAGGAGGGAGAAGTTATTTTTAGCCTCCAAAAAAAGTACATATTTAAGTGGGTGAAAGATATTCCTCTGTCCGATATCTCACCACATAGGGTGTGAATATATGTGCTTGTAAAGGCCAGAGCAGTCTTCTGGAATGTGTTTTGCATTTAATAGGAACACATGTGGCTGTGTCCATGGCCTGACTTGTAGGTGACCTCTCTTTCCTTCCGCCCTCACTTGAGTCATCCAGATGGTAGCAAGAAGCTGAGGCCTAAAGAAATGCAGACTCCACTCAGCAGACCAGGTCCTCAACTGAAAAGACCCCAGACCATGTGTTTGGTTCAGAAAAATGCTCCCCACATACCAGATAATTTGGAATCAGTGAAGTATTCTGAGGGAGATGATCAAGTTTTCCCTCAAGTAGTGCCTCTCAAATGGGACCTGAGACTCTGCATTTCTGGCAAGCTCCAAAGGCATGCTGAGGCCGCTGGGCCAGGCAGCTCACCTGAGTAGCAGCATTCCAAACCACAGCTCCTTGCTCATCGCCAGTGTAGTTGCTTCCTGGGGTGTGAGCGTGGCCTCGATGAAAGCTCGGAGAGACCAGTCCACCGCAGACCAGAAAGACAGGCCTTCCAGGCTCTGAAGACAGAATTTTCTGCATCACACCGTTCATTAGCTCTAGTGCAAGTGGTGATTAAAATCGAGCATCATTCACGGCTTCGGTTGCCTCTGAGACGTCAACCGGTGGAAGGTGCACGTGAACAGCTCCTGGAGGAACACCGGTGCTGTGTTGTGTGTACCCACTGTAGCGATGGCGACAGCCGATAAAACCGACTCTGGCCTTTTTGTTTTTACAAGACAGGGACTGGGCCTGCCCGATCCCATCAAAGCGTCTGCTCTCCCGACAGAGGGGTGGCATTGGTATGTTGCTCAGGTTTGCCATGGCTCATGTCCTCTTCCTTTGTGTCTGTTTAGGGTGCCAGTTCTTACATTCTGAATTACTTAATGTACATCCTGTGGGCGTTGCTGTTTGCATTTCTGGCCGTCTCCCTGGTGCGCGTGTTTGCGCCATATGCCTGCGGCTCTGGCATACCCGAGGTGAGTCGTGGCTGAATTTCTTTTGTACCAATAAAAAGAATAGCAAAGACGTCCGTAGCACTGTTGTGCCAAGCACAGTTCTGAGCATGAGCTCATTTTACTAACTCATTTACTCCTCACAGTAGACTATGAGGCAGGTACTATTATTGTGCATTTGGTAGTTGAAGAAACTAGCACAGAGAGGTTAAGGAACTTGCCCAAGGCCAACAAGCTGGTCAACTGTGAGTTCAGGATTCATACTCTGTATCCAAGATTTCTGCTTTATCGCTTCTCAGATGATTAAACCATTGTCGTAGTAAATCAGGCATAACTCTTAAGGCCTGTGGAATCAGTTCATTAACCACATGCATAAATTGTCACTGGGATGACTCGGAAGTGCGCCTATGATATAATGTGAAAAAAGGGCAATAGCGGAGGTTTGTTGCTATGAAAGTTCACTGATGATTAAACTCCCTTGCCACATTGTGCTCTTCTGATGACCAGGTAATAGCAATCTTTACAAAACTTAATTTCACTTTCACCACATGCACTGTGAATTTACCCTTGTGAATTTAGCGTTCTTATAGTTTTCAGCACTTTCATGTAACCAAAGTATGAGGGAAGTGACCTCAAACATCAAGGGGAATGCCTGAGACTGAACTTGAAACCTACAAGGATCTACTGGGCAGAATAATGATAATTGAGCTGATTCGCAAAGAGCTCAGACAGTGAAAATTTTAGCCAGAAATAATTTTAAAAATTCTCGTATTATCCCTCGAATCAATGCAATTCAGTTCTACAAGTTGGTGCTGCAGCAAGGCCCACAGGCGGTAGAGATGGTGAGTTTGAAGATGTAGTTGTGCACCAGTTGTGGCGACATGTCCTCACCATTGGGTGGTGCCCTCCACCACTGACGCAGGTCCAGGTATTTTCAGGTAGGGCTGAGTCATTGAAAGATGGTCAAAAGAAAAATTCAATATGGTCTTGTTTCAGGAAAGATAGGGAATAAATCTTAATATGTCATGCTGAATTTTTGATGGTTTATATTAACAAATTGCTTCAGGAACCCAAAAAAAAAGCCGTATTACCATCGTATTTTCTCAGTACAGTCAGTTCTGCTACAGTGTGACATATGCATTCCTAAAATCACCATGCCATGCAAAATCACGCAATTTTTAAAAAAAAGCGCTTATGGAGAAAATGGGTTAGGAACACAATACTCAAAAACTTCATCAGTGATACATATAAAAAAAAAAAAGGCTAGTAAAAACAGCAGCACAGTTTTACACATTAAATGGCCAAGAATATGTCAATACTACGATAAGTATGTTTCTTCTTGAAAAAACTTGAAGTTGGCTGTGGAAGTGGGCGTCAGAAGGGCTGCAGCTTATGAGTTACTGTGAAGGGGCTGCAGGAGAGTTATCTGGACCTGGAGGGGAAGCTGTGACAGCGGCGTGCACGGGTGTGGCTCCCCAGCACACGTGTGAACTGGTTGATGTTTGAGGCATGTGCGTATGTATGTTTTGTGTTTTCCTACATAGCTCGGTTCAGCTGGGTACGGTGTTCTGCATTCACCTCGTATTTCTCCCAGAGCAAATTGTGCATAAACAGACATGGAATTTGTGTTATGCTCAAATTCTTCCCTAATATATAGATAGCATTAGAACAAATTTGCATTTTCTAAACAAGTATTATAGCAGAGCTGACTGCATTTTATCTGACACCTAAAGCCTAAGGCACCCTGGTGTCTTAGTTTATGATCCCACCACCCGCTGATAGGTGTTGTTGACTCAAATATTTCCAAAATAAGGAGATGGCCAGTGGGGAATTGGTGGAAAATATAAAGCAGAAACAAAGGGCATGATGGGCAGTCCCGTCTTCCTCTTCCAGGAACCAGAGGTGTGAGCCTCAGCTTGTGATCTTACAGACAGACCTGGAGCTCGAGTATGAGCTCTGTCTTTGAGGGCTGGCCAGACTTGGTGTTCACTTGAAGTGGGCATCTTTAGTGGTGATAGCTGAACTCAAAAGACGTGAACTACCCAGAGGAGCATTGACATTTCTTATATAACAAAAGTACCAGGAACACATCTATGTGGATGAAACTGAAAAATGTGACATCAAGTGAAAAACTAAGTTGCAAAAGAATATATAAAGGATGCTACTTTCTATAATAAAGTCCATAAACAGCCAAAACGAAACAATGTATGTGCTAAAACATAAAGAAAGGCAAAGAAATGATCGGAAGTGGTGAAGGGAAGGAGGACGTTTCTATTGGGGAGTGAACACAGGCTTTTCAAAGGGACCCACTCTTCTATTTCTTAAACTTGGGAGTGGGTACATAGTGCTTGTTTTAGTAATTTCTTTTAACCATATGTAAATATGGATGTAATAGGTTCATTTCTCCATTTAGAACAGAGATTATAACAATCTTTTAAAGTATCAGGAACCAAATAACCTAAGTTTAGTCATTATGACTCAGCAGTAGCAAAATTTTCATAGTAGAGCTTGAAATTCTTAACCTAAGAAGGCAGTACCTATCCCAGTTCTCGGAGGAAAAGGGCAGAGTAAAAAGGAAAATAAGTAAATAAAAGTAAATTGAAGTAGATAAAAGTAATTTTTTAAAAAAGTAAATAAAAGTAAATTTCGGTTCATGGATAAAAAGAAGCTCCTCCTGGTCAAAGCCCTACTAAATATGTGCACCGACTTCAGTTGAGACATGGAGCTATTCTTTCATTTTAGCAAAGATACTAACCAAACTATTTAAAAACAAATTTTGAATGCAATACGCCTACATACATTTAAAAAGTTGCTCATCCTCATAGCATTTGATTCCAAAACATTTTTATTATTTAAAATGAATGTTCCTTTGGAAACATTTTTTAAAATGCAAACTTAGTGTAAAATTATTTATTTGTCTTGAATACTCCAAGACGTGGGGTATCTGCTGCCTTCTTAGGTATAAGTTCTATAAGGCACATTTAAAAGTGAACACTCATAGTTTCTTGGATTTGGGAATTTAGAGAAAACTGGGTAAGAGTCTCTCTTTCTGCTTCTGTTCACTTTATCAGTAGAACCACTATCAACTATACAAGGACTTCAAGAAGGTCGTGGAAAAATAGACTTAAAATACAAATCTTTCCATGAACTTTTTGAAGTATCCTCGTATATGAAATCATGTCTTAGAACTTACTCTGAGTTGATGTTTGTGTTCTTTACAAGAAATGAACACTCTTACAAATATTTACTTAACAGAAAATGTTCTGGTTTTAAAGTTAAAAATACCAAGTCACAAATCCACTGCAATACACCTTGTGAAAGCCCTGCTTGCTTCAGTCTCAAAGAATCCAAGTTAAAGCAAGTCATTGGATTTTGGCATCTATTGGGAATGAATTTTTCCTCTATAGTCCCTAATTTGATCATGAGAATTTTGTCAAATCATTTTAGAGAATTACAAAATACCTATTACACTGTTCAATTCACCACATGTCATGGCTAGCAAAGGCTCAGGTAATTTAGATGCTTGTAATTTTCTAAGTGCTATTATGCTTTTAAACTGTACCCTGTGGGCCGAACCCATGGCGCACTTGGTAGAGTGCTGCGCTGGGAGCGCGGCGACGCTCCCGACGCGGGTTCGGATCATATATAGGACTGACCGGTGCACTCACTGGCTGAGTGCCGGTCACAAAAAAACGACAAAAAAAAATAATAAATAAATAAATAAAAAATAAACTGTACCCTGTGGTCCAAATCCACATTCACTAACTGACAAATATTATAGGAAATTTTATTCAAGGCAACACAAAAGGGCAGGATTGTGGCAGGCATAATAAAACATCCCTTAAATAAAGGGATCTGAGATCCCCAGAGCACAGGATCCATTAGGCCAACTACCACCTGTTACTGCCTGGTTTCACCACCACTAGTTTGCCATCAGTTAAAGGCTCGTTCAAGAAACACCAGCTGACTGCACAGCTAGGAGGCCTCTGGCATGTCCTGTAGGGAGGAGCTCATTGAGTTCTTCAGGAAGACATGCACAACCTGCTCACATGGGCTCTTTCCCTCACCTGCTCCCTCTCTTTGAATTAGGATACGGATCTGTCAGTAGTTCCTGAGATGAAAATGGTCCTGTGCACACCCCTTTAACAATCTGAAGATTCGCTGACTTCATGACCCTCCCCAAGTCACCACAGGTGACATGACGCTCAGTAGCAGGAATTTGTGAAAGAACCAAGAGTGTTTCAGGTGCATCTCTTAAATATTGAGAAATTAGGGCTACCTGTGCTACCTTTTCCTGAATGGAGCAGTGGTTGTCCACCTGGGCTGCATTGTAGATTCACCTGGGGAGGCTGTACAACTCCTCACACCCTGGATGCACCCGGGGCCAATTACATCTAATCTCTCTGGGGAGAGCCAATTCTCAATATTTCCTGATTCCCAGTGATTCTGATGTGCGCTGAGGTTGTGAAGGACTGTAATAGCTACTTGAGAAATTGATTACTTGGAAGAGCAGTGTCCACAAGGAGGCATTTTGAAGTTATATAAATGGCACTGACAAGCGATAACACTGTCCCGTTATGTATTACACAATGGGAAAAGAAATTGACCATGAAATTCATGGAGTGAGTGACTCACTTGGTGTCTAACTAATCTGTGATTACACGCGTGTAAATTGCCAGCTCGGTGGTAAACATTCACTCCCTTTTAGCCAATTGTGGGAGAGGTTGGAGGTAGAGGTTATGTAGCCATGGTAATGTTTCTGTATCCTAAAGGGCACCGTTTTGGGGGAGAGGACCCCAGTATATGAAGTTAGTCACTGAGATTGGCACTGAGTTGAATTCTCAAAGCCTTAGGCAAAACGCTCCAGCACGCCTTTAGGAAGAAAGCCATTACTTGGTATTTACAAAATGTGGCAGGTCTGAAAATGGAGCAAGACAATGCTACCTGTAGTCAAAGTCCTTTTCAATACAAGAGATAGGATTAGGCGAAAGAAAAGGGGTTGTCATGGATTCAAACATCTGTATATCCCCCAAAGTTGCGTTATTAGAATGCTGAGCATCTTCCCTTTCCAACATGACTTTTTTTTGAAGATTTATAGTGTCTTCTCTGTTTCTCAGAGCCAACTGAATTAAGCATTTTTGGTTTTGATAACACGAATGGATCATTCCAGGGGTTAGCTGGTTGGCAAACGTTTTCCGTAAAGGGCCAAATGGGAAATATTTCAGGCTCTGTGGGCCACACAGTTTCTGCTGCAACTGTCCAACATGGCCATGTGGCATGGAAACAGCCATAGACAACATATAGTCTGTGAATGGGCATGGCTATGTTCCCATGGGCACTGAAATTAGAATTTTATTTTTTTAATATCCTGTGTGTGTGTGTGTGTGTGTGTGTGTGTGTGTGTGTGTGTGTGTGTGTGTTTATCATTATGCAATTTTAACTATCTTTGTGGCCTTTTACCGTGAAATTAGAATTTTCTATAGTTTTCACGTCACAAAATATTGTTCTTCTGAGTAGTTCAACTCAAAAAAACCTTTTTTTCTCCTCCAACCATTTAAAAATGTAAAAAACATTCTTAACTCGTGTGCCTTATGAATACTTTTGGTGGGCCGGAGTTCACCTGGAGGCCAGAGTTTTCCAACCCCTGAATCAAATCCAGAGGTTTATTTGCTTTTAGGAGGGTCTCTGTGCTATGAACAGAATTATGATTAACTATTTTTTTCTTAAAAAAAATTGGCTTAAGCCACCTTGCTCAGTATCCATTTTACTTTTAGACACAATTAGATCCCTTTGGTATCTTCGTTGGTGCATTTTGTCATAGTCAAGCCTGGACTGACTGATGAAGTGAGTGCCGTTCATCCACGTTTGGTCCCAGTGTGTCTCACGGTGGACACCAGCAGGTGGCTGCTGAGCAAAGGGCCTGAATTCTGAGCAGCTCTTTCTCTGGCCAGTCACTAATTTGCGACTTCTTCATTCCAGATCAGTTACTACTTTCTCTCGGAGACATTGTGGAGGTCATTTTTGGCGGCCCAGGTGGTGGCCTTCACGTTGCGATCCATCAATCCCTTTGGGAACAGCCACCATGTTCTATTTTATGTGGAATAACACACGCCCTGGTACATCGCTGAACTCTTCCCCTTCATCCTGCTTGGGGTGTTTGGGGGCTTGTGGGGAACCCTCTTCATCTGCTGCAATATCGCCTGGGGTAGGAGGTGCAAGACCACCCGGCTAGGGAAGTACCCGGTGCTGGAGGTCATTGTGGTGACTGCCATCACTGCTGTCATTGCCTACCCCAGTCCCTACACACGCCAGAGCACCAGTGATCTCATTTCTGAGATGTTCAACGACTGTGGGGCCTTTGAGTCCTCCCAGCTATGTGACTACATCAATGACCCCAACATGACCCGGCCTGTGGATGACATTCCAGACTGGCCAGCTGGGTTTGGCGTTTACACAGCCATGTGGCAGCTGGCCCTGGCGCTGATCTTCAAGATCGTCATCACCATATTTACCTTTGGCATGAAGGTAAGTGAAGGGGAAGAAAGTGAGGGTGGGTGCTGGTGGGGGGAAGAACCCATGTCCTCCTGGGGACAGCACCCTACTCTCCTGAACATAATTGTCATGGGAGGAAAAGGGGATCCGACCTTTCTTGAATGTTCTCATGTGCTGGGCACTTGACATTCTTTCAATCATCAGGACACAATTCCTTTATATCCAACAAGCCTGTGAAATGAGGTTTTAATCCCATTTTACAAGTGAGGAAGCTGAGGCTCAGAGACCCGGAGTGGCCTAATCAGACCCACAGCATATGGGAGACAGAGCTGGGCATGGAGCTCACTTCATCTCACTCCCAGACCAGGAGTGACCACAGCTTTGCTTGCTGGCAGGGTGATGCCAGGTGGTGGGACAAGCCCGTGTGTGGCCCAGTTTGGATCGATGAGCATGCATTGAGCATCCGCTGTATCTAGGCTCTGTGCTAAGTCCAAGGTGTACAGCACTCAAAACAGAATGCTGCCCCTAAAGAGCACATGCCTCTCGGAGAGACAGATGCAAACCCAGAGTTCTGAGACTGTGTGGCAGCACCTATGCTGCACACCACGTGATGGCCTCCCAGTCTGGGTGGGGCTGGGGCCACGACGGGGGCTCTTTGCACACATCGTCTCCTGACGAGGAATGTCCTCAAGAGCTGTGGATGACACCGTGTGCTTTCCTCATTTTTGTTCCTAAAGCCAGAGAAGAGACAGCTTCTTTCTTCCTGCTTTTAAACACTGCGTTAAAGTCAGACATACTTTGAAAGCCCTTCCTAAGGAGCTTTCTTTTATGGAAACTGACATTAAGTTGTTATTGCTTTTTTTAAAAAAAATTGAGGTAAAGTTTACATAACGTGAAATTGATCATTTTAAAGTGTACATGTTAGTGGTATTAAGTACATTCACAATGTTGTGCAACCGTCACCTCGGTCAAGTTTCAGAACATTTTCATCCCCTTCATAGGAGACCCCATGTCCATTAGCAGTCCCTCCCTGTTCTCTGCCCCAGCAGCCCCTGGCAACCACCGATCTGCTTTCTGTCCCTATAGGTTTGCCTATTTCAGACAGTTCATTTTAATTAAATTAATTCATTTCGGACCCTCCTTGTGGGACTGGCTTTTTTCACTTAGCACAGTGTTTTCAAGGGTTATCCATGTTGTAGCACGTGTCAGCCCTTCATTCCTTTTCTGGCTGAAGAGTGTTCCACTCTGTAGATTCCTCCACACGTTGTTTATCCACTCATCCTTTGATGGACATTTGCGTTGTTTCCACCTTTTGGCTATTGTGAATAGTGCTGCTATTGCTTACTTAAAAACCAAAATGAAACATTTATTAGAGTGTTAGAGTGTGATAAGAGTGTCATATAGAGATGCATACAGCTTAATGAATTTTCACAAAACCCACATGCTTGTATAACCAGCACCCAGGACCAGAAGCACAACATTACCCACCCCACGGAGCCCCTGATGTTTTCCATTACTTTTGCTTTCTGTGTGGTATTTCTATGAATTGTCTTTTTTTAAAAAGTCTAAGAAACGGTACCTCTGGTTGTGTAGTGATCAAACACAAACCCGAATCTGTGCCTTAAGAACAAGGATGGGTAGACTTTATTAAACAGCTGACTGTGTCTGATCCATCATCTACTTGCAAAGGAATTAATTTTTGTGTCCAAGGAAGATGCTGGAGCATCTTCTGGTGCTTGCTGAGACTTTACTTTGAAGTTACAGGGGATTAAATGGCTGTGGACGAAGGGGGAGCCCATATAGGAGCAATTTCTTATGGAATATTCCAGACTCTAGAAATCACGCCCAAGGTTCTGAACTTCAGTTCACCTGGCATCCTCAGACTGATGACCACCTGGGGCAACATAAATGCAGCTGTGGCTCAGGGTCTGCGCTCACGTCTCAATGAACACAGAGTAGTTGGGAGTGTCCTATAGCACGTGCACCGTCACCAGACAAACTAAAATGCATTAGCAGCCAGCAAAGTAAGCAACACGCTACATCAAAGATCATTCAGTTTACATAGTCTGTTTCTTCGCTGCCGCTAATGTGGCTAGAATATATTCAGGATAATTCTCGGAAGATGTAGTTGGTTAGGAAGATGGAACTGCCTCCCTTGTCTCTCTCTGACTGGTATCCACTGTCTATAAACAGAGCGGGAAGTCTTTGAAAGCTTTTTGGAAGATCGGGGGCAGCTGCAATGGTGCGTTCAAATTCTTTACTTTACCAGGGAGCAGTTGCAGGCCCCTTTCCGTTTTCGTGCTGTGCCTTGACATTTAATTTTAAAAGCCAACCTGAATGACATGGCAAGGGAGAGAGAAAGTCACGAGTGTCTCAAGTGACAGATGTTCACTTTGAATGGTATTTGCACTGGGGGTTATCATTCTTTAATCCACAGCAGGCAAACTGGGCCAGACTTTGCAGGGGAAGAAATGAAAGTGTAAAAGGGCATTCTCTCCATGTTGCAGTAGATGCGACCGACTAAGGAGGTCAAATCACTTGTCCCACCTTTTCCCAGCTGACTGATTTTGAAGAACGGTGCCTCCTTTGAAGGCTGAGCAAAATGCAAGCTTGTCGAGGGGGCACCGTGGTTCCTGGGGATCAGGAAGGGGGACTCAGCTGCCTTCCCTCATTCCACTTTTCTCTGTGCTCCCTCAAGATCCCGTCGGGCCTCTTCATCCCCAGCATGGCCGTGGGAGCAATGGCGGGCAGGATGGTGGGTATCGGCGTGGAGTAGCTGGCTTACCATCACCATGACTGGATCATCTTCTGGAACTGGTGCAGGCCCGGAGCAGACTGGGTCACACCAGGGCTTTACGCAATGGTGGGAGCTGCAGCCTGCCTAGGCACAACCAGGGGTGGGGCAGGGAGGGGGTGGGGGCACTGAGCTGGCTTAGAGGACTGGCGAGAAGGAAGGCATGTACTTGAACATTTCCATTACTCAGGATAGGCTAGGTTGTGCTGCTATAAGGAGAATCCCCCCAAATCTCGGTGGCTCACACACCAAGGCTTATATCTTGCTCACTATATATACATATATATATATATATATATATATATATATATATATATATTTATATATGTAAAAAACATGGGTGAACAGAAGATTCTTCCCACCCAGTCATTCACAGGCCCAGGCTGATGGAGTCTCCACCATCTTACAGCCATACCACCTAGAACAGTAGTTCTTAACCAGGAGTGATTCTGCCTTTCAGGGACACTTGGCAGTATCTGAAGACATTTTAGGTTGTCACACCTGGGGAGGGAGGTGCCACTTGCATCTATTGGGTAGAGACCAGAGATGCTGCTAAACATGCTATAGTGTACAAGACAGCCCCTGACAACAAACAATGCTCCAGTCCCAAATGTCCCTAGTGCTGAAGATGAGAAACCTTGGTTTAAACTCCCTGGAAGACCAGGAGTCAGTATGGATTCTCCCTTTGAATACCAAGTGACACAAAGCTGGGTCTCTCTCTTCTCTCTAGTCCCTAAGAATCCTAAAATTACAAGGCTTATGGGGTTGCTTGTTCAGTCAGATCCACTCGCCCAAAAGCCAGACGTGTGGGCCTAGGTGAGTGGAAAAGCCAGGGTCCCTCGTTGGAGCAGAGCCCCCAGGCAGGTGTCACTTACAGCTCCCTGACACAATGCCACGTTGAAAAGAACCTGGCATCTGTTCCTGAGGCCTGAGCATGGGTGGCATGTGGGAATGTCCCCTTGGAACATGTGTGAGGAACATTTACAGCCGTCTATCCATTTCCACACATCGTGCCCTCCCGAGTGTCCGTGGTCGGGCTTTGGAATCTCACTCATGCCTTGTGTTGCAGGTGGAGTTACCAGGATGACAGTGTCGTTGGTGGTCATCATGTTCGAGTTCACGGGTGGTCTGGAGTACATTGTGCCCCTCATGGCGGCGGCTGTGACCAGCAAGTTGGTGGCCAATGCCTTTGGGAAGGAAGGCATCTACGAGGCCCACATCCACTTGAACGGCTACCCCTTCCTGGATGTGAAGGAAGAGTTCACCCACTGCACGCTGGCCACCGACGTCATGTGGCCCCAGCGGGGAGAGCCGCCGCTGTCGGTGCTCACCCAGGACCGCATGACCGTGGAGAACATGGAGACGCTCATCAAGGACACCGACTCCAATGGCTTCCCCGTGATGGTCTCCAGAGACTCCGAGCGCCTCATCGGATTTGCCCAGCGGAGGGAGCTGATTCTCGCAATAAGTGAGTAAAGATGGAAGCTCGCCTTTTGTCAGGAGCCAAGAGGCAGCTCTGTGCCCCCCAGTGATCAGAGAGGTGCGAGAGAATGCGTGTCACGCCAGGGGCTCGCAAGCGTTCGTGTGTGCGCGGTCACCCGGGGATCCGGTGGAAATGCAGACGCTGATGGAGCAGGTCTGGAGCGGGGCCCAGCCTGCGCTCCTCATGGGCTCTCCATTGATGCCAATGCTGCTGGCACCCAAGTCACTCTGTGAAGCACAAGGGCTCAGACCCAAGTCTTGTGTGGCTGGAAAGGGACCACGTATTTGCAAGCAGCCCCCTACACCCGCTCCTCTGGGAGGCAAGCTGCAGACTCTGCCTTTTTGGGGAAGTGCTGGATGAAGCTCAGGAAGAGATGTGAGTAGCCCAGGCCGAGCTGCTCTCAGAGAGCGACTTTCAGGTGGGCTGTGCAGCCGCTGGGGCTTGTGAGGTCTCTGCCCTGACACCTCCCTGCCACTGCACAGGCTTTCCTTCACTTCATGGCATTACATGTGATCCAGCTGTTAGCGGCCACATGGGTAAATGATATCGCTCGAGTCTGCTCTGTGATTATTTTCCTCCTCATGTTCCAACTGAAATCAGCTGCACCGAGGCGCAGGCTGTTGATTTGGGGGAGGAGAGAAGGGGTGATGCCCACGTGGGGGCACTTCAGAGGAGGAAGCCTGTGGGCCCCAGCAACCTAGGGCCGGCTGCTTTGGAAGGGGAGCAGGAGGAAGGATTCCGCAGACAGAGGGCACTGAGGGCCAGAGGCCTGGGAGTGAGTGGTTGGAAGCCCCAGGCAAGGAGGAGCAGTGAGCCTCGGAGATGGAGCCCTGCTGGACCTCAAGATGCAGCAGGGGCGGAGGCCAGCATAGCCCTTGCACTGGCACGTGGCCAATGCCATCTGCTCAGCATCCTCGCTCCGCGATCTGCACGGCATTCAGCATCCTGTGGTAGTCGGGAGCCCATGGCCGGTTTCCGTGTGCATGTGATGATTTTTACTGTGCGTGCCATCTTCCAGAGTATTCGTGACGCTCATCAACGAGACTTGCCTTGGTTTCGTTGCCGATTGCCTCACCGCGAGCTTGTCTTCACCAGATGAAACTGCTTGCCTCTCCCTGCCGTTTGTTTTTTATTTCTAAGGTGCTTCCCTTCAACTGCTAAATCCTCTTCCCAATGTTAAGTAGCTTTTAAAATATCGTTAACGTATCTCCATCAAAGGCTTTATAAGATAAGCATAAGCTATGGCCTCTAATTTAGCTTGCTGTTCAAACATTTTTACCTCCCCCGAAGCAAAAATTGATTTTGTATTTTAGACACCATAGCAAGTTTGTGTTCACTGTTTGTTGCCTTAATATAAGTCCTGTCCCTTAACAGGTAGGTGCTTTCAGGCCTAAATATTGCCTTATAAATAACAAGTTTTTTAAAGTTGTTTAAGTAGGGTTGGGTTTCTTTTAAAGTAATGTAATCAGCAGCCTTTAAAAAATGTATTCAGTCCCTGAATTCCTTTAAGCAAATGTTGAAACTTAAAAACTAAAGTGATGGGCCGAGCCTGTGGCGCACTCGGGAGGGTGCTGCGCTGGGAGCGCGGCGACGCTCCCAGCGGCCGCGGGTTCGGATCCTATATAGGAATGGCCGGTACACTCACTGGCTGAGTGCCGGTCACGAAAAAGAAAAAAAAAAAAAAAAAAACTAAAGTGATAAATGTCACAGCATCCACTATCTATTGTGTGGTTGCAGGAACAGCTGCTAAGAGACAGCTGACTAATTTCACTGAAACCCATTACTGTAGTCAAGGGGGAAGCACTAACTGTCGTCAAGTGTTTAGGGAAGACCCTTAGGCTTGCCCACCACGCCCTCTCCTAGAAGCTGTGTTTGGAGCATCTGAAGAGGCACCACGCGGTGTCAATAGTACCTGTGTGCTTTCAGTCACACCCGTAATAGTACAGAAGCAGCTATTTACACAGTTTGTGCCAAAGAAAGGAGTGTGTTGCTCTGAGGAATCACAAGAGCCGTTTTCCTGGTCTGTGGAAAGAGAAGAGTCCCTGTACTCTAGGGGAGAAATTCATGACCTGTACTTGAAGAATTATCTGCCCTTTTATGAGTATAGAAATGTGACATTCACATTTAGCCAGTGTCACTTTTAGGGGAAATGGGAGCAAAGATTACAGACAGATGCAAAATAGATGCGATAAAAAAAGAATGGTGAATGAGGTAAATGAGGAATTTTCTTACGCATCATGTTTACAATTGTAACAACTGCTCACATGAAGATGAAAATGTTTTATTTTCAATCCATCTCTGGAATACCAAAGCACAGCTACGTCTCTGCTAGAGGGGGATTAGTGAGCACTGCCCGGGCAATGCGGCCATCTTCATCACCACATGTTAACACATGGGGCCGTACGTGACCCGTGTTCCAATTCCTGGTGAATGGGACTTGGCCTCTCGTTTCTCTTTGCAAGTATGAGGCTCTTTCTGTACTCAGCGGGGCTCAGGCTCTTCTAGTCTTGAGTTGTGCAGTTAAGCCAGGAAGGCTTCAGAGAGGACTCAGTGGGAGCCACAGAGGCGATGAAAGGAGGGAAGGGTAGGGTGGCGGGGAAGAGTGGAGGGACCTCATCTCCTCGTCTGGTGGATGATTGAATGATGACTCTTCAGCACGTGGAAGATGCTCACTTGCAGAAAGGGTTCCACATCCAGGACTGAACAAGAGGATAAGTGTCACATCTGTTGGACAAGCTATTCAGAGGTACAGAGGAGTCTGCCTGGGCAGGCTGTTGATGATTGGACTAGATCATGGGGAACAGTAGGGCCATCTACTTCTTTCTGCTGTGGATGTTAAAATATACATATATGTAAATATGTAGATATAGATACAGATATACAGATGGATATGCATGGGGACTTTTCCATGCTTTGGTAGACAATAACCTGTCATAAGATAATATGCTTTTTCTTCTATATAGTGTTTACTTTTTTATCCTATCATCTACGTACCGAACGCTACTGTGGTTGCTTCCAAGTTTTTATTTTAAACTTTTTCATTAATTACATCTGTTTTATGGAAGCATTTTTAGTTAACACATAATTACTCTAAAGTAGGGGTTCTCAACCTTAGCACGATGGACATTTGGGGCTGGATTGTTCTCTGTGGTGGGAACTGTCCTATGCACTGTAGGATGTTTAGCAGCATCCCTGGCCACCACCCACCAGATGCCAGGAGCACCTCCCGTTCCCAATTGTGACAACCAAAAATGTCTCCAGACATTACCAAATGTCCCCTGGGGGTGGGGGGTGGGGGCAAAATTGCTCCCAATTGAGAACCATTGCTCTAAAGCCACTTAATAGCTTACCAGATGTGTGATTATTTCTAGTCTTTTAAAATTTCTTGGCCTATCACAGTTTGTAAACTTCATCTTACAAACGCTATTGATTATGCCCTCTGTGTACAAGGGTACTTCAAAAAGTTCATGGGAAAATAGGATTAAAGTTTGTATGAATCTTTCCATGAACTTTTGAAGTATCCTTATATTGCTGCTAGAAAGTAGAATGTCAAGTTGAATAACCTCAGTGGCTGCTCATAAAATGTACATCATATTTCAGGGGCCGTGGTCACTGAGAGTAGCTCTAGTAGAATATATGACAAACCACCTATGTTAAAGATAGTTAGAAAAAAGTTTAACTACTTTAACTTTAAAACATTTAAAAATAAGGACTATTAGGCATTTCTCAAAGGAAGATATACAAATGGCGAACAGACATACGAAAAAATGCTCAACATCACTCAGCATCTAGGAAATGCAAATCAAAACCACACCGAGATACCATGTAACCCCAGTTAGGATGGCTAAAATCCAAAAGACCCTGAACGATAAATGCTGGCGAGGTTGCGGAGAAAAAGGAACTCTCATACATTGTTGGTGGGACTGCAAAATGGTGCAGCCTCTATGGAAAATGGTATGGAGGTTCCTCAAACAATTGCAGATAGATCTACCATACGAACCATCTATCCCACTGTTGGGAATATACCCAGAGGAATGGAAATCATCAAGTCGAAGGTATACCTGTTCCCCAATGTTCATCGCAGCACTCTTTACAATAGCCAAGAGTTGGAACCAGCCCAAATGTCCATCATCAGATGAGTGGATACGGAAAATGTGGTACATCTACACAATGGAATACTACTCAGCTATAAAAACAAATGAAATACTGCCATTTGCAACAACATGGAAGGACCTTGAGAGAATTATATTAAGTGAAACAAGTCAGGCACAGAAAGAGAAATACAACATGTTCTCACTTATTGGTGGGAGCTAAAAATTAATATATAAATTCACACACACACACACACACACACACACACAAACCCGGGGTGAGGGAAGAAGATATAACAACCACAATTACTTGAAGTTGAAACAACAAGCAAACAGAAAAGACATTTTGGGGGGAAGGGGGGGAGGGAGGAGGGAGGGAGGTTTTGGTGATGGGGAGCAATAATCAGCCACAATGTATATTGAGAAAATAAAAATTAAAAAAAATAAAATAAATAAAAATAAAAAATAAAAAATAAAAGATGAATGCAAAAAATAATAATAATAATAATAATAATAAACACAAATTTATTATCTTAGAGTTCCAGAGGTCAGAAGTCCAAAATCAGTTTCACTCAGCTAAAATCAAGGTGTCACAGGGCCACATTCCATCTGCAGGCTCTAGAGGAAAATTTGTTTCCTTGCCTTTTCCAGTGTCGAGAGGCCACCTGCATTCCTTGGCTCATGGTGATATAATTCCAACCTCTGCTTCCCTTGTCACATGTCTATCATTCTCACCCTCACCCTCCTACTTCCCTCTAGTAAGGACCCTTTGATTACAGTGGGCCCACCCAGATAATCCAGGATCATCTCCCTATCTCAAGATTCTGAACGTAATCACATGGCAAAGTCTCTTCTGCCATGGAAGGTAACTTATTAACAGGTTTTGGGGACCAAGATGTGGACATCT
This sequence comes from Cynocephalus volans, assembly GCF_027409185.1. Lineage (NCBI taxonomy): Eukaryota > Metazoa > Chordata > Mammalia > Dermoptera > Cynocephalidae > Cynocephalus > Cynocephalus volans. The sequence continues at coordinate 11,190,104 of NC_084478.1, forward strand.
TTGAAGGCCCATTATACCACAGAGGGAATAAATATCAAACAACAATGAACGCAAGAAAAAATAACCAGTTGGTATAACACAGTGCAAGGGACACACAGTGACCTAGTCGAGGTAGGGTCAAGGACAGGTGTAGATCATGCCGCAACTCTGGAATGGACCAGATGTTGCTCCTCATTGGCTACAGGAAGCACGGCCACTAAGTCAACCTCCCTTGGCCTCAGTTTCATCACGTGTCCACCTACACCTGGTGCAGCCATTGTGGGCTTTCAATGACAGCATCCACGCAAATGCCTAGAGCACTCAGCATATGTCCCCCACAGTCTCAGCCAAGGGATCCCTGTGGGGAGAAGCCCATGCACAGGAGCAGCATGGAATGGCCTCGTGGAGAAGGACACAAGCCAGTGGAAGCCCTACCGAGGCAGGGACCTGTCTGCTGCTGCTCCCAATGGAGGTCCAAACCCTGGAAGAACGCCTGGGGCCGAAAGGCTATGCAACAAGCACACGGTTGGTTGGTGAATGAATGAATGGAGGCATGAACAAACAAAGGATTGAATAGAGGCAGGATGCTTAAAAATGGGTGGGACTCAGGCAGCTGGTGGTGTATTGGAAAAAGCACTGGACTGGGGGTCAGAAGGGGGCCAAGTCCCTGCCCTTCTAACTAGCAGCAGAACACTTCCCTTGCCTGTGGCTCTCAATGCAAAAAAAGGAGTTTGAACAAGATGATTCTAGCTTTTCTAATGCCAAAGCTGTGGGGTTCTAAGCTATGTGTGGTCTTACCGAATCCTACCTTCCTTACATGAAAACTCAGGCCCAGTCAAGTTGACTGATTCTCTCACTTATTCCGAACATACCCAGCACTTCCTCATCTCCAGCACTTTTCTCACGTTGCCCCTTACCTCAGCCAGCGCTGTGAAAGCACTAGACACTCTCACCCCAGGAGGTGGATAGACAAGGACAAAGACTGCCCCAGGCTCAAGGGAGCCCTCTCTCCTTGTCTCAGAAGGGATCGCCACCTGAGGAACTTAATTAATCCTGGGATGCCTGGCCACCATTCTTGCCTTCACTTTATATGTCTGTCTCCCATCTCACAGACAAACTTGGTCTCCATATACCGTCCCAGCAAACAGAAGGCCAAGAATCTTCATAAATATTTCTTCACTTTATTAGATTTAAGCGGGGATAGCTGAACTCAGTAAAATTTAACTTTGCTTTTATTCCACCAGATTAATTTCACAGAATATTTTGGAAAAGCAGCCAACATTAGCAAAAGGACCTGGGCTAGAAGTCAAGAAGCCCCCCCCCAACTCACCAGGTGACCTTGAACATGTCATTTGACCTATGGGCTCCTGAAGTAGAACCTACCACAGACAGTGATACATGTTAATTCCACTTCCTAAATCAGAGTGAAGGACAGAGAAGGAAACCTGGAGGTTTCCAAACATCCGCAAGCTATTTTTGGAAATGAATGACTTTTCTACTTCACTTTTCTTAAAAACAAACAAAAAAACAAACAAACAAAAAAAAAAAAAAACAAAAAAAAAAAAACAAAAAAAAGGAAGGAAAGGAAAAGAAAGACATTAGACCAAGAAGTAGTTGTTGCTGATCTCAATGGAAGCAAGAGAAGATTCTTCCAGGGGCTGACCCCTTATGGCCTTAAAACCAAGACACTTTCCCATGTTCATATAAACACTGTCTATAATCTTAAAAAATGAAAAATGGAGAAATCGTTGCTTGTTTATCACAAAGCTCAACCAGGACAGTTTATATAATCCAGAAATAGGCTCTGTAGAGTAAATATAGTAAACCTACTTATTAATTGAATAAAGGTTTCAAGAAGGGGGTAATGATGTTATCTGGCTCTGTTATGTGAGGTTCCAACCTGGCAGATTCCAGAGGTATACACTCTTTTCTCCTCTAAGCAAAACCCTGTTCAGAGGACTTTTAATATACCACTGAATTTCTCCATGCAGTGCAGGTCAAATCCCATCTAGTGTACAAATGGGTCCCCAAAAGCTCATGCCATGACATAATCTTGGTCTTCCACCATCGTCACGATTATTGATCTCAAATGTGATACCGTCCACCATTCTTAAGCTGCTCGTGGCTGGCACATCCAGTACCGTACAACTCCAACCGAACTACAGGAAACAGAACATTAAGTTTCAGCCACTCGGTCCATCTATAGGATTAATATCAAAACAGCCCTCTGGAAGCACACATATACAAGACTGTCGAAGCCAGTGAAACTTTACAAAGGAGGCAAAAATGTTCTTCCTACACTTTCTGCCCAAATGGCAAATACCTTTTTATATGGTGGTCCCTGTACTCTGAGTTAACATATGCAGAATACATGTGTGTCACTAATGGAAAACACACAAGACTCATGCAAGGAAACTACCAGCCATAAAAATGGTAAGTCTGCTTTCTGTTTTTTAAGAAAGTTTTCAGGTATCAGTCACAGTAAACAATGAAAATTATATGCACAGTGTCAATCTACAGAAATAGTGAATTTAAACCTAAGGTAGGTTCATAGTCAAACTACAAAATTCTGTTTTTAAAATACTGAGATTTTTTTTAACACATCTGTAGCCACATCTGTAAAGATGTTTCCGGAGGCCTGCATCTTCTTTGTTGTCACTTTAAAAAGTAGAGTTACAGCAATTCACCAATGTGCCCTGAGCTGGCAGTATCCGTTCTTGTTAAACATAACACTGAATGGAATTACTGTAAAACCCTAGAAGAGATTTTGTTTACAACCCTTGGCCTTCAGTTACTCTGCATGCAGCAGCGTGTGTTATGCTATTACAGTTTGTAATAAATTATACAGAAAATGATGTTTAAAGTCAAAAACAATTTTTGCCTAACCTACTACATTAATTTATTCCTTCATAATTTCAGTTTCTTGAAAAATCGATTGTTCATTTGCCCCTCTCCTGTCGGTTCTCTATTTGGAAGCTGTTGGGTAAAAGTCCTTATTTCCCAAATAACATATTCAAATCAAATGTGACACAAAAAGGGTTTTGACTGTCAGATGCACATGGAGAAAACGTTGCACTCTGACATACAGTTCTTTCCACACAATAAAAGTTAATTACAACTTTAAAGGCTAGCCGGTCACCTGTAAAAATCGGCAACATTCTGTTTTGAAAGGGGACGGAGAAAGACTATTCCAGCCTTTGGCCCTCCACTTACATGTCTGTGGCTTGCTGAACATTCCATACATATTTCAGGCAAGGTATTATGGGAGCTGAATTTCAAGCTGTCCCCTGCTGAATTTTCTCTCACTATAAAAACAGTGTCTCAGAAAAGTACACACATGTTTTTACTTTACAAAAAATGTAAAATATCCACTTTTGTTCACTCAGTCGACACTTTTAGCACTAGAAGCAGGACCTTTTGAAAACCTATAACAAAGTTATGTCTGAAAAGAGTGAAAAATGTTATTCAGTAACAAACTGATTTCTGGGGGGAAAAAGCATATGAAATGTAGATGAAATACATGGAAATGAAGACTCTACAAACTGGTTTCTGTAGAGTCTGCTCACCTATGTTGCAGGTTACACCATTAAAATGAAAATTCTTCCATTTAGATCTTTCATCATGGATCCCCACTTCACTATAACCACAACTGTTTTACGTTACCCTCATAAAACGGGGCTCTGCCTTTTCGAGGCAAAACAATAATTTTAACTGGTTCATTTTCCAGTCGTTTGGGTTTTTAAGAGACATACGGTACAAAATGGCACCACATTCCAAGCATTTCAACCAATTCTAGAACCATCCAAGGCTTGATCAACCAGCAGGTTAAAATTTAAATTTTAGCCTTCAGTTAAAATTCTAATATGATCTCACCTGATTTTCAAAATAACTAAGCATCTTTTTAACCCATAAAACTGTGCTAAGATTTATATTAGTTTCTGAGTCCAAAGGTTTGCAATGTTTAGAGAGAATGGTAGGGAATCACAATGCTTTTGTTTTCTTTCGTTTTTCCCTATCTGAACCCAGATAAACCTTCAAAGGATTCCACAGCGTCCCTCCTCAAGAGTTCCTTTTCAAATGCCAATGCCATGCACGCTGCCTTTCCAGTGCAGGTAGAGGAAGCAGGCACAATGTCACCCCACTGCGCCTCTTCAAATCTTGAAATCACTGGGAAGCCTGCAGTATTTCCTTTTTGGCACTCAGGCCCCGGGAGAGAGAAATTGCTCTAGGGAGGACAAGATATCAGATAACCAGTGGAAACACTTGGTTTCAACAGAACTCCCAATTCCACAAAAATACAACTCTAATAGCAGTTGCACCACTGAAATCCATAGACAGGAGAGCAGAAAGTTAAGGAAAAGCTTCATCTCGTGAAATTCATTAAATGAAATCTGGTAGTGCTTTTAGAAGAATCAGTTTTTTTTACTTTGATCGTATTTATTTACATGAATAAGACAACTCCGTGCCCCACACATAGGTCGCACAAAAAGGAAACTTAAAATACAACTGTTTTTCGTTTACTCCAAAAGCATATGGGACTAATCATATTCCATTCTGGCCGCCCTACACAAGTGTTTTTTCAAACAAAATTTTAACTCACTTGATTCTTAAGGCGCTAAAGAGCAACCAACAGAGTTTGGGAACAGGCTCTCCCAACTCCAAAAGGGCTGAGAACCCCTAAACTGCCCGTCTGGCACCAGGCTTTGGAAGGAAACCGGGCTGAGTCGGCCGGACAAGGAACCCGCGCCCCGAAGCCGGGCGCACGTTTGTGATCCAAAGTGACAGCTCATCTCGCCACCGGGGAGCCGGGACGCCTTCGGGGCCAGAGCCGGGGCGGTGGGCCGCAGAGTCCCGGGGCAGACAGGGGCGAGGCCGCCGCAGAAAAAGAAAAAGTGGCCCGTCTGTCAGCTTCGGGAGAGGAAATTCCAGGCGCCCAGCTCCCAGGCGCCGGACAGTAGGTGACGTGAGGGAACCGAGTCAGTGTGTCCGCCCCGCGGCGGGGTACCAGGAGGAGGCCAGGGCTCTGCGCTCCAGAGACTCGAGGCCCGCAGAGGGGGAACCGTGATCCTCACCCAGAGCCCAGGGACTAAGAATATTGGAAGTTGGGGGAGGAGGGCGATCACATCCTCGCCTGGGACCCGGGCAAGCAAGATCTTCGCCCACACCCGCAGGCCTCCTGGTGTCCTCGATCCTCTCCCTGGGCCCAAGGGATGGGGACTCCAGGTGAGTCCGGGCCCGGGGACGGAGGCGCCCCGATCGTCGCACCGGGCCAGGTGAGGAAGGGTGCCCCAATCTTGGCCCTGGCCCCGGGAATGGGGGCGTCCCGATCCTTGCCCCAGGGTTCCTGGTGGCCCCTCGCTGGCCGGGGCGTGTCGCCAGCGCATCTGCGGCGTCGCCGACCGACGGTACCGGTGCAGGCGTCCGCGCCGGGTCCCGCGCCCCCCGCCGGCCCCCTTACCAGTCACGGGGGTCGATCCACGACTTCTGGCGCGTGTCGTGGTCGATGTAGAAGACGCGGCCGTCATAGTCGCGCGCCTCCTCCCAGCCGACGGGCAGCGGCAGCTCGGCGCTCTCCCGGGCTCGCGGCGGCGGTGCAGAGGGCGCGGGGAGCGTGGGGGGCGCGGCGGGAGGCGCCGGCCGAGGCAGGGGCTCCCGCTGGGGCTGCTCGGCCGGCGGCGGCTCCCCCGGGGCTTCCCGCGGCTGTCCCCGCCGTCGCCGCCGGCCGCCGCTCAGCCACGGCATAACGGCGCGGGCCCCGCTGCGGCCCGACCGCCCCGCGCTCGCCGCCTCCTCCGCCAGCACTAAGGCCCGTCGCCCGGGGCGCGGGGGTGGCCGCCCGGAGCCGCCCACCGCGCCTGGCGCATCCTCCGCCCGCCGCCCGCGCACCGGCGCTCGCCCGGCCTGGCGCGCCGCTGTCCGCGCCGCCCGCTCCGCCCGGGTCGTCCGGGTCACCGCCGCACGCCGAGTCACAGCCTCCGAGCCACCGCCTCTGCCGCCGGTGCCGCCGGCCACTCCATTCCCGCGGCGCGACCGGCCATCTTCGTTCCGGCCGGCCGGGTGGGCGGGGCCGGGCGCACGCAGGCTCCACCTCCGCCCCGCCCCGCCGCTCCGCCCCGTCAGCCGCTCCTCCTCCTCCCGCCGCCTCCGGCTCCTTCCCCCGCCCTTGCTCCGCCTCCTCCTGACCCCTCCGCCCTCAGCCGCCCCTCCTCCAGCCTCCCTCGGGGGCTCCTCCTCTGCTCCCCGCTACCCGACCTCACCCTCATCCCTCCCGCGCCGCTGCTCCTCCTCCCGCGGCCTCCTCCTCCCGCTTCCCTCCTCCCGCTTCCCTCCCGCTCCACCCCCTCCACCGGCCTCGGGAAACCGCACGCGGGCCAGGATGGGCGCCGCCGCGTCCGCCCGCCCCCGGGCCACCGCGGACAGGAAGGAGGGCGGGGAGGACGGCGCCCCACCCGGGCTGATTCCTGGGACCGAAACAATTCCCGGCGGGGAGAGCGGTCACCTCGCTTGACCCCTTCCCGGGCCGGGGATGTTTGGGGTCCTCCCCTCTGCGCACGTGGAGGTCGGGGACTCCGCCCTGGGGTTCCCGATCCCCCAAGCTGGTCCTGGGAAGGTGGGTAAAGTCCCTGAGGGGAGGCCGAGGAAGCTCGGTAGCTGCAGGAGGAACGCGCAGCCGGCCCTCTTGCGGGGGGGGGGCGGGAGGACGCACCTGGAAGCGAGGATCTGGGCAGGTGGCCACGTCGCGTCCCTGCCCGGAGAGCCCCAGAAGGGCGGGCCCGGGTTTCCCACTCTGGGCGGGGGCCCCTCGACCTTCCCTGAGCTCTTGCATTCAGTCTGTTGGATCCCAGAGTTTGACAGCTGGAGCAGAAATCCAAGTAGGCCGTTGCTCGGGAGGAAGCCAGGTCAGCTCCTAAAACATTAAACCTGTATGGTAACTTCTGTTCCCCTCACGTCTCATGGCTGGTGACACTGAAGGCCCAGAGTTGAAGCTGTGTCTTGCTCCAGATCCCCCAGCTCCTGCAGTGCTCCAGGCCCTGGCGGTAAGACGTTATGCCAGGAAATGCCAGCAAGTATCAGAGAGGATTTCAAACACTGTTCAAGTGATAGAAAAAGGTCTAGGAAAAAGTCTAACAGTGATCCAAATGCAGATACATAGGGGAAGAGACTCGAAGAAAATGTCCCAAAATGCTCATTGTAGTTTGCGTTCCTTCGGTGGGATTGTGCAAAAGCTATTTACTTTCCAGAGCCTTTGCAAAATGGTAATATTACTTTTACAAGGGGAAAAGTTGTTTTAGTAAAGAAGACTGTACAGCAAGGTCTAGGGTTCGATCCCTCTTCCCCGCCCGCCACCAAAAAAACCCCAAGAAAAACAAGATGGAAAAATGTGAGGCTGCCAGGAGACTATCCAAGGAATCTTTCCTCCTCACCTCCCACTACAACACAGAAACTTCCTTGCTCCCCAAGTACCATCTACCCCTACCTGCATGATCTGTGCTAGAAATTCCACCACTTGAGTTCTTTTAGTTACACATGAACAATTAAGCGTCCAAGGGAAAGTCAAAAAAGCAAATACGTTGTGATGTTGCATGTGCCAGGGTATATCCCAAGAGCTGGATGTCCCTGCTCTGACACCTTCCGTTCTGATTGGCATGAGTTATCGCCAATGAGGCAGCCACTGCTGTCTTTTCCGTTCCTTCCTGCCCACTGAGTAGTCACCTTACCACCCAACATGGCCATTGTGAAGCGGCATTCCCACCCTCTCGGGCACCTTGTTGTTTCAGGATGTCGCAGATCGGGGCACAGATCTATCCCAAATCCTGAATGGGGCTGGAGCACATTGGAGTGAAACCAACCTCTGTGGAGAGGGGTGAGAAGAGAGGGAGAAACACGTCCACCACACGTCAAAGGACTCACAGAAGGAAAGACAAGGTAAGAAAAGCATCAGATGAAGAACAGGGGTCAGGAACGCTGCATCCAATTAGGAGCCCAAAGAGGGGAGCGTCCCTGAAGCTGACAGATCTTCTCTACACGTTCATACTGGTGGCAAATGTGCGTTGTGGACATTGAGCTGGGTGTTGGGCTGCTGCAGAGAACAGGATGGAGTCTGTGCAATCAGAATACAATTGTGACTTGTCCACAAATGAAGCCAGGGTGCCAACCTCAAGCTGGGACTCAGAGGAGGCTTTGTGAGACCAAAGGGAAGATGGTTTGGATGAGGAAACTGAGGCTCAGGTGTTCAGATTCCTGAGTTCTGAGCTCTGGCCCCTTGGCATGCAGAGATGCTGTCATCCAACCGTTGTTGATTTGTGCAGCAGATGCTGCAGCCCCCCTCACCCCCCCGAACCCCCTTGGCTGTGTCAGGCTGTCTTTTCCAGAGGATAATGAGGACAACCCTGCACTGACAAGAGATGTCTGAGAGGCTACACCCACCCCCAGGGATTGATTGTGCAGTATAACAGCCCAACCCCCTTGTCTTGCTGGGACACACTGGTGCCCTTCACACTCGAGAGGTCCCCATGGGAGCGGGCTGAGGCTAGACTTCTCCCGAAATCGTAGGTTTGCCAGCTCCTCCCCTGCGCTGTCCTGCCTCACGTACACGATCAGTCACTCTACGAGAACCCCCACCTCTGTTAGAAGCACCCCTTGTAGGGAGCCCGACCTAAGATAGTCTCCTACGTGCTTGCTCTCAGCCAAGCACTTATCAAATACGAGCTCGTGTAATCGTCACGACAACATCTGTGGGTATTCCCAATTTCATCTGCACATTAGTGGAGGAGAAAGTGTGACGGGGCATGCGAGGCAGACAGAGTGGAGACCCTCCCTGAACAAGCTTAATCCACGTGCCCACCCACCGCCCCCGGACCACTCTGCCTCAGATAACGGGAGCGGGGCCGTTGCATTTGTCTTCCTAAAAGGAGCTGAAGCAGAGAGCAAGAGGCAAGCACTTGGGGTGACCGAGACCTCTTTATTACACCATTAGCCCTTTTCGACTTGGAACAGGCATCTGCTGAGTGTCCTTAAAGACTTGTGAGTGGAGTTGTGAAGGAGAAGTTGGTAGGAGATGAAGGGACGCCCTAGCTTTGCGGTAAATCGGGAGGTCGTGTGTGTGTGTGTGTGTGTGTGTGTGTAATTGGTAGGGAGGATAAGGCCTGTCTTTCTTACAGTCAAGTGGGGCTTTCCATGGTGGACAGAAAACCCCGTGCACACACAAAACACTGCCGGGGAAAGGAGTCTCTAGTCTTAACTGAGTGCACAGTTCTGCATTCTTTATTTCCTACACATTAAAACCACAGCCCTGCCGACAACCGAAGTGTGAACGTCGTTGTGACCCATCCTCCCATCCGATCTCAGACGGAGAAACAGCTCAGGAAAGAATCCACTTAGGCTCTGGGTAAAGGAGATGGAAACACTTCTGTTCTCTTCCTACCCGACCCGCTGGGAAATTCCCTTCTGAAGCTGTTAAAAGGCAGTGATGGAAACGTGCAGAATACTTTGTTTTTTTGTGCTACCAGTTGGTATGGGGACCTGAACCCTTGACCTTGGTGTGATAACACCGCACTGTAACCCCTGAGCTAGCCGTCCAGCCCTCAGAATACTTTCTTTAAAATGCCTGTTAAGGAGTAAATCCAACATGCAAGGACAGAGTTTGAAGATTTTTCACTCTATTAGGTTGTGCCTTCTTTCCCCACTCCTCTCCCCAAAAGGGAACCTTATTTTAAAAAGGAAGGTACAAAATGGGATCTATGCACCTTCAATACTTGAGAAGCTTCTAGAAAAGGAAAATCTGTGAAGGCTGCAATCATCAAGTCTAAAATGAGAAAAATAAATACTGCCAGAGAAGTCTTGCCCACCTTGTGTAAACCACAGAATGTTCTAGGAAGTGATACCGTTGGGTAATTCTCACATTGTGCTAAAAGGAAAACGGAAATGGGCCGGATTGGGTCTGAGGAAGAAATGGTTCATTGTTTGGCATTCTTTGAGTGCTGAAATAATTACTCAATTACGGGTGCATGTCGTTTATTTCAATAATGCAGATGCAGGAGCCCTGGAGGAGATCAGAAGAGCTGTCTGTTTATTCCTGTCTTGATGGCTGAAGAGACCTCTCCCCGGGCTCAGGAATTGGAATGAGGGTGGGGTGGGGTCATTCTCTGATGTTTTATTTCGTTGCTTTATGCAAAAACATAAATTTCAGACTCTCATTTGACTTGTAACCAAAAAGTCATTGTTTAGCGTTCGTGTGTGGAAAGGGAGCCTGGGAGCGCTTGTCTCGAGTAAGGCTTCCCTGATTTGTGGAGACGCGTCCAGTTTTGAGATGAAGGTTTTTCTCATTTTCTAATCTTCCACTCGAAAGAGGTGCGGGGTATTCCCGGAGAGTCAGCTGTGTGGCTGAGCCAGCCAGTCTGTGTTTGGTTCATTTTAGTGCTTTATTGTGCTCTGTCTGGGTGCTCATTGCAAAACAGCGTCTTCCTTGGAATTGATGAATGGCTGTCATGTTTTAGGCAGGCTCGATTTGTCCCTGAGTTATTCAAGTTCAGATTTTTAAACAATTTTAGACCAATTTCTCTCTCAAAGTTAGAAAACTTGTAGTCCGCCACTTCTTTCCTCTCCAGGTCTCCCCTCCCAGTGCTGTCTTTTACTTCTTTCTCTTCCCATCCCATGGGTTCTGTTCACCAAAATGCTAATGAGGCAACTTCAAGTGTATTCCAGGCGAGCCGTCATTTCAGGAAGACGGAACTGCCGTGAGCCAGCACGCTGCAAGATGCTTCCTCCGAGCTGGTTTTGTCCTGTTCAGGATTATGATTCTGGTCCCCTGTGCATATAGATAAACACATTCTTAAAACTGTAGACCTCTGCTTTATGAGTCAAGCAGAGCAGCTCAGACATCTCAGGCTTGCAGAGACAAGAAGGAGGATTTATTTGACACAGAAATGAGCAATCGTCTTTTTGTTGCTTTCATTTAGGGACACTAGGGTTACAAATGAGTCTCTTTTGTAGCATGAATGGAACAGTTTCTGAACACGGGTATCCTCACACAGAGCAACAACCCTGAGATGGTTGTTATATATCAGTGATTCTCAGCTGGGATGGGAGCAATTGTGTCCCCCAGGGAACATCTGGCAATGTCTGGAGACATTTTGCTTGTCACAGCTGGGAGAGGGGTGCTACTGGCATCCAGTGGGTGAAGGCCAGAATGCTGCCACATGCCCTACAGTGCACACAACAGCCCACCACAACAGAGAACAATCTGCCCCCAGTGTCACTGGTGCTGAGGTTGAGAAACCCAATAGAATGTGTGTAATTTAAGATAACATTATATTCCCTAGGCTTCACAGTGGGAAAACAAGGCTAAGAGAATGTATCTAGATAGTGCTAAACAGCATGAGCCCTGAGACTGAAGTTCAGCTATCCCAGGTGACCTCCTGTATTAGTCAGGTTCCTCCAGAGAAAGAGTTCCAATAGGGGAGAGAGAGGTTGAAATCATAAGGAATTGGCTCATGTAATTATGGCAGCTGACAAGTCCCAAGTTCTGCAGTCGGCAAACTGGAGAGCCAATGGTGTAGTTCCAGTCTCAGTCTGAAGGCCTGAGGACCCGAAGAGCTGATGGTGTAGTTCCAATCCAAAAGCCAGCAGGGTTGGGATTCAAAAAGACCTGATTTTTCAGTTCAAGTCCAAAGGCAGGGAAGACTAATGTCCCTGCTGAAAGGGTCAGGTGGCAGAAGTTCCCTCTTCCTCAGACTTTTTGTTCTATTCAGGCCTTCAACTGATTGGACGAGGCCCACCCACATTGGAGAGGGCAGTTGTTTTACTGAGTCTATAATTCAAATGTTAATCTCATCCCAAAACACCCTCATGGACACACCCAGGATAAAGTTTGAACAAATATCTGGGCACCCCATGGCCCAGTAAAGTGGACACATAAAATTAGCCGCCATACTGCCTGACTTTATAAGCAGTCACTCTTTGTTTCTGCTCCTGGTTCTGCTCGCAGTGTGGGGGTGGAGCAGCAGTGTCACAGCAGGGCTCCTTGAAACGCCCACCCCAGACCCCGTAGGCTGAGAAGCATTGTATTAGATCACACAGAAGGGGAAAGTACGGGGGTGCAGGCATCTAGAAAAACTGATTTTATGATATTGATGCAAAGAGCTGTCTGAATAGTGTTTGCCTTGCCTCACCTCGTAATCAGTAGGGAATTTTTTTATCACTTGAGAGGTGATGAACCCTACGCCAGCCACCAGGCCACTTTCACGCTTGCTCTGGGTAATAAGCACATTGAAGAGCCTGGTTCTGTTTGTGACTCAGCTATAAGCTGTGTCGTTGTGAAGTTTAGTCTGAACTCCCTGGCACAGAAGTAGAACGGGACAAAAAGCCAGCTGCAGGCCAACCATTCTGAAGGCAGAGCGTGAGTTTTGCCTTCATTTCCTATGCATTTCCCCTGCCCAGTGTCCCTAGCCAGGACTGGCTACATAATTTGTGGTCGACGTTTTGCAGTACCGAATGAAAATGCAGGACCACTTGTTCAAAAACTCTGAAGAATTTCAAGATGGCGACAGTAGAGCAATAACATAAGTGCAGGCCCTTTGTTCCATGGGGCCCTGTGTGACTGCACAGGTGGCAGCCCGTGAAGCCAGCGCTGTCTATACCTTTGACTTCTCGTCATTGTGTCCTTTGAAAATTCCAAAAGGACAGCAATTTTCAGCAACAGCAGAGGGGATCCTTTGGGGGAAATGATCTGTGCAAATCAAACCACGTATTGCCCAAGCCTTCTCTGGCAGCCCAGTTATCTCCCCAGGGTCAGCATAACCCTGCTGGTGGGGAGACCTCCACTCGCCCTGACTGCTTGGGTTCCCTGGTGTTGGGGGTTACATTGTGCCCCAACCCAAAAGATAGGTTGAGGTCTTAACCCCTGTGGATATGGCTTTATTTAGAAATAGGGTCTTTGCAGGTGTAATTAGTTAAGATGAGGTTACACTGGAGTAGGGAGGGCCCTTAACCCAATGTGGCTGGTGTCCATATAGGGAGGAGAGAAGACACAAAGACACCCAGGGGGAAGACCATGTGAAAATGAAGGCAGAGATTGGAGTGATGTGGCCACAAACCAAGGAATGCCAAGGATTGCTGGCAACCGCCAGAATCTATGAGAAGGGCATGGAACAGATTCTCCCCTAGAGCCTTCAGAGAGAGAGTGATCCTGCTGACACCTTGGGTTCAGACTTCTGACCTCTAGAGCTATGAGAGAATGCATCTGTGTTGTTTCAAGCCCCCAGTTTATGGTACTTTTTTACGGTGGCCCTGGGAAACTCGGACACCTGGCAACTTGATCCCAGGTTACTGCTGCTGCTTCAGTGGGGGCTAGAGTCTACAGCACTCTGTTCACGGAGTCCCAGTCAGTGCCAGGAAATCCCACAAAGCAGATGCCCACCACGGCAGCCCCCAGAAATCTCGCCAAACCTATAGGCCCCATGTATGGCACACTTCACTCCATGAGTGTGTTACATAAAGTGTAACAGCCAACAAGCAGTATAGACCAGAGACAAACCAGCAATGTTCATATTTGCCATGTGCTGATTTGCCTTGGACTCCTGACTATCCAGTCTGTAGATGAGGGAAGTTATCTCTTTATAGAAGCATTCCAGATCATTTTATTTTGTTTATTTATTTATTATCCCAATACTAGAAAACTTAAATTTCTTTGTTTTAATTTCTTTTTTTTCTTTTTTTTTTTTTGCAGTATATACTCACCTTTGAATAACCAAGTCTAGATGTTTTAAAGGAGTGATGGGATTAGGATTAAAATAAAGGAATAGAACTTCCAAGGATTGACTGGATTTCAGCTTTGAGCATCAATGTCTGCCAACATCACAAAAGAGGGATGGCCAGACCTGATGTGGTTCCATGGACAGACACACCACTTGTGATGCAGTCTTGCGAAAAAGTCCAACCTGAATGGGATCAAAACCTGTGGATCTGATTACCAGCTTCCAGGAAATACAGACAACAGCGGTCCTCACGGTCCCCAAAGCTGACATTTACTATCTGCCCCTTTGCAGAAAACATTTGGTGACTCCTGGGCTGGATCATAACTTGAAAACCACTTTCCCTTTTTCTGCCACGTGAGGATACAGCAGGAAGTTGGCAGTCTGTAACCCGGAAGAGGGCCCTCACCAGAACCTGACCATGCTGCCACCCTGGTCTCAGACTTCCAGCCTCCAGAACTGTGAGGGACACATGTCAGGTTGTTTATAAGTTACCCAGTTTATGGTACGTTATTATAGCAGCCCAAATGGACGAAGACACCAGGATTTGTCTGATGCTATCTCTCATAGTACTACACCGTTTCCCTTAATAGCCCCCATCAAGTTTGTTCTTGTGCTTATTTGTGTGATTTTGCCTCCCAGGATCATTTGGCAATATCTGGAGACATTTTTGATTGTCAAGACTAGGGAGAGGGGAGGGGTGGTGCTACTGGAATCCAGTGGGCAGAGGCCACTGATTGTAGGCTGCAAAACCTCATGCAGAGTGCTGGACGACAAGACTTATCCAGCCCAAAATGTCAACAGTATTGAGCCTGAGAATCCCTGGGCAAGAAGCAACAGAGGGAAAAAAAAACATGTTTTATTCTTCACAGTATATCTGCAAGGAGCAGATAATCAAGATATATTTGCTGAATGAATAAGGTATTATCTTGTTAATCATATACATCACATCTTCTTGTCAATCAAATAACCTCAAATTCTGTGACCACAGCTCCGACAAAGCCATGTGAGGTACCCAAAATTAAATATTATTTGGAATATCCAAAAAAAAATTACGTTCCTGACAACATCACAAAAAGAGAGACACCACACTTGATGTGCCTGTAGAGAAAAAACACTACCACTTCTGAGGCAAGCCTGCCCCAAGCCCAAATCTAAGCAAAGCCTCTAGAAAGATTTTATGGATTCCAAAGGTCATTATGAGCAGTTAGAAAGGACATTTACCTACCACAAGATTCCTTTAAGTGCAGTGGTCTTTAGAGCTAGAGGATAAAGTACGTATCTTGAGAGCCAAATAAATGCAAAATCCCGTCGAGTGATCAATGCTGTCAGCCCTATAAATGCCCATGTGTGCCTAGAAGAATCAATAATGTGTAAGGGTCAGGGGCCTTGAAACCACCTCCCATGAATTATGGCATCATGGACAGAGCAATTATTAATAGGGCTCAAGTATCCCATTAGGGTCACTGTCAAGAACCTAGTCAGGGTCTGGCCCAAATCTTGTGTGTGCCCACAGGCTCAGTTACTGGGATGGTAACTATCATCTAGAATAGGGGCGAATCTTTCAGCTCTAAGAGGATTTAGGAAAAGTATAGAAACATTCAAGAGAATCAAAGCTATAGGATTCATCTTTGGGGTGCAGAAGGAGCCTGTGTATGATTGATATTTGATGCATTTCTAAAGTTTAAAAGAATTTCTGAGCTTTGGGAGTCACTGTAAAATGTATAATTGAGTAATTTAAACTTATGTTTTAGTTGAAAACTAATTCTATAGGCAGCATTGGAACACGTAAAGGAACTTAAGTTTCATTCTGTAAATTCAATTCATTGGATTTAAAAGAATTATTTGTGTACATGAGAATGCATCTGTTAACTGAGACAACTGAAGTGATTAAAAAAGGAACCGGGGCCGGCCCCGTGGCTCACTTGGGAGAGTGCAGTGCTGGGTAGTGATGAGGCCTCGGGTTCAGATCCTGTATAGGGATGGCCGGTTCGCTCCCTGGCTGAGAGCGGGGCAGACAAAACCGTGCCAAGAGTTACGATCCCCTTACTGGTCAGAAAAAAAAAAAAAAAAAAAACCCAAAAACAAACAAAACAAAACAGAACCGAATGCAGTATGCTAAGTTTTAAATGTACTGTAGAATGCATGAAGATTTTGAATTAAGTTTGCAAACAGGATCAAGCATTTTCTGAAGGCTCCTTAAAAGTGGTTGCTATTATTTGGTAGACTTACAATATAGTTGAAAAAGGAAAAGAATAACAAGGTTTCTAGGCTGAATTCTAAGGTTAAAGAAAAAGTAGGCATTGAACTTGTAACAGATAAATTGGCCATCAAATTTGTGAAACTGAATAAATCTTTTTTGTGCACACATACACACATGACACTCTTGAGGTACACAAACAATGCTTCTAAAGGGCTGTACAATGTCCAAATTAATGTGCTCACATAAAAAAACACAAATCCATCTTTGCAACCCTGTGTCAATAATATGATCAAATACCGATACTGTCTACCAGATAAATTCTACTCAAACTCAGAAACCTTGCTCAGCTCTCCAGAGCCTGCTTAGAGCTGACAAGACCTGATATGATACAAGTTGCATTCTTCCTAAAGTGTTTGTCTTCCTGTTTTTGCATAATCTGAATCTAATTTTCTGCCCTTGTCACATTCTCTCCCATTGATAGATTTGTGTGTTTGTGTGAGAGAGAGAGAGAGAGAGGGAGACAGAGTTTGCTTGTGATCTGAATAAATAACTTCATCAATAACCAACTGATCTCTGCTCCTTATAAAGGACCAAGGGGCTGACCAGTTAGCTCATACAGTTAGAGCATGATGTTGATAACACCAAGGTCACGGGTTTGGATCCCCGTACCTGCCAGCTACCAAACAAAAATAAAAAAATAAAGGACAAGCTTAACTCTATGCCAAATTAGCTAGGAAGTGTTGTTGGCAGGTCAAATGACCCTGTTTGCAGCCAGTATGTGCTTTGGAAGTTACTGAGCTTTGACCGGTTGAAGTCCACTGTGGTCTGATTGTGCCCAACAATAGCGTCCACAGAGCAGCACCATCAGCATCCACATTAGAAATGGGGAATCTCAGGGGAGTCTTGGGCCTCACCCAGACCTACAGAACAAAATCCTCAAGTGACTCCCATACCCATTAATGCTGAAGAAACATCTAGACAAGGGTGCAGGTGATAGTAATTACTGTTTCAGTGATGTGTTGCTTGAATTTCATGCTCAACAGAGTACATAGTAGCATTTATTTGTTTGAAATGAAAAGCTGAGTTTCCAATTCAATTTGTTTTAAAAATTGTCTCTGCAAATTATTAAATAATGTGTGTATTTGTTATTGAGTTAATGCAGATGGCACTTGGGTGATGGGAACACGAACATGTTACATTAATTGTTCAGCAGAAGTCACCCATGATATGGAAAGGGGCAGGGGGTATCTGCAGCAATCAGTGGAGGCCCTAGGAACCGAGGGGCCCTAGGAAGTGGGCCAACTAGCTCAGCTATCACCCTACGGAAAGTCCTGAGTGGATCAAACAAGGCCACAAATGCTTTTCTGTTCCTCTTATCAACAGGTGAAGTCTATTTCCCCTCTTGAATGGAAATGCCTTGGGACTTACATTGGCCAATATAATATGGTAGAAGTGATGTTGTAGGACTTCCATACCCAGGCCTAAGAGAATGGGCACATCCACTTTCTTGTTTTCGGAGGTCAGCCACCATGTAAGAAGTCTGATTACTCTGAGATCACCGTGCTGTTAGGCAGCCCAAGCCAGCCACATGGAAAGGAACCCTGAGGTGTCAGACAATGTAACTTAAGGCTTCTTACACCTTTCATCCCAGGCAGTTGTGCAGCCCAGTGCATGACTGTCGTCAATGCCCCATGGAGCAGAAGAACCAACTAGCTGAGCCCTGCCTGAATTTCTGACCCACAGAATCATGAGCAAATAATAATACAGTGTTATTTAAGCATTAATTTTGGGGGTGATTTGTTACACAGAAATAAGTATCTGAAACTGATACTTAGGCCTTTACGATGGCAACCTATTTCCTGTTCATCACAGAACAAAGCTAAGAGGACTTCCTAAGGAGTCAGATGAGGCCAAGCACTGCTCTCCACCCCACCCCCAACTTTTTTTCTTTCAATAATTTTTGTTGAATTATAACTTACCTACAGGTATAATTCACTCACATAACTGGCACCTGGGTAAGCACTTGAGATGCCCCCTCAAGGCCTCTTCCAGTCATTATCCCATCCTCAAAGGATTAACACTCTCCTGACTTCTGTCAGCAGAGGACACTTACGTCTGTTGTTAAAATTTATATCAATGGGACATGTGTAATAGTTTGTTTCTGTTGCTTATTACAAAATACTACAGAACTGGGTGATTTATAAAGAAAAAAAATTCATTGCTTACACTTTCTGATGCTAGTAAGTCCAAAGTCCAGGGAACACAGCTGGTGAAGGCCTTGGTGGTGGCAACAGTGATGTCAGTGTATCAAATTGCAAAAATGGTGGATCAAAGAGAGCAGAGAGGCTAAACTCCTCATTCACTCTTTTTTAAAGCTCTCAAACCCATGCACCTGAACACCATTTTTAATCCATTCACTACTGCATGGCCCTACAATCTAATCACCTCTTCAAGGTCCCACCTTTCAATTACTATAATCGATTTCCTGCCCTCTTAACAGTCACAATGGGGGCCAAGTTTTTAGTACATAAAACTTGGGGGACAGAGTTCAAGCTTCAATGAGTTTGGAGGGACATTCAATCCACTACAACATGCTACGTGTATTCTTTGTATGTGGCTTCTTTCTCTCAACTTGACGTTTGTGAGATTCATTTGTGTCATTGTGTGTAGTGGTAGTACATTTGGTCTCAATGATGGTCTTCCACTGTATGACATACCACAGTTTATTTGTGTATGGGCTTATTTTACCTAAAACAGGGGTTGGCAAACCTTTTCCATCAATGGTCAGAGAGTATATACAGTCATGCATCACTTAACAACAGGGATACATCTGAGAAATGTGTTGTTAGGTGATTTTGTTGATGTGCAAACATCATAGAATGTACTTACGTATATCTAGATGATACAGACTAATACACCCTATAATCTTATAGGATCACTGTCGTATATGTGGACTGTAGTTGATCAAAATGTTTTTATGTGGCACATGACTGTATTTTAGGTGTTGCTCGTCACAGGTGTCTGTCACAACGACTCATTTCTATCACTGGTAGTTTGAAAGCAGCCATAGCCAATATGTAAACAAATGTATATGATTGTGCTCAAAAAAACTATCTTTATAAATGTTCAAAGTGGAATTTCATAAAATTTTCATGTCACAAAATTTTATTCTTTTTTGATATTTTTCTAACCAGTTTAGAATGTAAAAAATATTGTTTTCAGATTATATTACTTTGTCTAATTAAGTGATGATTTTTTAAAAAAGTTTTCAAATGTTGGCAAGGGCACAGAAAAACAGGTATTCTCAGGGAATGTAAAGTGGTGCATTCTTTGGGGTTAGCAACATATATATTAAAAGTGTTCATACTCTTTGACCATTTCTAGGCATTTTTCCAAAGAAAATAACCAGAGATATTCATAAGATTAATGGGCAAAGAGAGTCATCATAGCATTATTTATAGTATTGAAAAATTGAAAACAGACTCCACTCCTAGTTCTAGCAACTGGACAGATTGAGGTAATGTATACCATGCTCCTCGTATCTCTCCAAACACATCCACATGTTGTATAAAATATAATACAAATATGAAATACACACACTAGCCAGAAAGAAGCCTCACTTTCATGGGTCTGAAGGAGATTGTATCCCAAAATAGACCCTCACAGTTACGGGCTGAGGTTTTAACACCCAGCATACAAATGAAAGATATAATATTGACATCCCCCCTCCCCCACAAAAGCCCCCAAAACGGGAAGCTGGATGGAGCTGAGACCCCATCATAAAGCTGGGACATAGACTAACTACCTTCTTCATTCATGGGAGGACTAGTTAAACTTCTCATCTACACAGAAAAGTAGCAAAAAAGCTTGTTTCTTGTGCGCACTCCAAGGGAGGGTGTGGGAAACAATCCCATGAGAAAACAAAATCTCAAGCCTATGCAACACATTTGTGGAGTCTGAACACACACTATACCTGCGGCATGGAAATTCCAACATGGGAATTTAATGGAAAAACTGGCCCCATCCTGCCCCTGGTGTATCTGACAGAAACAAAGGCCATCTACACTACAGGGCTGTATTAGTCCATTTCTGTTGCTTATAACAGAATATCTGAAACTGGATAATTTCTAAAGAATTTAAATTTATTTCTTATGGTTTGGAAGCTGCGAAGTCCAGGGTCCAGGAAAAACATCTGGTGAGGGCCTTCTACATGGTGGTGACTCTTTGCAGCAGTGCAGGGTGTCACATGGCAAGAATAGGCTGAGCAAGAGAGAGCTAATCTGCTCACTTGCCCTCCTTATAAAGCCATCAGAACCACACCCATCACTCCATAAATGGATCAATCCATTCACAAGGGCACAGTCCTCATGATCTAATCACCTCTCAAAGGCCCCTTTTTTTAAATACCATAATTGGATTTCCGACTGTCTTACTACTGTTACAAAGGGGATCAAGTTTACAATACATGAACTTTGAGGGTCCACATTTGACCCATAGCAAAGGCTCTTCTATGACCCAGGTCATTTAGGGCTCCCACAAGAAGAAGAGTCCTGCTAAAATTAAGAAATGATTTACCATAAGGGAGAGTTAGCACACAACACACCTGAGGATTAGTAGCCTGAGAAATTAAGATAATAAAACCATCTAACAAGGACCATAAAATAAATGGTTTGAGTTGATTCCAAACATGAAAGAAGGAATGGAAACCATAGTAAAATAACAGGATACAACAACAAAACAATAAGGAGAAATTTAGCAAGGACAAAAGAGAACTTCTAGGGGAAAAGAGTTTGTCACTGAAATAAACTCAAAGAATGGGCTAAAGAGCTAAAGAGAAAATTTGTGAACTAGAAACATAGATTAGAGAAAATACCATGAATGTACTGCAGAGGGATTAAAAAGTGGGAAAGATGAAAGTTGAAGAGACTTAAAGGATAAACTGAGAAGTTCCAACGCATGTCTAATGAGTTCCAAAGGAAGGAATAGAGAGAATGTGGAAGTGGCAATAGAGAAGAGATGGCAGCCGATGATTTTTTGAGTTGATGAAAGGCATGAATTCTCAGAGTAGATTAACAAAAACACATATGCACTTGTACATATCATATTAGAACTTCGGAACACAAAATCAAGAGAAAAATTTAACAGCAACAGAGAGAATAGAATCACCTACAGAAGAAAATGAAGTTGTTTGATAACAGGAAACACATAAGCAACAAAAAAAGCAGAAAAACAGTAAAAATAATATCTTCTACCAGCTAAGAGGAAATACCTGATCATTTAAAATTCTATACCCAGATAAATCGGCACTTAAAAATTTAAGGAGAAATAGGCAAAATGTATATTTAATAAACTTAAAACACGACTAGGGGACTCAAAGAAGTCTTGAACGGATGGAAAAGCTTGAATAGGAAATCCTTAGATTTATCTACAAATGTTACAAAATCTCAAATATGAGAACATATTTTCTGCAATAGATGAGCTATCTTAACATTTGTGTGGAAAAAGAAAGTTGCAAAAGAGTCAGAAAACATTTTGAAAAAGAAGAGTAAGTGGGGGAAGGTGTACTCAGTCTGTGAGATATTAAAACACACTGCAAAGCTAGCATAATCTTAAAATTGTATCAGTCAAGCATTAATAAGCAGATAGACTAAGGAGAAATGGACTCAAATTTGTACATAGTTTGAGGAATTGGTATGTGATAAAGCGGGAGTGCGAATGTATTTTCCACGTGGGGCAGCCCAGCATCAAGCTAGAGACAAGGACAACACCCGAGGAGACAGAGGAGAAACAAGATGGCACCTGAATCCCTGAGTGACTGGAACCATGGCATCCATTGATCTGGAATGTCCCTCTTAGTCCCTGTGAGATCTGTACTGTAAGTCACTGAATTTTTGGAATCTCATTTCTAAAACAGGCTAGCCTTCACTCTACCTCACATGGATTCCTAACTCACTTCTCAGCTAAGTAAACTCTAAGCTGATCAACATTTAAATGCAAAAGAATGACGTGTGGGAGATTTTTTTTTTTCATATTTTATTTATTTATTTATTTGTTTGTTTATTTTAACATTTATTTGTACATATTTCTGGGGTACAGTGTGCTGTTTCAATACACGCATATACCGCACAATGATTCACTTACGGTAGACAGCATAGTTTTGTACACATTAGTCCCCCATTTTTCCTTTCTTCCTCCACCACCCAGCCCCCTGCCTCTGGTAACCATTATTCTGCTCTCTACTTCTATGAGAACCACTTTTTTTTTTTTTAACTCCACATGAGTGAGATCATGCAGTATTTACCTTTTTGTGCCTGACTTCACTTAACGTGATGGTTTCCAGTTCCATCCATGTTGCTGCAAATGATATGATATCATTTTTAAAAAATAGCTCAGTAGTAATCCATTGTGGGTATATACCCCAGTGGTTTTTTTGTTTGTTTTTTATGCATTCCTTCGCTGATGGACATTCAGGTTAATTCCATTTCTGAGCATTGTGAATAGTGCTGTGATGAACATGGGAGTGTAGGTGTCTTTTTGATGTATTGATTTCATTCCCTTTGGGTATATACACGGTAGTGGGGTAGCTGGGTGCTCAGGCAGATCTATTTTCAGTTCTCTGAGGAACCTCCACACTGCTTTCCACAGTGACTGTACCAATTTACACTCCCACCAACAATGTAGGAGACTTTTTTTTCTCTGCATCATTGCCAGCATTTGTTATTTTCTGTCTTGTTGATAATAGCCGTTCTAACTGGTTTGAGATGATACCTCATTGTGGTTTTAATTTGCATTTCCCTGGTGATTAGTGATTGGGGCATTTTTTTATGTGCTTGTTGCCCATTTGTATATCTTCTTTTGGAAATGTCTGTTCAGGTCCTTTGCCCATTTCTTAATTGGGTTATTTGGGTTTTTTGCTGTTGAGTTGTTTTAGTTCCTTACATGTTCCAATTTGCAAACACTTTCTCCCATTCTTTAGGTTGTCTTTTCACTTTGTTGATTGTGTCCCTTGCTGTGCAGACGCTTTTTAGTTTGATTAATCCCATTTATGTATTTTTTCTTTAGTTGCCTGTGCCTTTGTAGTCTTGTTTGAAAAAGTGCTGCCGGCTCTTTGGGAGATTTTTGAAAGCGTTTTTGTATTAAAAATTATTGCATATATTTAAGGTATACAACTTTGATATACATTGTGAAATAATCAAATGGTTATTGAAATTTCATACTGTGAAATAATCACAATCAAGCTAGTTAAATATTCATCACCTCACATACTTTTCTTTCTGTGTGATGAGAACACTCAGGATATACTCTCTTAGCAAATTTCAAGTGTACAGTACAGTATTTTTGCCATAGTCACCATGCTGTACATTAGATCTCCAGAACTTACTCATTTGGCATAACTGCAACTGTGCACCCCCTGACTAACATCTCTCTATTTCTCCCTCCTCCCAGCCCTGGTAACCTATGTTCTCTTTGGTATCAGGGTGTTGCCGGCCTCATAAAAATGAGCTTCTTGCTGGCTATGTCCCTCCATTAAAGCTTAGCTCCTGTTAGTACATTCACTTCCAGGGCTCTGCTCATTCCCGTGAAGTCAGAAATTGAGAAGGGGCTGAGGCTTTTCCCCACCTGCCAGCTAACAAGGTAGCCTGGCCCAGTCTCATGTTCATGTCCAGAGTCCGGACCCTGGATCCCTGGTCAGAGACGCAGACGGTTTATTATTCAAAGCAAAAAGCAGCAGCCCAAGCAACGTCTTGGGTTGGTACCCAACACCCCAGTTCCCACAGGCCATGTCGGGAGGGCCAGGCATTAACCTGCAGGAGCACGGGTTGCGCCACAGGAGAAGAACCC
The DNA here is from genome assembly GCF_027409185.1 of Cynocephalus volans. Classification (NCBI taxonomy): domain Eukaryota; kingdom Metazoa; phylum Chordata; class Mammalia; order Dermoptera; family Cynocephalidae; genus Cynocephalus; species Cynocephalus volans. The sequence continues at coordinate 11,213,879 of NC_084478.1, forward strand.
CGAACTGAGCTTTTGTCAGGGCTACTAATGGCCAGCAGGTCCTTCCCTCCAGAGAGGACTCATTACCTGGAATGCCACTAAACCCCTCAGGGGCTAAGGAGAAAGGTCTCTAGGTTTGCAACACTGGAAGGCAAGCCAACGTCTCCCCGGGAGCAGAAGGAGCAGGCTTTAGAGGCTTGGAATGCCTCTGAAGAGGGAGATTGTCCCTATCTTATTAGGTCCCTATGTCTAGCTCCCGAGGCTGGTTGTGCCTCGATCGTTAGTGCCTTTTGCTCCAAACACCCAGACCCTGCAGGAATGCTGACAAATCCAGGGAGATTTGTCACCCCACACACTCCTTGCCACTTCAGGCCTGTGGTGCTGAGCACTGCCACTGTTGCCAGCCTTAGGTACCGAACCTGCCCATGCTTTTAGAAACAGTCCCTTTATTAAGCTCTCCTTAAATTACCTGGTTTGGGCATGCCACGTGCTTCCTGTAAAAACCCTATCTGAATCAAAATATAGAAAAAATGTACAGATCAATAAGAAAAACACAAAGAACCAAACGGGATGATAATCAAAGGCTTTGGAGAGGAAATTCACAAAAGACAAAACCTTGCTGGCCAGTGAGCACGAAAACATGCTCAACCTCAAAGGTGCTTAAGCCACGTCTCCTACCACACAGTGGTGGCCAGGATGTGAGGAAGTGGGACTCTCGTTTACTACTGGCCGAATTGGAAAGCGGAGTGATGTGGGAGGACAACTCGGCCGTATCTCGTAGAACCGAGGAGCCTCATCCTTTTCCATCAGCCACTCCTGGGAATCCCAACGCCTCAGGCCTTCACATTCAGTTCTTCTCTTGCGCGCCCCCTAGAGGAACGCGCCCGCACTGCTCCATCACAAGAGCATTGATCTCCAACTACTGGAAACGACCTAAATGCTTAGCAACTGGGGAATGTGTTAATAAATTATATTTATAAATTTACCTTAGAGCAGGTAAAATTAGCTAAATCTATATGATCATGGGTAAATCTCGAAATCATAATGTTAACTGAATAAAGGATATACACTTATGATTACGTGTGGAATTTTAAAACTCAAAACAATACTCTGTTGTTTATGGAACATATTTTTAGTTAAATTCTGAGATCAAATATAGGAAGGATAAATACCATCTTCGTATTAGAGGTTACTTATGGAATGTAAGAATAGGAATTAGTTGAATAGAGGGACCCTTCAATTCTGCCTGTAAACCATGATTTCTTTAGAATATCTGAGGCAAAGATGGCAAAAAATTAACAACTATCAATTTTGGGTAGTGATTAGTTGAGTGACTATAACATTTTTCTCTATATATTTTCTGTATGCGAAATCTTTTATAATTTAAAGACAGTTAAAACAGCCGAAAGTACTTATTTAGATCAGTTAAACAAGTTACAGAGTATCCAAGGATGGGACACCGTGCATCCTTTGCAGGTATCTCCCACCGCCCACCACTGCCCCCGCAGTATATTTTGCTTTTTCCCGCAGGATTTATATATATATATTTTTCCCGCAGCTGGCCAGTATGGGGTCTGAACCCTTGACCTTGGTGTTATAAGGCTGTGCTCTAAGCAGCTCAGCTAGCCAGCCAGCTCTCCATCACATAGCTATAACCATGACGATAAATGTCAAATTGTTAACCTCGGCTATACATGAGTAGTGCCACCATAGGTGATTTGTGTTTTTCTCCCATATACCAAGTTTACAATGAATATATAGTCATTTTACCAGAAAAATAAACAATGCAGTGAAACATTTGTTCAGTAACATATCAAAATAAACATGTGAGCAATTAGCAGCAGTATTCAATTCCAGACCAAATACTCGGAAAGTATTTTTGCTACTATTTGATGTGCTTTTGCTGTCCCCTGGTGGAGAAATGGAAGAATGCTTTATGAATGTAGAGTAATTTATAAAATTCAGCAGTGTTCTTTAAAGATATTTATAACTATTATTTGTAAAGATGAATACATGCTCATCATTTAAAAAATTAGAAAATCCATAAAAATACAAAGAAACAACAGAACCACACAAATTTCACTTTACCATTAACTCAAGATTCTGAACTCCTGGGCAGGGTACAGCAGTTCTTTCAGTATCAAGTCAGCCTTTTTTGTTTTGTTTTGTTGGCTGCTGGCTGGAAACTTCTCAGAACTGCTTTCGCTGTATCCCATAGGTTCTGGTATGTTGCGTTTTCATTTTCCTTGGTCTCCAGGAATTTCTAAATGTCCTCTTTCATTTCTTCTTTGACCCATTTGTTGTTTAAGAGCAAGCTGTTTAAGTACCATGTATTTCTACAGTTTCCAGGGAACCTTTTGTTATTGATTTCTTGTTTTATTCCATTGTGGTTTGACAAAATAGCTGGTATTATTTCAATTTTTTGTTTTCATTATTTATTTTTAAAAATTTGTTTTTTCTTTTTGGTGGCTGGCTGGTACAGGGATCGAACCCTGGGTCTTGGTGTTGTCAGCACCATGCTCTAACCAAATGCGCAGACCAGCCAGGCTCCTTAATTTATTTTTCTTAATTGACCCAAGAGAATGGAATATATTTATGGAGTACAAAATGATATTTGGGTAAATTCGTGCTGTGGGCAATGATCATATCAGGATCTTAGTATATCCATCATTTCAGACATTTGTCACTCCTTTGTGTTAGGAACATTCAGCATCAGCTTGACTAGCTATTCAAGGATGCACACTGCTTTGTGGTTAACTGTAGTCTCCTTATATTACCATAGAACACTAGATCCCATTCTTCCTAACTCTGTACTATTTTGGATTCACTGACCACCCTCTCCCCTTCCCCCTGACCCTTACCCCACCAATTTCTAGTAACCACTGTTCTACTGTCTACTTCTGTGAGATCAACTGGTTTAGCTTCCACATATGAGTGACAACATGTGGTATTTTTTTCTCTCTGTGGGCCAGGCTTAATTTACGTAACATAATTTTCTCCAAGCTCATCCATGTTGCTACAAATGGCAGAATTTCATTCTTTTTTGTGGCTGAGTAGATTTTCATTGTGTATATATTCCACATTTTCTTTATCTAATCATCAGTTGAAGGACATCTAGGTTGCTTCCAACTCCTGGCTGTTGTGAATATAGCCACGATAAACATGGGAGTGTAGGTGTCCCTTCAACATGTTCATTTCCGTTCCTTTGGGCATATATCCGGCAGTGGGATTGCTGGATTGTGTGGTAGCGCTATCTGTAGCAGTTTGAGAAATCCCCATACTGTTTTCTATAATGGTTGTATTAATTTACATTCCCACCAACAATGAATGAGTTCCCCTTTCTCCAAATCCTAGTCAGTATTTTTTATTTTCGGTCTTTTTGATAATAGCCATTTTAACTGCGGTGAGATGATATCTCATGGTGGTTTTGATTTGCATTTCTCTGATGATTAGTGATGTTGAGCATTTTTTGTATATCTTCTTTCAAAAAAATGTCTATTGAGTTCCTTTGCCGATTTTTAAATCAGATGATTTATTTTTTTACTTTTGAGTCATTTGAGCTCTTTGTATATTCTGGATATTAATCCTTTATTGGATGCACAATTTGTACATATTTTCTCCCATTCTACAGGTTGTCAGTTCACTTTGTTGACTATTTTCTTTGCTGTGCAGAAGCTTTCAGTTTCATATAATACCGTTTGTTAATTTTTGCTTTTCTTCCTTGTGCTTCTGAAGCATGTTCATAAAATCTTTTCCCAGACCTATGTCCTGAAGTGTTTCCCGTATGTTTTCTTCTAGACGTTTTGCTGATTCTGGTCTTACATTTAAGCCTTTAATCTGTTTTGAGTTGATTTTGGTATGGTGAGAGAGAGGGGTCTAGTTTTCATTCTTCTGCATATAGATCTCCAATTTTAGTAGCACCGTTTATTGAAGGAAATGTCCTTTCCCCAATGTGTGTTCTTGGCTCCTTTGTCAAAATCAGTTGGCGGTAGGTACATGGATTTATTTCTGAATTCTCTATTCTGTTACATTGGCCTATGTGTTTGTTTTTGTGCCAGTACCATGCTGTTTTGATTACTATAGCTTTGGAGTATATATTGAAGTCAGGGAGTGTGATCCCTCCCACATTGTTCTTTTTGCTTGGGATTGCTTTGGCTATTTGGGGAGATATCACTGTGTTAGTTCACAGGTTGGGGGTGTGCACATGCACTCTGTGGGGCAGTTGTCTCAGGAGCTGGCTCACTGGGGATGTAGTTGCTGCATTGATTCTCAGGATGGAGGTGTGGGCATGTGGTGTGTCAGGGTCTCGGGCACTGGTTTGCCAGTGGCAGGGTCTCTGTGCTGCTTCTCTGACCCAGGGTGGGCTCACTGGGGGCATGTCTGCCAAGCAGTTTCACTCAGATGCACGTGCATGAGATGGCTCAAAGACTCAGGAGTGGTTCTTCCAGGGACATGACAGCTGAGGTGTTTCTCTCAGTCAGGGGCATGAATGTGCTGTGCCTCAACTAGCTGAATATCGGTCGGCCAGTGGTTCTTCTGCCGTGTCATTTCTTGGGGCCTGATGTGAGGTCATTCTTCCCTCCATGGTTCAGGAGCTGGTCTGCCAAGGGTGGAGTTGCTGACCTGCTTTTCAGATAGTGAGCGAGGGTAGCTATGGGGGCCCATTCAGCTACTTCTTAGACAGTTGGCAATGCCTCTAGGCAGGCCTTCAACGAGGGGACCCAACCAGCTGCATCTCAAATGGTGGGTGGGACTGCTAGGCAGGCCTGCAGAGAGTGGGCCTGCCCAGCTTGTTCCTGGATGGTTGGCGGGGCCACTAGGAAGGCCTGCAGTGAAGGGGCTCACCCAGCTGCTTCTGGAACTGTTGGCAAGGCTGCTGGGTGAGAATATTCAGGAAAGAACTGCCTGGCCACTTTTTCTGGGAGGGCATGGATGCACTCTACTTCCACCAGCCCAAGGGCATATTCATTAGGGTAGAGATCAATGAGCTGTTTTTCCAGGTTGGGGGCTCAGGTGCACACAACTCTATCAGCTGGCAGGGCTGGGGGTGAGGGGGAGAAATAGGGAGTGGTACACCTGAGCAGGGTCTACCCATCTTATTTCTGGCTGGGGATGTGGGGGTGGATCTGTTGAGCAGTTTTTGGGCTGGCTTCTCAGAATGCTGTACTAGAGTCACCGCCATTGTGAGCCCAGGCTTCAAGCCAGGATCAGGGCATTGTAGCCTCTCCTGTGAATGCTCTGGGACAAGGGTGGAGCCTTAAGGCTGGGGAAGCTCTGTGGCTACTGGCGCCATGGCAGGGTGTGCTCTCATTAGGGCTCTGGTTTCAAGATGCTGCTGTCCTGCATTGGCATGGGTCATGAGGATGGGGTTGGAGAGCACAGTCTGTGCTAGTGTTCTACAGTGATGCAGTGTGTGTATTCTAGGCAGCTCTCTACATTTGGCTCCAGGCTTTTCCTGCCAAAGGATCTTCTGGCCTCTGTGGTGAGGGTGGGGGTTGGTGTGGGTCCTCTGCCTATGATTTTCCCACAAGGAAAAATTCGTCCTGTGTCAGAGACATGGCAGCTGAGGCCATGTGCCTCTCTCTGCTGCCATTCTGGGCATTCATGCTCCACGGGGATCTCACCAGTCTCTGCTGTACTCCTACACTCTCCCACTGATGTGCCCATCAGTGTTTAGCTGTTAGTCATTCTGGTCCTTTCCTGTTGGGGGAATGCACCCTGGGCACCTCTGCTCCACCATCTTGCCCCGCCTCTCTCTCCTTCATATTTGAAGTTTAGTTTTGCTGGATAGAGAATTCTTGGTTGACAGCTTTTATTCCTTCATCACCTTGAATATATCATTCCACTCTCTCCTGGCCTGCAGGGTTTCTACTGAGAAATCTTCTGAGAACTGTATTGGGGCTCTACTGAATGTTATAGATTTCTTTTCTCTTGCTACTTTCAGTATTCTTTCTTGATCTTTGGTTTTTGAGGATTTGACCATGATGTGCCTTGGGGTGCTGCTCCTCTTTGGATTGAATTTGATTGGTCACCTCTGAGCTTCCTGCATCTGGATGCTGTCATCTTTATCCATACTTGAGAAGTTTTCAGCCATTATTTTCTTAGATATGCTTTCTACGTCTCCTTCTTTTTCCTCTCCTTTGGGTACACCTAGCATATGGAAGTTATTTTGCTTGAAGGTGTCCCGTAGTGACTGTAATTCTGTTTCATTTTTTTCTTAGTCTTTTTTTCCTTTTACTCCTCTGATTGGGTATTTTGTAGATTCTGTCTTCAAGCTCACTGATTCTTTCCTGTGTTTGATCAAGTCTGCTGTCAGAGCTTTCTATCAAGTTTTTCCATTCAGATAGCATATTCTTTATTTCTAGAAGTTCTATTTGGTTTTAAAAATTGATTCTATTTATTTATTTACTTTATTTATTATTATTATTTTTGGCAGCTGGCTGGTAGGGATCTGAACCCTTTATCTTGGAGTTACAAGGCAGTGCTCTAACCAACTGGGCTGATCAGCCAGCCGTAAAAATCAATTCTATTTCTTTGTCGCATTTCTCATTTTGCTCCTGGATTGTTTTCCAAATATTATTTAATTTTCTATCTGTATTTTCTTATGACTTCCTGAACATTTTAAAGAGGATTATTCTGAATTCTATATGAAGACATTTCACAAATCTGCTGTTTTTCTGGATCCATTGCTGGAACTTTGTTGGTTTCCTTTGGGCTGTCATATTTCTGTGTCCTTTCTTGATCCTTGTGTCTTTACATTGATGTCCGCACATTTGAGGAGACAGCTACCTCTTTCAGTTTTTAAAGCTGTTCTTTGGGTGGTTTTATACCTTTACTGCTCAGTATCAGCACTTTGCCTCTCATCTGTTTTTTCTGTTCTGTGGTGGATTAATAGCAACCATCCCCACTTCATCACTGCACTGGAACTAATGTGCTGTCCTGCTGTGTAGTGGATGAATTACATCCCCCCAAAACTCAATGAAGCTTCAGTTGCATACCCTGAGTTTTATGTATTAGAAACTTAGCCCCCACTGTGACTGTTAACAGTGTGGGAAATCGTATAATGTTAATTGTAAGGTGGGGCCTTGAAGAGGTGATTGGGTTGTAGGACCCTGCAGTAGTGAATGGATTAAAAATGGTGATGAGGGGTGTGGTTCTTGGTACTTTAAAAGGAGGGGAGAGGGCTGGCCCTTGGCTCACTCGGGAGAGTGTGGTGCTGATAACACCAAGTTAAGGGTTAAGATTCCCTTACTGGTCATCTTAAAATAAAAAAAAGGTGAGGAGAGTCTGTCTTTCTCTCTCTCTGCTCTCTCTGCTTCCACCATCCTGCAATGTGAAACCCCTGGGTCACTGTCACCACCAGCAGGTGGAGTTTGGACTTCCCAGCCTCAGAAACTGTAAGCAATTAATTTCATTTTCTTTATAAATCACCCAGTTTCAGGTATTTTGTTATATGCAGCATAAATGGACTAATACATGGTGTTAAGTCCTAGATCGGGGGAATCTCCCTGAGGGGACCAGGACTTGAATGTGTGCCTAGACTAAATTGCTGTGTTGCTGTTGTTTCTCAGACTGGGGGAAATTTCTCATGCAAACTGAATTTTAATTGTGAGTGTTTTAGTCACTTCCAGGTCTTGAGGGGTCTCAACTAACCCAACTGGACTGTGTGGAAAATCTAGTCTGGGACTGAGTCTTTCCCAGGATCTGTGCCCCCTGCAGTTCTGTCACACTGACGAGTGTCCACTTTGTCGTGCCCGTGCTGATCAGGAGGCAGATCAGCTGCCAATGCCGCACCCCAATGCTCCCCTGGTGGATCACCACCCCCCATGACCTGG